>NC_045789.1:66099140-66422475 GCF_009873245.2 Balaenoptera musculus | reverse complement strand
GTATAATTAAGTGCTCGTGAACGCCAGAGTTTATCACTATCATCACAATGACACCATGGACACCTGGCCCAGAGGTGCACCGAGTTCGTCTCCGCTGCAGTAAGGCTGGCTGCTGATGCCCCCGACTCTCCCCTTTCTTTGGAGACTTGCCCTCAGCCTCACCCAGATGGTTACCCTCTGGCTCCCCAGTGCCCAAGCTGTCCCCTATACTCATAGTCAATGCCTGGCTGACATGGGCTACGAAAGCCGGCCCGACCTCAAGGTAGGGTGGACTTCAAGTTGCAGTCTGTGCTCCAGAGTCCCCAGGAGAGCAGACTGAGCTGGAATCCATCTGGACATATTCCCCTTTCCTGTCCTGCCTCCTCACCCCCTTCTCCTGACGGCACCCCTCCCCCCATAACTCACACACACAGGAATCTCCGTCTCAGGCTCTGTTTCCAGGGACCCTGAGCTACACATCGTCACCACCATTATCACCAGAGAAGAGGAGACAGACGCAGGGCGGTGGCCTGACTGATCCAAGACCAAGGTTAGAATCAGCTGGAGGTCAGGCAGTGACTGGGAGTTAGTTATTTTAGAGGAGTGCAGGTTTCTGAGCCTCCAAGGAGTCTTTGGTAAGAAACAACTGAATGAATTCACTAACAATCAGCCAGAAAAACAACAAAAAGCCTGCGGTACCTGAGGTCGGTGCAGAAAGTCACAGCCTTTGGGGTGGTGACAGAGGACAAGGCAGCCTCAGTTGAAACCAGACATCTGGGGACGAGAGCCACGGGGTCCAGGCCAACAGGAGCCCTTCAGGCCAGCACAGCCGATGGGGGTGGCAAAATGGGAGCAAGTCCACAGTCCTGCTAGCCTTGGCCTTACTGAGACGCACCTGTGCAGACGTACCTCCCCTCACGGCTCTGTTGAGCCTCTGAGCCCTCCAGCAAGCACGCAGCCCAGCTGAAAGTCATCTCCACTTGATGACCCGGTAACAGCTAACACACTAGACCATGAGGGCTTTGGGGCAGAATTCAGGACGTGGATCTCTGCCCTACCCCACAGGGCAACTGCAGTGAGAGAAAAGAAAGAGAGAAATCACAGACATTTGCTGTTGGGCAGCCGTGAGGTAGGGATCACTATCATGCTTTTCCTTATGAGTGAAGGCTGGGAACAGTCCTTTATCACCACGGTCACAGAGCTGCTGTAACCTACAAAGCCAGATTCAAATCCAAGTCCAAGCTAAAACAGACTAGGAAAAGGCAAATATACTCCAGGTGAGGAGGTTTTTTTTTCTAATTATAAAAGTAACACATAGTTGTGAAAAATTCAAAGAAAACAGAAGTGTATAAAACAGACAATATTAGTGCCCAATTCCCTCCCACCCTCAGCAATACCTACTATTAGGAGTTTGATTATTCTTCCAGACATTTTTTAATCGACCGATTAGATGGTTTTTGGTTTTATATCATGCTAAAAAGACTTTCTTTTTGGCCTCGCCGCTTGAGGGATCTCAGCTCCCCAACTAGGGATTGAGCTTGCGCCCTCAGCCGTGAAAGCGCCGAGTTCTAACTGCTGGACCACCAGGGAATTCCCTAGAAAGACTTCTTATTCATAGAGTGATAGGTCAGTCAAGAGTTTTGATTTACAGGGATTGATTCTAGAATATGTGGCACATTATACCGCATTTTGGGGGGCATATACTTTTGTGAGGCAAGTTGTTTTTAAGCTCAATTACAATTTAATACTGGGCCATATAATAAAAAAAATATTATAGAAACAAGAATGCAAAGAACTACAATAAGTTAAAAGATATCTAATGATTGTGTTAAAATAGGTATTGTTCTAATTACAGAAGAAATACATGTTTATTATAATTAGGGGAAGGGATTCCATAATAGCACAAGGAACAAAAGCTTCCCACAAAATTGCATTCCCCCAATAACTACAGTTTATATTTCTCTATTTTTCTTTCTGTCATTTTTCTAGTCTTGTGCACTTATAAATTTTTTAAAACAAAACTGAGTTCATAGTCTTCTGGAGCAAGCTTTTTTCACTCAATATCAGATTGTGAATTGGGGCGGGAGAGGCCTGAGCAGCTATTGTGTACTTCATTACCTAGTCTGAGATTGATTAATCTATCAGTATTTGTTTCCTAAGGAGAATCTTCTACGATAATAGGGTATATACCCAAACAATCTTCCCCCACCTGAATCTCATCATCCCTTGATATTTTATCATCTCCCTTTTCTTTTTTTTTCCCAGCTCCTTTTGTACATAGTTGTGGAGCTGTGTTATCTTGGGAAGGCCCCAAGTTCCCTTTTCCCCCGTTTCCCCAGGCCTTCGTTGAAGAGCATTTTAGCGACACTTCCGGGTGCTGTTTCAATGAAGTGCAGAGACAAGAGTTTACTGTGTGCTCCTAGGCGTTTTGTATAAATCCAGCACTGTCCTGTTTTCTCCTGGACATCGTCTCATCACATTTCAGAGAGACTCTTCTGTTTCTGACGCATCTCTAGCTTCTCAGGAGTGACTCCTGATATGTTGGTTCTGAATTTTTGTCACATCCCCAGCTGCCCTCCAGTTTCTGACAAATCTAGTATTATTCTTTGAGCCAGAACAGCCAGATCAGTGGAACTCCGCCTGGTGATCAGCGGAACCACAAAATAATGCAGCTAGAGGGCGCTCACATCCTCACAATTCTGAGGAATAAGGAGATTTCAAAGACATTTCCCATTAGTACTCAAACTTGAGAAGCTTACAGACTTGGGGGAAGGGAGAGCAATATACCTGGTCACATAAGATAACCGATAAGAAATTGTAATATATTCATTTACCAATAAAACCAACATATGATGAGTACAGCATGTCAGGTGCTGTTCTACCTAAGCCCTTAACTCTTCTCCCAGGACTCCTGAGACACGTACAGAACAATCAAACCCTCCTTTTCCAGGTGAGGCACTAAGAGATTTTGTAATTTTCCCAAGGTCACAAGGGCAGAGGTGAAAATGAAACCCAGGCAGCTAGCTCCAAAGCCCACACTTACTCATCATGAACTGGCTGAAAAAAAAAAGGCATTTGAGGAGGGACATCAAATTAACATTGGTTATCCCTGGGGAGCAAGAAGTATTAGGAGGGAATTCCCTGGCGGTCCCGCGGTTCGGACTCCGTGCTTCCACTACAGAGGGCATGGGTTCGACGCCCTGAACTAAGATCGGGGAACTAAAATCCTGCAAGCCGTGCGGCATGGCCAAAAATAAACAAAAAACAAAATAAGTATTAGTATTAGGAGACCACATTATTCACTTTCTACACAAAGCTCTGCATTGTTGAAAATTATTTCCCATACATAAACTATTATGGTTACCTTTAAAATTCAATAACTACGGGGAACTCTACTCAATACTCTGTAATGACCTATATGGGAAAAGAATCTTTAAAAGAGTGGATATATGTGTATTTATAACTGATTCACTTTGCTGTACACCTGAAACTAATACAACACTGTAGATCAACTATACTCCAATAAAATTTAAAAATAAAAAATAAAATAATAATAAAATAAAATTCAATAACTGTTACAAGAATAATATAAGAAGAAATTGCTCAACTGTGGTCAAGGGCAGATTCAGGTTACGTGGGTCTTGAAGCTCATACATGGAGGGGAGGCTCTTTAAGGAAAAGAATTCAAAACAGGAATACAAAATTAGGTATGAAAGTGGAATGTATTTTGATTGAAAAAATCATTACAAATTACAAATTTTTAGAAGGTGACAAATACTGTAAATATAATAAAACTGTGAAAAATTACATAGTATACTTCTGTTATACTTTTTCCTATTTTTTGGGTTATATACTCTGTATGATCATCTCTTCATGGACAATAATTCTGTAATATCATTTTCATGGAGAAAAGAGAAAGTGATTCAAGTGCATTATGAAATGCCATTATATTGGATTGAGCTACATAATTGTTTAATCAAATAACCCTTAAACTATGTACAATAACTTATAGATGAATATGCATGGGAGTTTTGTCACAGGAGCACTTAGGTTGCTTTGCTGTGATTTTAGAGCTTTCGAATGTCATTTTTTCTTTTTTTCTGAAATTGCCAGGCTTCACCAGGACAAGGTATTGCAGATATGCTAAGATTGGTCCAATGGGGATCAGTTGAGATCCCCATCGGTTTTTATGTTGGGAGGCATAAAAATGCAATTTGGCATGCATAAAAATCCTACTTCACAGTTTACAGTATTGCTACCATTTTGTGCCCTGCTAACACAAGAATTCTGGTCAATTCTATTTTGCACTGATTCCCATTTTAAAAGCATGGTAGTAGGCTATGTTATAATCCCATACACTGCATTATTGAGTATTTTCCTGAAGGTAATTTCTGTTTTGAGTAGACATCAATGAGAATCAAATATTCCACTTATAATTTTGTACATCTGAGGATTCAAAGAACATTCCTCAGACTAGCGTCTGTTTCTGCGCATTTTGACTCTTTTTCTTCGTTTCCAGTGGTAGGTGCAGTGGGACACGCCGATATTGCAATAGGACCTGTGATGCCGGATGAATATGTACCAAGGATATCGGGAGTATTCCTGGAAGCCATTCTTACATGAGAATAGATAACACGGAAATAAGTGTGAACCACATGAATAGATCCATTGAACCCAAAACAAATAAATCTCCAACTCAGCTTCTCCTTAGCCAGAGTCCCCAAAATGCTCAGGGCCTCTCCATCAACACATAACTCCTGGGGGGACAACTAAGGGAGGGGGAAGCGGAGTGGAAGAAGACAATATCCTTAGCCCATTGCAGCTAAAATATTGAATATCTTACATTTGCAATTTTATCAGAAGCATATGAACACATGAACCCAAGCAAGGACCACATTATTAGAAGTTCTATAGCCTAAGCTTCTTTCACTTTACAATAACTGCCCTGACTGTGGTGAAGATGGTAATTGCAGCAAGAGCTGAGATCATGGGTAAATCAGTGTGAACTGAAGTTGTCAAGAAAATCCTCCTGTTCGAATACTACTCAGCCATAAAAAGAAATGAAATTGAGTTATTTATAGTGAGGTGGATGGACCTAGATAGAGTCTGTCACACAGAGTGAAGTAAGTCAGAAAGAGAAAAACAAATACCGTATGCTAACACATATATGTAGAATCTAAAAAAGAAAAAGAAAAAATGGTCCTGAAGAACCTAGAGGCAGGACAGGAATAAAGACGCAGACGTAGAGAATGCACTTGAGGACACGGGGAGGGGGAAGGGTAAGCTGGGACAAAGTGAGAGAGTGGCATGGACATATATACACTACCAAATGTAAAATAGATAGCTAGTGGGAAGCAGCCGCATAGCACAGGGAGATCAGCTCGGTGCTTTGTGACCACCTAGAGGGGTGGGATAGGGAGGATGGGTGGGAGACGCAAGAGGGAGGAGATATGGGGATATATCTATATGTATAGCTGATTGACTTTGTTATACAGGAGAAACTAACACACCATTGTAAAGCAATTATACTCCAATAAAGATGTTAAAGAAAGAAAGAAAGAAAGAAAAGAAAATCCTCCTGTTCAAGGCAGGCACTGAGCTACACCTTGAACCACTGGTAGAATTCACTAGACAGAGGAGCAGGAAGGACGGAACCTACAAGTTTCTGCAGTCTGCCCAAAAGTAGACACACATATATGTGGATGTAAAATGTGTTCTTGTGCCAATGAAAACATTTGTTTCATCACTGGCTTAGAGCTACCTAGTAAGAGCCAATGGCAATACATTTCCACATCACTTAAGAATGAGACTTGAATTTTCTTCCCAGCCCCGCCTCATCCCAACCAGCAAATATCACTCCCAAGCCAGGACCAACCAGCGCTGCAGGCATTCGGCCCCATGTGTCTACCATCCACCTTTGCTCCAACACAGGAATCCCAGAGCACTGGGTTTACGCTCCAGGCAAAGGGGAAGGGAGGAGAGAGGAACTGGCCAGAGACCGTGTTCTGGCAAAGTCTGCTGAACGCCTGTGCAGACAGTGTGGGGAAGGAAGACCCAGGCCCAGCTCTCATTCCCCTTTCTGTTCAATATTTTCTGTGCCATTCCATCTCTGGAGGAAAGGGCAATACTTCCTGCCAGAGGCAGTGGCCAGCCAGCCATCTGGAAGCCTGGGACCTTGAGTGTGAAGACTCTTTATACTTTAGGGAGCTCTGGGCTCAGGCAACAACAGACACAACCATCGGCACTGAGGTCTACCCAGCAAAGCACCAAGACACAAATGTCACTTAGGCCACAAATGTTTGTTCAGCACCTACTGTATGCCAGGTACTCTATTAGAAGCTAGAGTAACAGAGTAGCTGAGGGGCTCCAAATGCCCCCTGTCCTTCCAGCTCATAAACACGATTACCCTCTTTGGGTTTCCATGAGTTGATGTCTAATCAATTTGTAATGTGTCCTTTTCCCAAATACCACATCACTCTGGAACTCAGCTGGGTTTGTTCCCAGGTCAGCCCCAGTGCCGCGGCACTGGTGACTTGTGATAAAGCAGCCACCCTGATGAACAACTAGTTCAGTGTGGAGCCTGAGTGGGTCTCTGAAGACTGGCACATGGAGAGGGAGAAAGTTAAGGAACAATTATCAAGTGTCAGGGTAAATTCGTTTCAGGATACAGTTTAAAGTACGAATCTCATGTGCTTTTTCCCTAATTTTAATCTTTGTATACAAGACCATTTACTGAATAATTCTTGCTTTCCCTTCGTGATGCTCACATAATCCTTTATTTAATTATTATATATTTTTAGATCTAGGTCCAGTTCTCTAGCCAGTTTCACTGACCTACATCTTTATCGTGCTAAAATCACACGGCTTTAACCTGCGGAGCTAGATCCTTATTACCTAAATCCCACTTCCTTCCCCCTCACCCCTTTCCACCTCTCCTGTCCCTCTTTACTGGGCAGGGGGTAGGGGGACGTTGGGTATATAAGAAAAAAGGATATAATCTCTATCCTCCCTTCAGGAACTTGCATTCTATGTAGGAAAAGGATATTGATGCCCTTGGAATAAGGGTAATCACAGTCAGTGCTCAAAATGGCTTGTTGAAATAATGAGTTCAAATACGATGGAAAAGTATCACCAACTAGCTTCCCTACAAACTACTCACCGCTCTTTAAAAATGGTTCCAATTACCCCAACACACACACAAATCTCTACAGTTACATAATCTTGCTCTTGTTTTTCAGATTGACCTGATTCAAATTGTGTAAAGTAAAACTCACTGTGGAAACCTCACCCAAGTTACTTAGAAATGAAGAGCCAGTTATTTGAATCATTGCCTTTATTTTATTTTGGAGGGGAAAAAAAAAAAAAAAAGTGGGGCAGGAATATGGTCAGAAAAACAGTTTATAGAAATTTGCAGCCATAGAGGAGGGAACAATTGGAACTTGGAGAATATTCTTCCATCAGCACTTTGCTGGTTTAGAAGCACAAGCGTGTATTCTGTATTATCAGATCACTTATGAACTTACTATATTTGGCATTTCCAGAGATGTACAAATTTGATTTAAGAAGACAAGTCTTCCCTCACCCTTTTGCAAATCAGGAGGTAAGATAGGCACACACAAAAATAGTTTTTTCCAATCAAATTTTTCTGATTTTTAAAACTGTAAAATTAAGATGTTTCCCAGTTACCCAAGATTAATTCTGGACCTTCAGAATTTTTAACAAGAATACTTGGCTCTCCATTAGTTGTGATATAAACTGATCTGTCTCTGGCCCTAGCCCATCCATGCCACCCTATTTAGGGTGGAGCCTTCTTGGGGTCTGAGGAGCTACATTCAGACAGAGGGTAGCTGAGGTGTCTCCAGAGCTTTCAGAGTCCTGGATAGCTCTCTAAAGCTGGGGTGCGTGACTGCTACAAATAGTGCCTGCCCCCAACCAGTGTGTCTTGAACGTTGGGATGCATCAGAATCACCTACTGACTCAGGCAGTCCTGGAGTGGAGCCCACGCAGGCAGACTTCTAACAGGGTTCCTAAGAGAGCAATGCCCCCAAGGCTGGGAAGCCCCAGCTAGCCTAGAGTTTCCACCAAAGCAGAGGTCATCTTTATTCACCCTTGTGTCTGGGACTTGGCACAATGACATGCATGTAGTAAGCACTTAATAAAGATTTACCGAATTGATCATACCTGGTACTAAATTCCAACTGGATTAAAAATTTTTAACATTTTTTTTACAGAAAAGAAATCACTGAAATAGCTTCCAAATGCCATAAAACTGAAAAAAAAAAAAACTGAAGTTGATTTGAAAGAAAATACTTGAAAAATTTTCACAGTGACCATTGATTGCTAAATATTTAGTTGGTGTAAGGAATCACTAAAAATAAGATTCTTCCATGATGGCTAAAGCAAAAACACTTCACTGTTTCACAAAAGCCAGAGGCAGCAGGGAAAAAAAGTGTTCTGACAATAGTCAGACTTTATGATACAGCATACTTAAAAAGAAAATCCACCTTGAAATTTAAGCACCTTTGGTTCTTTCTTGTCTTGTTATCTTCCTTTTTTCCCCCTGGCTCTTTCTCCTTTTTGGCTTCTGTTCTCTCTGCCTGTCTCTCTCTGGCATCCTCTGCAGCTGTCACTCTCTCTCATCTTCTCGGGAGCCACTGATGAATGATCTGAGTGCTCTGAGTGGGTGGTGCGGCTCAGGCTAGGACTGTTGAAAGAGCAGATAGAACAAATCCAGGGAGACTTCCGAAGGATCTGGAACTGGAGTGTGTGTAGGCTTTAGCTTTGCACGGAGTAGCCGGGGAGACACCCTAGGGTAGCAATGTGTAAACATTTAAATGTCCTTAGGAAACTTGCTGTTTAAATAGGAGTTCTCTATTAGATTCAACCAATTCAACAAAGGTTCATGGACATAGCTGTGATGGGTAAGGACAGAGTCTGCTGGCAGACTATCTGGTTTCCAATCCCAGCTCCAAAGCTTACTGCTGGCGTGACCTTGGACAACTTATCTCTCCTCTGTGCCTCAGTTTCCTCATCTGAAAAATGGGGACAACAATAGAGTTGATGTGAAAATCTGACAATGGTCTGGTGGCCTACAAATGTTTTTGGCCATCACTGCTCTTCTTTTAAAAGTAAATGAAAACAAGAGATTATAATTTAGTTGGGGGCAGCGGACAGGATAATATAAACAACTCATACTGATTTTTCTTTCCTATAAATCTGATTATTTTTGGTTTTATTTTTTAAGTAGGACATAGCTTCCATATATGGAAGAAATATTTACTGAGGCACTCTGCCAAGTGCTTTACCTAGCTGTGGTAAGTAATCCTCACACAACTCTGAGATAGATATCATCACCCCAATTTTGCAGATGAGGAAGCTAAGGCTGAGAAGGGTTAATTAACTTGCCCAAGATCCCACAGCCATCAGTAGTAAGCGGCTGAGCAAAGATCTGAGTTCAAGTCTCACTCCAATTCATAAGCCCTTTTGCTACACCATGAATTACCAAACCATGGTTAATGGGAGTCTAAACCCACAGATAAAGCTTTGTTGACCTGCAGAATAAACCATTTCCCTGCCAGCCCCATACAGCCCCACCCAGCTGACTCACCAAGAAACTGAAAAGGCGGCTTCACTAGAGAAGGTCACAAAAACATGAGAAATCTTGACTGGCAGGGGCCACATTGTCCTTCAGGCTAAGTGATCAGACTCTGGAGGGGTTAGGTAATCTTTGGCAAAGGGATCCCGGTTGCTAGGATTCACAGGAACCTCTGGGATTCAGTGTTTATTGTGTACTTACCAGGCTCCCAAAGATACCTTCTTGGAGTTCCTATTTTCTAGCCAGTGATGAGAATGAATTTGAGGCTAATTCATCCATTTACCAAGTGATACAGCCTAAAGTTGTCTGCCAGGTAGACACCATCCCGATTTTTTCTTCCCACTAGGTATTCAGCAATGGGCAAGAGTCTGAGGTCTTGTCCATCTTGGCTCACAAGGTCCCATTCCCCAGAAGCCTTCCAGAGAGCTCTGGGAAAGAGGGACTGCTTCGTGACTTTCTGCAGCTCACTTGTAGCCAGATTTGGATAATGTCCAAGATCTTATAACCGATCTCCTCCTCTTCTTTTTTGGATGTCATCAACCAAGGGGTGTTTAGGAACGTGTTAATAATTCCCAGGAGAAATTGGCCAGGATTACCTACTCATGACTAATGAAGCTGTCATCCGCCATTCCTTCCCGCTGTTTCATAATGCTGCCCAAAGAGTGCTTTATGAAGATGGATAGTATTGTAACGCTGCACCCAAGAAACTGGCACTATGTCAATGGAAACAGAGGCCAGCTTATTTTGCATGCCACTCTATTTTTCATTATACTTCACAATAACTTGTTATTAAATGAAAATGAATTTGCCATTAGGGACTAGAGACTATTTAATAACTGTTCAGCAATGTTTCATGAATTTTTTTTTTTTTTTTGGTAACTCATGCAGCCACCACATGAGTAAGTGTCACTTTGGATTAGGTGAGGTTGGATTTTCTAGAACAATCTTAAATGTTTCGTGGAAATTGGTCATTAAAACATGTGGCTGGAAGCTTGGATTGCAAGATTCTGACTTTGAATTGGCCATCTTAAAAACAGAAAGAATGAGGTAGACTTGTCGTCTTAAGTACTCCCAGAAAATGACACAGAGTGAAAATAGGACAGGGCATTTATGCGCAAGCACAATGTTTTCCCCATAGAGGGCAAGGAGGCTTTCTGGAGAGCAGTCTCTCCAGCCACCCTCTCCAAAGAGCGTGCAGCAGTCAGGATAGTCAATGCTATTCTGCAATAACAAATAAACTTCCAAAATTTATTTATCAGTGGCTCAAAATGACGAAAGTCTGTTTCTTGCTTGTACTGTGTGTCCATTACAGGGCTATGTATCTGTCATGCATTATCTTGGAAGATAGATGATGAAGCACCCACTCTCTGAAATGGTGGCAGAGATTTAAAAGGAGGGTCTCAACAGCAATTCAAAGCTTGACCTTGGGACTTCCCTGGTGGTCCAATGGGTCCACCTTCCCAATGCAGGGGGTCTGGGTTCGATCCCTGGTTGGGGAACTAGATCCCGCGTGCATGGTGCAACTAAAGATACCGTGTGTCGCAACTAAGACCCAGAACAGCCAAAATAAATAAATATTTTTTTTAAAAAGCTTGACCTTGAATTTATCACATGGTACCAACCAACCCCAAGGGGTGAGAGGGAACCAAGAATTATAACCTTACTAGGTGCTCAAAAGGCAGAAATAGCATATCTGGTGATCAGCCCTCATAAGTACTAATGTGAGATCAAAATGAGGATTCATTCAATCACTTGAAGGCCTGAATAGAACAGAAAGTACGAGAGAATTCTTCCTGCCTAATAGTCTTTGAACCAGGGCATCGGCTCTTTCCCTGTCTTCAGACTCAAACCGAAATATTACCTTTTCCCAGGTCTCCTGTTTACGGTGAAACTGTGCACACTCTTTGACCCAGCAAGTGCACTTGTGGGCTGGGAAGTGCCTGGTGCCAAGCACAGTGTCTGGTGGACTGAACGAAAGATGGCATTGAGGAATGTGAGATTTAAAGCTACAATACCCCAGATCCATCACTCACACATTGACCTTGGGCAAGTGACTCCATCCTCAGTTTCTTCATCTGTAAAATGAATGATAATACCTCACAGCCTTGTCATGAAGATTAAATAGAATAGTTTATGTACAGCACAGTGTCTGGCACATGGTAAGCATTGAATGAATGGTGGCAATTATTTGTTATTACACCTCAAAGCTGGCTGGGTTCCTCTTTCTGCAGAGTGGACAGATTGATTAATTAAGATTACTTAGGCCAGAGACTGGAAAGGAAGGTTCAATCATTTGAATCATGGCATCTACATCAATGACTCCTTGTACTTTTTGGTGACAGCAA
Organism: Balaenoptera musculus; assembly: GCF_009873245.2. NCBI lineage: Eukaryota > Metazoa > Chordata > Mammalia > Artiodactyla > Balaenopteridae > Balaenoptera > Balaenoptera musculus. The sequence continues at coordinate 66,410,556 of NC_045789.1, read as the reverse complement.
ATAGCCTTTACATACTTCAAAAAATTTTGGGACCCCTCCAAACATAATAATTATATATTTCTAAATCCTTGATTGAAAAAACACATGAAACCAAAAAGCCTCTCTACATTCAGTCACACTTTAAATGTATTTTATTGACCTCAACGCCATCCACCAGCATCTTGAAAATAGTAGGGCAATGGATGTGTGGGACAGAGCCTTTGTTCAATCTAGAGACAATGTTGCGTGGACACCGGGGTTCAAGATCCACAGCCTTAACTCCAGGCCCATCTGGGGGTCTGGGGCTCAGTGGGATGAAAATACTGATTTGGCTAAGTAACCGTGCAGGTCAGAGAACACACCCACCTGTTCCCCCCTGGAAGCTTGAAGTCGTTGTACGTGCTTCTCACGTTCCAGCGATGCAGCCCGCCCAGGCCGATGTGTGCCCCCCCACAGACTTCCCTGGGCATCTCCCTCCCCTTGAGGGGTTGCCCCTCCATGAACGGCAGTCCTCTGCTCAGCTCTTGTCTATACTCCAGTATGAGTACATGACTAGTAATTGTCATGTCATTCTCAAAACTATATTTCTGGATGCATTTGCCAGAAAGATAAAAAACCTAACGAGACCACACAGAAGCAGAAGCTGGAGAACTAGACATCTGGTCATCCCCGCAGGAAGGGACTGTTATGAGAGGGAATGGCCAGGGCTGTGATTCTGGTTGTGTCCCAAAGCCCAAGGAGACCCATCTGGAGAAAGACTGTGGTCCTCTATGCCTATGAGACTTTAATTCCATCACCTCCTGGGGACAATCCCCATGGGTAAGAAGGACTCACTAGAGAAAGGAAGACAAAGCCAGCAGCAAGTTCACAGTCCCACATGTGAGCTGATTCCTTCTTCTAGAAGCTAAGGCAAAATTGGCTTTCCAGTAGCTCTAAAAGAAGTCACTTCTAGAATCTGATGTCTGTGAAGGGAGGCTGAGAAGTTGTTTGTCCCACGTCCCTGATGTGCAACCCTGCCAATCACGAAGACCACCAATGCTCCAAACATGTAAAAGGTGTGGAGCTCTGAGTGATAGATTATGGAGATCCTCATATGCATAGCACACATGAAAACGAGCAGGACGAAACAACTCTTCTTGGCCACCACTCATTCATTCATTCATTCATTCAGCCAACAAATATTTATCAAACCCCTACAGTGTATCACACACTGTAGGCAAGGTGCTTTACTTTTGAACAAGTAAAACAGGCAAGACCTGTCCTCATGGAGCTGATTGTCTACTGGGAGACAGATAGATTATTAGTCAAATAATCACACAAACAAACGCAAAATCGCAAAAGCGACAAATGACACAAAGGAGAGGTACATGGTGCCCGAGAGAGCCATAACGCAGGGTGTCAACTAATGAGGGAGGACAGGGAAGGCTTCCTGGGGAACGAACGCACGAGTGAAGAGGAAAGGAAAGAGGTTTCCAAGCAGGAAACAGCCTGAGCAAAGGCCCAGGGGTGGGAAGAGGTCTCATGAGGAGATTTTTGACCTTCTCTACCCCGAAATCAGATAAATAGGCAATAGTATTTTCCTTTTGGCTCTTTCATGGTTTCATGTTTCACTTCTTTTAACCTCTCTAGAAAAAATTCTGATGCATGGTGGTGAGACCATCACTAAGAACTTCTGCTGGTTCCCTCACTGATTCGAAATACCTCCTCCCCTTGGGTCTGCTTCTAGCTTTCTTTTCGGTGTCATTGGTTTATTTACGGGCAAAATGATACTCTTTTTATTACTGAGAATTCTTGCAGTGCGGACTCCACATCCCCCCTCAGTCTTCTTTTTTGGAAAAAAAATATATAAAAACAGAAAATTGCAGAGAATAATACAATACCACCTACCACAGATTATTAACAGATATTAACATTTTAACATAGTTGCTTCAGGCATGTGTCTTAGGAAAAGGTATAAAATGTAAGAGATTGATTCCAAGTCCCTGGCCCACTCCCCTTCCTCCCTGCTTAGAAGTGACCACAAACATGAGTTGGACATGGAACCTTCCAATCCATGTTTCAAAACTTTAACTTCATATACATCTACCCATAAGTAAAATGCCATATTGTTTCGTGGGTTTTCACTTATTTATTCTTCCAAGTGAATTTTAGAACCCTCTTGTCACAATGCCTGTAGACTCCTTTTTTAAAAAATTTTTATTGGAGATGCATTAAAGGGATTTATTACTTTGGAGAGAATTGACATCTTTACATTATTAGTTTTTCCCTCTAGGGACAAAGTATATATTTCATTTATTCAAGCCTCTGTTCTATCTGTTTGTAAAATATTGTTATTTCCTTCTTGTAGGTTTAGCATATTTCTTGTTGTTTCCAGGTAATGACTTGTGTTCACGTTGAGAATAGGATTTTATTTTTGTGTTATAATTGCTAATTCATTCTTACTGGTATAAAAGAAAGCAGTTTATTTTAAAAATACTTATTTTGTAACTGGCCATATCAATGGATTCTTATATTGAATACTGTAGCTTTTCCAAATGATTCTTTTGTGTTTTCTTTGTAGATAATTATATAGTATATATAATGCTAGAGATTTGTAAATAACGATAATTTTGGCTGTTTCCTGCTGACAGTTATACTGCATTTTATTTTTTCTTCTCTCAATGAATTAGCTGGGACTTGTAGAAAAATGCTAAATTATGATGGTGATAGGAGGAATCCTCAGCTCATTCATGATCTTAAGAGGATTACCTCTAATACTGCACTTTTTTATAGAGTGTTGACTGTTATTTGAGACAGCATTTATCATGCTTTTTCTTTTACAACATAATGAGAGGTTTCTTGTTTGTTTGTTTTGTTTCATTTTCCCAGTCTGTGTATATTTACAAAGCAGAGTGGTTTTAAAAAAATGAAACTCACTACATTTTTGGTAACATTTTGCAAATTTGAAGGTTCTACCGTCATCGGCATGCATTTTGGTTATTTGTATTGGGAAGAGCATTAGACTGGTTCTAGTTCAGGCTTTGAAATTAGTTAATGGTTTCATTTTGGGCAGGTCCTCTTACTTCTCTGGGCCTCAGTTTCTTCCCTGTAAAATGGGGAGAGATAAAATTATTTCTAATCAACTTGTTAATAGTTTAAGCCCTACTTTAATAATACCTTTTTGTTTGTTTGTTTTAGTCAAACAATTTTACAAAGTCATCCATACCCTATAATTTGACAGGGCTGAACAAGATTAAAAATTTAGGCTGAATACACAGAAAACTGAACTGAAAATTCAAGAGAGCAGACTGTAAACCTGCTAAGGTTTTGAAACTAATAACTACTACTTATTGAGTATTTACTATGCCCCAGGAATAGTGTTTTACTTGTAATATAGGCTTATTCATTGCTTATAACAACCCTATGAAGTAGGTAAAATCATTATTCCCATTCTACAGATGAGGAAACTGAGGCCCAGTGTGGCGGGAACGCCACGGATTAGCTCACTCAACATCCATTCCTGTTTCCTTCTGATGTACCTTCCTTCCTGTATTACATAGCCTGGAAAGCTAAAGTCCACGTTTCCCAGATTCCCTTGCAAATAAGATTCTGGATATGATTTAGCTTCCATCAATCAGCTGCATAGGCTTAAGACTTGATTTTGAAACACAGTTAAGCAGGAAAAGAGGCAGCATGCAAGGCTATGTTTTGCAGATCATTGTAGGTATATGAGGCTTTGGTGCCTACAGTTCTGGGAGTGGCTTCCTGATCCCCAGATCACAGTCAAGATAGGGGGTCCTGGACCCAGTGCCTGGGATAGCAACTTCCTGAATCTCCCCACTGGGGCAGAGAAGTTAGTTCCCTCCACAGGCCAGTTCTACAGCACCCTCCTAGAAGCCATTCCCAGAGGCCAGTCTGTGGCCACTCCTCCAGCCCTTCCAGCAATGTTGTTTTTTTTAAATTGGGGTATAGTTGTTTTACAATGTTGTGTTAGTTTCTACTGTACAGCGAAATGGAGCTCCCTGTGCTATACAGCAGGTTCTTATTAGTTATCTATTTTATACATATTAGTGTGTATATGTCAATCCCCTTCCAGAAATGTTGTAGGCACCTAGTTCCCTCATTGTCCCTTTCTGCTTAAAGCAACTAAAGTGGTCTCTATTATCTGCACTTAAACTCGAATCATTATGAGCGGTGTAATCTTTCTTTTCTCAGGTGCCCCCTTCAGCTAAACAGGAGAAGCCACATAGCATAAGGGACCGGGCATTGAATTTGGATCAGGTGACCTGGCTTCTAGTTCCACCCCTGTTATTTAATAGCTACATGACTCTGAGCAAGTTCCTTTATACTTCTGCGTCTCAGTTTTCTTATCTTTGACATGAGAGAATACAGTGTCACTTCTGGCTCTAACATCCTGTGATTATCATTGACCCAGAAGAACATTAAACACTCATGATGCAGATTGCGGCTCAGCAGTTCACAGTAAGCCAATTACAGACCTGAAACTAGCAAGGCCCTTCCCCCAGGCTCGGATCTTCCTTGGTTTAACCCACTTGGCAGAATGCTCCGTGCTGGGCCTGGGATGCAGAGCCATCCCCCGAGAGGGACTTGAACCATGGAAGCAGCTCATTGGAGGCAGGGAGGGTGTAACACCAGCAGGATGTAGCTGCATTAGGAAGCTGCTGAGCTGGCAAGCTGGGGGTTACAAAGCCTGGGGCTACTAGAGATCGGGCCAAGCAAAAGGTCAGGAAACTGGAAAATCAGGACAGGACCACGGAGAATTCTGAGGGCAGAGGTCAGTCGCAAGGCAGGGGCGGAAGCCAGGAAGTCTAGCCCGAGGCCTAGGAGTCCACGGTGCGTAAAACTGTGGTCCAAGCGAGGAGACAAAGATTTCAGAGTCCAGGTTGAAAGGTAAGATGAGAGTCCTCATCCGCCCTCCATCTGCCTGTTCAAATTCAGCTAACTCAAAGCCTTGCACAGTGTGGAAGCTCAGAAATAGTTGTTGCATCAGATTGACTTAAACTTGGTCTTGGAACAGATGTTTCCAGCCCCAGTGATAAGCAGGAAGTGTTTTCATAAATGAGCAAATCAGCTGCATTTGGGGAGAATGGCTCTGGCTGACTGAGGACAAAGTACTGAAGTCAATTGAATTCTGGCAAATTGTCTGGGGGGTTGGGGGAGGGTGGGAAGGGAGCTGGGCAGGGTGGCATTTGAGCCATAGAAAAGTGGACTTCTAGTGTCCCACCATCCTTCAGGGAGAATGAAGACACACTCTAACATTAGAGTTTGCCTTAAGAGTTTGCTCTCTGTATGTTTATAATTCTTCTCCATCCCCTCTAGCTCGTATCTACTCTCTAAATACTACTCTTTCTAAATCTGCTCTCAGATAGGTCCTTTCCAGCAAAGAAGCTGATAAACAAATCCATAAGATACAAATGACTCAACTAATCATTTGTTTCCCTTCCCGGAGGTTGTTGCCTTTTTGTAAGCAAACTAATAGTGATGAATTTATAACATCAGGGAAGTATTGTGGAGCAGGAACCAGGGTAATGAGATCTCGCCCTGAAGGATACACAGATGATCTTCATTATTCGTGGATTCTGTATTTGTGACTTCGCCTACCCACTAAAATTCACTTGTCACCCCCAAATCAATAATTGGCAGGGATTCTGTGGTCATTCACAGATATGCAGAGGGCTGAAAAATGAGTCCCACCCAGATCACAGTAAAACTGGCTCTGCTTTCCTGTTTTAGCTCCCAGACTGCAACAAGGGTCCTTTTCATAATCTATGTATTGATAGTTCCATGTTTTTTGTACTGATGTGCTTTTGTTGGTGATTTCACTGTTTCATGGCCCCCAAATATGTTGTTGAAGTGCTGCCTAGTGTTCCTAAGCGCCAGAAGGCTGTGACACGCCTTGAGGAGAAAACACGTGTGTTAGACAAGCTTCCTTCAGTCATGGTGCAGTATGACCAGTATGGTGCCGTTGGCCATGAGTTCAATGTGAATGAATCAACAATAGATTCATTAAGTAAGGTGTCTTTAAATGGAAACACATAAAACAAGGTTATGTATTGCTTGATTGATGAAAACCTTGTGACCAGAGGCCCCAAGGAAGCTAACTCTGTATTTCCCCAGGAACAACAGTTGAGAATTTGCTACTTCATTGTTCACAGTGACTTTCTAGAGCATAACTACCGCGAATAACGAGAGTGGGCTGTACTTGGTGTATCTCCAAACACTTCCTCACCCTGTCAGTATTACTAGGAAATGCTTACAGGGACCTCCTGCACGATTATTGCAAAGAAATACAATGAAAATATTTGGAAACGTTTTCCAGATCTTAACCTTTTCACAGGCATGACCTAAAATTCTCATTGACAAGCCATGAATGTGATGGCCCATTTAGGATTGGATGTGCTGTTCCAGAAACTGAGATAAAAAGAAGCTCTGTAGTAATTCTGCCTGAATTTTTTTTTACTGTCCTACAGATTTGCGGGATCCCCCTCCCCCAATAGATTCTTGATGTGAGTGTAAAAGTCGTGAAAGAGACTCCTAAGTGATAAATAATGTCACTAAAAGTGTTCACATAGTTTCCACATGAAATCCTAAGGAGAAAGCTGGGTCCAGGGCACAGACAGGTGGACAGAGGTTTACAAGGGACTCCTTGCTCCCCCTCAGGCAGAGGGTAGAGGGTCTGATTTTGTCACCAACAGAGGGAAATCTTTATTTGGCACTTAGTCTGTTTCTGACCCTTCCAGACTTATCCTGACTGGAATGGGAGCCAGATCACACTCTGGAAAGAATAAATTCAAAGGATCCCAGGAGACGGTTGCTAATATAGATGGCCGGTAAAGAGTCCTAATTCCTAGGGCACACAGCCTAAGACAAGAAGCCTGTGTTTGTTTTTAAGCAGTGATACCAGGTAATTCACTTTCCAAAGCTGTTTAAGCATATTGTGAGGCTTTGAGGGCCTCAAACGTTAGCTGAATTTTGCTTTCCTGGAAGGAAAGGCATTTCACGATGAAATGGAGTCTCTTTTCTCTGCATTTCTCTTTCAGCTAAGTTGTGGTGCATTTCTTCTCGTTGCATTGAAATTCGTGGGACAAAAAGAAGGCTTCCCTCCCCATCATTCACGGCCCCCGGGCTCTTAAATGCCACAGTTCTGAGCTCTGCATCCCAGACACGCATTTCCCACAGAAAAGAACTGAAGGGCCTCTCGGTGCGGCCTTCCCCGGCCCAGGGGCCCTGAAGCCCGGCCTCCCTCAGGGCCCTCGCGAGCCGCCTAGGCAGCTCAGAGCAGAGCAGTGTGTGTGGCTGAGTCCGGGGAGGAATTCGTGACTGCGGACTGGGGTCAAACGCCTTCCGGTTTTCTACTTAGTGACACGCTTTCTCACACAGAGGTCGGGGGTTGAGGCCTCACAAATGATCCTTCGAGATGAGCTGCTAGAAATGTTTTCTTAACAAGAGTCCTTTTCTTTTCCCTTGAGAGTTTGAACCTCAGACCTTTCAATCCCTCGGCAGAAGCTATAAACCACAAATGTGCTGCATGTTGAAAGGATGTGCGAGGGACCAGCACTTTGGTCTTTGCCTCAGCCGACGGCTTGGGCAGCCGGCCCGTGCTGGTGGGGAAAGACGAGGGGAACTGCTTCCTCCACCGCCAGGGAGCCATGAGGACTCCATCAGCTTGGGCTTGCCTCCTCAGCAGACGTGCTGCGGACCTCAGGCTGGCCCCAGGCGTGCGTGCCCCTCTCGGCCTGCTCGCCGCTGGCCTGCTCCCGTAACGCGTCCTCTAGGAAGCCTGTCCGAGAAGTCTCCTTGGGCCTGTTGCTGTGACACCAAAAACCCCAGCTGCTGTTCCACGGGGAAATGGGGGAGCCAGCACAGCTATAAAGCAATGGGTGGACCAGGAGGGCGGCCACACTTGTGCTTGACCACAGAGCCAACAGGTGTAGATTCCGGAGGATTTACCACGGTGCAGATTGCCTTCATTCTTTCTTTTCTTTTTAAATTGTTTTTGCAAATATTTTTAGCAAGTGTTAAAATGTACTCTGTGTGTGTGTGTGGTGTGTTTTGGGGTTGGGGTTTTCTTTATTTTGGAAAAGAGAAAAGCCTGGAGAGAGTGCAGGAGGGTAAGTGGAGATGATGGTGAAGCCAGGTGTTCAGCTGAGCAGGGGAGGGCAATTCCTGTCCTGGGGGAGCTTTCCCCTGATTAGCTCTGGCTGGGGAGGGGGGTGATGGGGCGTGGGGGGATGGTCACAAGTGGGTGAGAGTGGGGAGCAAAAAGCCAGTGCAGGTCCTGAGCCAGTGTCACAAACTCTGTGTTGCTGGGTCCGAAGCACCGACCCAGGTCTCTCTCCCCACACCTGGGCCTCTGCGTTGACTGCTCCCCAACTTGCCTTCACCCCCATCCCCCCAGCTCTCTGCTCCTTGCACCCCCAGGAAGAGCTGCAGGGTCCTGTTAAGGTTCCTGACACCTGAAGTTCTCTCCTCACAGCTTCTGTCTTTAATATTTTCTCTCAAAATGCAAATATCCTCAGGGTGGGACGGCACTTTTAAAATTGTGATTATGGATATCACATTATCCAAACACCAAATCAGAATGTTTTACAAAGCACTTTTCCTATCTTTTTTTTATTCAATAAATTTTCTTTTTCTAGAAGTTTTTTCTATTATCAAAGCAAGTCATAAATGTCGTAAAAAATGTTTTTAAATAAAACAAAACTATACAAGGAAATCTACCCCTCCCCGCTATCATCCCCTCCCATCTACTTTGCAGGAAGGATAGCCATGGCTTAGTGTGTGGTGCATCCTTCCCGGTGTTTCTCTGTGTGTGCACACATGTGTGTACGCATGCGTTGTTTTTAACAAAAATGCATTCCACTTTACATACTTCAGTGATACAAGTATCCCTCACTTTTCAAAAGTTCACTTTATGCCACAGGTTTTTTACATTAGCACTTAGTTTCCACAACTGAAAGGAATCTGAAGAAGATTCCAGTTTTACAAAAAAAGAGGAAAAGCAGAAAGAGCATTCAGCACTGGTTTTGCAGCAGCCATTACAGAGGCAGCCAGAGCCAGTAGAGAGAGTGAACCCACCAAGCTCCTTCCTGGGAAATACACTCAGCATCTCAGCATCAGCCGCCATAGCTTTGAACTGTGTCTGTGGGCATCCGTGCTTCATCTCAATTAATTTCATGCATCTGTTAGCAAGACAGGTCCTCAGGTAATTGCTTCTTCACTTTAGGCCATTTCAGCTTAGGAAAGGTTTCATAGGAACCTCTGCTTTCAGATAGTGGGGGAAACCTGTATTTGACTTTTTTCACTCACTGCATTGGAAACATCTTTCCAGGAAGAACTTTTTTTATCTTTTTATTTTTTATTTTTCTTTGGCCTCACCGTGCGGCATGTGGGATCTTAGTTCTCCAGCCGGGGATCGAACCCGCTCCCCCTGCCTTGGAAGCACGGAGTCTTAAGCACCGGACCGCCACGGAAGTCCAGGAAGAACTTTTTTTAGTCTATTAATATCACATGAAAAATCCTCAAAAGTTAAATTTCATTTAATATAGATTTTACAGATCACCATTGTTTGTGTTATTGTTCTTGATGTTTATCAAACAGAATAAAATTACAGGAAGTCGGATTTTCTAGGGCACTTTCTGCTGCGATGGAAACGTTTGGTATCTGCACTTTCCAATATGGTAGCCACTACTGAGCTCTTGAAATGGCACTAGTGCTACTGAGGAAATGAATGTTTAACTTACTTAATTAGATGCTAAATTAAATAGCTACATGTGGCCAGTGGCTACTGTATTGGACAGTGCATTTCTAGAAAATTTAGGCTGAACCCATCATCTGCTCCTAGAGGAGTTGTATAGAGGAAGAAACTTTGAAGCCAGACTTCCTGGATTTGAACCCCAATTCCTTCCACGTACCAGCAGTGTGACTTTGCACACTTCACTCAACCTCTCTGGGTCTCAGTTTGCTCACCTGTACAATGAGGGTAATCACAGAAATACCTTATTGTGTTGTTATGAGGATTCAATGAGCTATACTTCTAAAGCAGTTGAACAAGTGCTGGAGCATATAGTAAGTGCTCAATAAATATTAGATATATCATTCTTCCCTAAGAATACAAATGGAAGGGGAGAAAATACTTGAGGAGGGGAGGAGACTGGAGAGAGGAATTTTTGAGTGAATAAAAGGGGCGCTTATTCCCGCAGGAAAGGTGAGTCAACAGTGCAAATAAACCACGGAGGCCTCGTAGTCTGCGGAGATCTGCCTTCAGTGAGAAGAGAGTGAGCAAAAAGTGTGGCCTGGAAAGTGGACTCCTTCAACTGCTTACTGAATTCCTCCTTTCCCCAGAGGGCTCCTCCCCTGTGGAGCTGCTGCGAGCCCTCAGCTCAGCTTGAACGCCCTCCCCCCTCCTCCCCCACCCGGGGCCTGGAGACACAAAGCCCCGCTCCATGCCCGCCGCCCTGTGGCCTCAGCCTCTGAGCCCAGGTGGCTGCACAGGCTTCCCGGGGCCTGCGGGCAACAGTGGGCACAGTGTTCCCAGCCCCTGGGGCAGTCCTTGTCCGGCAGCTCTTTTAAGGCTAATTCCAGTAAAGGGCAGGAAAGATGAATCAAACTGTCAAGAAGTGGGATCTTTCTTCCACAGGGAAAACAGTCTGAATAGTTGGAATAAATTGATGAAGTGAGGCAAGTCTTTATTTTTTTTTTTTTTATAAATTTTATTTATTTTTAGCTGTGTTGGGTCTTTGTTGCTGCGTGCGGGTTTTCTCTAGGTGTGGCTACTCTTCATTGTGGTGCGTGGGCTTCTCACTGCTGTGGCTTCTCTTGTGGAGCAGGGGCTCTAGGCATGCGGGCTCAGTAGTTGTGGCGCACGGGCTTAGTTGCTCTGCGGCATGTGGGATCTTCCCAGACCAGGGTTCGAACCCGTGTCCCCTGCATTGGCAGGTGGGTTCTTAAGCACTGCGCCACCAGGGAAGTCCCGAAGCAAGTCTTTTTTTCTCAGACTGTTTAAGAGTTTATGGAGGGACTTCCCTGGTGGTGCAGTGCTTAAGAACCCACCTGCCAGTGCAGGGGACACGGGTTCGAACCCTGGTCCGGAAGATCCCACATGCCGCGGAGCAACTAAGCCCGTGAGCCACAGCTACTGAAGCCTGCGCTCTAGAGCCCGTGAGCCACAGCTACTGAAGCCCGCACGCCTAGAGCCCGTGCTCTGCAACAAGAGAAGCCACAGCAGTGAGAAGCCCACACACCACAACGATGAGTAGCCCCCGCTCGCGCAACTAGAGAAAGCCCACGCGCAGCAACAAAGACCCAACGCAGCCAAAAATAATAAATTAATAAATAAATAAAAGAATAATAATGATTATTTAAAAAAAAGAGTTTATGGATTCATTTGGATTGTTAGTCCTCCCTGCCTACACACACACACACACACACACACACACACATGTCCAGAATGCCTGGAATGTGTTTCTCTAGTTATTGCCACCTCCTGAAGCACCACTGCAGGCAGCAAGATCAATTGACCTACTTGTCTCTCTAACCCCTGCACAGGGCAGGATTCATGGATGGATGGATGAATGAATGACAGATAATTGAGTGAGTTCCTGAAAACATTCTAAAATATACATTCTCTGAACATTAACCTTCTTCTACATTATGAATAGGATTTTAAAACGAGGATTCAATTGTTATCAGCCTTGAGTCAGTGTGGATTATAAAGAATGCCAAGAAACACACCCTTGTTTTAGGAAAAGGTACCACCACCAGCCTGGCCAGAAGGACTCCTGATTTCAAGTTCCAACTCTGCCTTCCAGCATAGAGCAGCCACTTCCTTTTTGGTAAAAGGTGGGAGAGATACAGATGACCTCCAAGATGCCTCAAAACTCACAAATCCTACACCGCCTGGGCTCCCCAGGTGAGACGTCAGGCATAGACCCATCTGGCCACAATTTTCCCAGCCAGGAGGCCACTGGGCAGCCTTTCTCAAGTGTGGCAGGATAATGCTGCTCTTGCTGTCGCCTCTAAAAAGACCAGTTATCCCAGGGGCAGAACAGAAAGGTCCACGGCAGTTGTCTTTAGAGGAGCCAAGCCCATCCCTCCAAACACGAGTTACAGCTCCGATCACCTCAGTGGCTTTTGAGGGGGGATTTCCATTCATAAACCCCATTCAGAGGCTTTTTGGAAGCCTTCTGTCCTGGTGCAATGAAGCAGGCTGCCTCTTTTTCCACCAAATGTCCAAAGGGAAATGACATTCACCAAGAATTTGGACAAACTTTTTTAGAAGAAGAAACTGTGTGAAAATTGCACAGATCCTTGTTACTTAAAGCATTTGAGAAGAAAACTGCAGGAAGTGGTAGACTCAGGACATAAAGGACATCATTTGCCTGCCTTATTATCTCATTTTTCAGTGGAGCTGACAGGACAGCTGCCTGTTATTACAGGGCACACCAGGAAGTGTTTAGCTGCCAAACAGAAAAGAACGAGCGAGGGATTAGCAGTCCTGTTCATGCCACACAAATAGAATTCTTGCACCTGGTAGTCATGCAGTCAGATTTATCATCTTCGTAGGGTATGTTACTTAAATCCCATTTACAAAGAAACAAAAGCAACCCAAAAAGGCGCCTTAATGTCATTGTAATTATGATCAGTATTAGTAACCATTTTGCAGCTTTTAGTCTAGATTAAATTAATTGGTGGCGGTTTTCATTTAATTGCTCTAATCTTTCATTTTGTTTCAGTAATGTTGTAAATTCACTCTTCCGTGTTGCAAATCAAACGCATTCTTAAAAATGAAAGATCGATAACAGTTTAATCCTCCGGAAGGCTGCTATCGTTAATGATGTTGTGTAACAATAGCGATCTCTTTGCAAGGTGGTAGATCACCTACAGAAGCGACATTTCAGAGAGAGTCAGTAATCTGCTTCTCAGTTTCATTTTCTAATGCCAGATGGTGGGGCTGGGGTATGGGGAGCCAGCTCCTTGAGCGGATAGCACAGCGGAGATCCTGAGTGCAGGGCCAGAGAGGCTGCTGATGGACAACAGAGGCCCTAAATGGTCTGCTTGTTCCCACGAGTGAATTCACTTCCCTCACGACAAGCCCCAGCGAGGAATCTAGCAGGAGGAAAAAAATTAGTCCTAGCTCCTGTGAAAACTACCCTTTAGTATGCATGAATCTTTGAATTAATAAAAAAGCTAACCCCTCATGGAGGCTTGTTGCTTAGGATTAGGGTAGAAACTTGAGATGGTTAGATTTTCATTCGTCTTTTGGCATCTCCTAGGGCCTCTCCGTGCCTACCAACCCTTGATATCAAGAGGAATGAGGCCAAGTCGGACCCTGTAGGAACTCCTCACAATCTGAGAGCATCCACCCTACCTGGAGAGCTCGGGAATGTTTAGGTTTTCAAGGGGGTATTAGTTCTCCAGGGGGGCAGGAGTCAGGGACATTCTGGATGGAGGGGATCATACAAAGGGCACACAAAAGGCCTGAGCGGGAGGCTGCTGGATGTCGAGCAGGACTAGTATTCAGGGTGGCTGCAGAGGAGTGAAGGGGGAGAAGGCTGGAGCCAGAGGACAGAGGGGCATGGTCTCTGTCCCCCACACGATGGAGAAGAGTAATATGGCATAGGTGGTATTTGTGAAATTTACTCCTGCAGCATGAATTTTAAGGACAAGAGGTTGAAGAGGGGAAGACTTAGGAGACTCTTAGGATATTCCAAGTAGGAGATGCGGAGGCTGCATAGCAGAGCGTGGAGAAGAAATAGGTCCCAGAGAGCTTAAGGGTAAAGCTTTGGCAAGACTCCAATTACCAATTGGACATAAGGAAGAGGGGCTAGATTGCCTCCTTGGGCATGTGGGTGAAGAGTGGTACCATTAATAAAGATGGGGAATTCAGTAGAAGAATGGATTAGGGAATGAGGGAAGAGTTGATTTGTGCCATTCAGGGTATTGTGGGATGTCCATGTGGAGGTATCCGCTCTGGAGATGTCTTCAGTAGAGAGTATGAGCATTCAGGCACTGTGACCTCATGTTGAAAGGGAGCTCAGGAAATAGACTTGGTACTTAACCTTAGAGATATTCTGTTCTTACCTGAATAGAGATAGACGTTGAATCCACTGGATTCAATACAGTCACTCAGGGACTATTTGTAGTGAGACTAAATGCAGGCTGAAAACCAGAGTAAAAGAACACCACTTGTCATGGACTGAATGTTTGTGTCTCCTTAAAATTCATATGCTGAAGCCTAATTCCCATTGTGATGATTTTTAGAGTTCGAAATTTTGGGAGGTGATTAGGTCATGAGGATGGAGCCCTCATGAATGAGATTAGTGCCCTTAGAGACCTCAGACAGCTCTCTTGCCCCTTCTGCCATGTGAGGACACAGTGAGAAGACAGCCATCTATGAACCAGGAAGTGGGCTCTCACCAGACATCAAATCCGCCAATGTCTTTATCTTTTATTTCCCAACCTCCAGAACTGTTAGAAATAAGTGCTTGTCCTTTAAGTTACCCAGTCTATGGTATTCTTGTTACAGCAGCCCGAATGGACTAAGACACCACTCTTTAAATATGGACATAGAAGAGTCAGCAAGGGAGAGCAGTAGTCAGAAGCCAGGGGAGGATAGAGTTTTCAGGAAGAAGGATGCTAGCAACAATGTCACCTACCAGACAGGGCATGTGTTCATGGGAGTTGACAATGAAGAGGTCATGATCATCCTAGCAAGCAGTGTTCTCTTTTGAGGGGGTGGAGGTGGGGTGCTGGTGGGGAAGAGTCAGGACAATAAGTAGAAGTGCTGAATTGTACTAGGATGAAGAGAGGATAGAGGTTGAGAGTGTTGAGACTATAAAGAGAGACTTTTTTGTTTTTTAAGACTGGGATAAGAAGGAAAGAAACAACCCACAGCAAGATACAGATTAATGGAGGATTTTCTTTTTTTTTTAATGGAGAAAACCTGAACCTACGTATGGCTATAGGAAGGGAACCAGTTGAGAGAGGTTAGTCAGAGGGAAGAGAGGGTGATGAGTTAGAAGCACAGGTGAAGCTATTGGCCTTTTATTACTGGTACAAACTACTTTTCTCTGTGGTAAGAAGAGGTAGTGTTGAGAAGAGAGTAGCTGAAGAACTTGGTTAATTGTTTCAAGCTGTACTTACTTACTCTCTTCTCTCTCCTGGAAGGGCTCCCCTTTGTCCCTCTGCTCCATCGCCTCCAAACCAGAATCTGCATCTTTCAAGGCTCCCTTCCCAGGTTCCCTCCACACACATACCAATTCCCTCCGCTGTGGTTTGAACCTTGACTTTTCATCTGTTCTCTTCTCATGGGCTGATGTGCTCTACCTTGTATTGTCAAATCAGGACGTGCTCTCACTATTAGAAGTTTGGCTCTTTGAGTGGAGGGACTATATATTTTTTTTAATATAAAATGATTTTCATTTTAGCTTAAATAAAATGTATTGGAAATATAAATCTGCTGTGATCAAAGTCATAGATATACAAAATTTGAACGATTTTTGCTAAACAGGGCAAGTTATGTAACTTTTTGGAGTATACTTTCTTGATCAGTAAAGTGGGAGTAATAATAATACCTACTTTTTAGGGTTGTTTCAATCATTTAATGAGATAAGGTGTATACCGTGTTTAATACTATGCCTTGCATATAGTAAATGCTTAATAAATAAGATATTATTATTATTGGCAAGTAGATAATCTCTGAGACCTATTCTGGTTAAATTCTATGATTCTCTAAAAAAAAAAAATGGTTCTGAAGAATCTAGGGGCAGGACAGGAATAAAGACGCAGACACAGAGAATGGACTTGAGGACACGGGGAGGGGAAAGGGTAAGCTGGGACGAAGTGAGAGAGTGGCATGGACATATATACACTACCAAATGTAAAACAGATAGCTAGTGGGAAGCAGCTGCATAGCACAGGGAGATCAGCTCCGTGTTTTGTGACCACCTAGAGGGGTGGGATAGGGAGGGTGGGAGGGAGACACAAGAGGGAGGAGATATGGGGATATATATATATATATGTATAGCTGATTCACTTTGTTGTAAAGCAGAAACTAACACATCATTGTAAAGCAATTATACTCCAATAAAGATGTTAAAAAAATTAAAAATAAATAAATAAATTCTATGATTCTTTCTCCACTAGTACAGGCAGACCTTACCTATAAAATATGCACATGTTTGATAATACACTATAGCCATGAAGTTAGGGTAAAACCTACACTTAAAATTTAAAGTAGGGGGACTTCCCTGGTGGTGCAGTGGTTAAGACTCCACACTCCCAATGCAGGGGGCCCGGGTTCAAGTGCTGATCAGGGAACTAGATCCCACATGTGTGCCACAACTAGGAGTTCACATGCCACAACTAAGGAGCCCACGAGCCACAACTAAGACCCAGCACAACCAAATAAATAAATGAAATAAATATTAAAAAAAAAATTAAAGTAGGGGGACTTCCTTGGCGGTTCAGTGGTTAAGACTCCACACTTCCAATGCAGGGGACATGGGTTTGATCCCTGGTCGGGGAACTAAGATCCCGTAAGCCACGTGGCATGGCCAAAGAAATAAAAAATTAAAGTAGGAAAAAAAGTCAGAACTTGAAAAACTGAGAAAGCAACCCTTCCATATACCTTTCTGTAAACATTTCTACTGTAATTAGCAGTATTATAGTTCATTCACTTGTTCTCTACACAAATACTTTTTTGAGCACTTAGGACGTATGAATTGTTCTGGAAGAAGCCACAGGGAAATACAGGATGAATAAAATGCAAGCTTTGCTCTGAGGTACTCTGGGGTGGGGGAAATAAATAAGTATATACAAATTACAGTACTATGTGATATAAGGAGGTACCCAAGGAGAAACTAGGAAAAGCTTCAGGAAGAAGGGGGCAGAGGGGGCAACAACAGTGACAATGAATTCGGCACGAAGTACATCGATTTAGAAGCAAAAGCTTTCCGAGCTTGCCTTGCACCATACTGGATTAAGAAAACACATGGTGTTTCCATGGGCTTCCTTCTCTCCTTAGCTACAATTCTTCCAAAAGGTGGGGAAAAGGACAGACCTCTTAACATTGAGCACCCAGTGGGGCTTCAGCCAGTTTCAAGTGACTTTTGTTATGAAGCCAGCTGGATTTATCAAGCCCTCGGGGGCAAAGCGATTTCTGTAGGAAGGGTTGAGGGTGAATCTTTTTTCCTCTTTTTTTAAATCCTCAGAAGAGCCAACAGAATCAAAGTCTGAAAGAGAGGTGTTTCTGGCAGTCCGTGGAGGCCCAAGGCTTCCCTGAATTCGGATATCTAGCTGGTTCCCTGACATCACCATCAGTGGCGAGGCACCCTCGTGCTCAAGGAAAATACTCCTCAGAATGCCAAGCGTCACTTTAAAAACAGAATTTTCCAAATCATTTGCAACTTGTAACACAGGCTTGAGCTCTTGGCTTTTTGAGAAGGAAAAGCGAGCAAACTGTGATTCTAATCAGGGGCGTGGGTCAGCGGACATCATGGAAGAACTTCAGCTTTTGCTTCATTGGCTGGCTTTCGTCTTCTGCTGTCATGGGTTTCTGGGTGTGAGGAGGAGGGGACTTGAGACAAATGCTTGGTGGTGGTAGTGACTGCAGGGGGACCACCGTAGGGGCTACGTGTGCAGTCTGTTGGCCAGTTATCTACAGATGGTATATGAAAGTATTTCTCCTGTGAGCTTGAAGGTTATGGCTTTGAAAATCTTAGCACAAGAGCAGTGTCCCACACTTACCAAAAAACATGCCTTTGGCTTTAAAACGTCTAAACTTATCAGATACTGGTGACAATTTAAATTATTTATGTTAACATGAGTTTTTGGTGTCCTTACTATTTGCAGATTCCTTGGGTTTTTTAATGAATATGAAATTTATTAAAGGAAGAAATTTTAAGTAATTCTAAAACTGTTTTCCTTAAACCTAAAGTTCAATGTAGAAAGCTTATTATTCTATTTGTAAGTCAAGTAAATTTTAACCATCAGTTTCAAGAGGATTAAAGCTCTGTCAGCTAAAGCTGCAGGAATTAAATTCTCCTAAACAGTCTCATTTAAATAATTAATTTCCATTAGAAATTTCAAGCTGCATTATATATTTAACATAGTGGATCTTTTTTAGCACTTCAAATGCTTCTAAGCAAAATGTTCTCAAATACTTACATGACTTTAGCAAAATGTAACTAATCTCTAGTTCTTTTAAACCAAAATGGTTTAGAACCTTAGTCAAAAGATTTTTAAAGTTCTCTTTATACATTTTACCTAATAATTACAAATTACACTCTTTAACTTGGGACTGCAATTCTCTAACAGGTTAAATCCTCCCTTACAAATATTTGAAATACCAAAGAACACACATCATCCTCAAGATTATAAAAATCTCTTCCTGAACTTATGCAAAAATGCTAACCCTGTGGATTTGATTTACTTCACTACCTATTTAACTCTAAATCTTAACAGGATTAAAAGCTCCGTTAAGAAAACAATTACACCATCCCCAAACAAGTAGAGGTCACCACTCTAGTGGAATGAGTGTTCACATTGGCTGCCGGTTTGGGGCCAAGGCATGAGATTTTATTCTGTGACAATGATGAGCCACACAGTGAACTGTTTTGAGGATGGTGGTCTCTCTCAGCTTCGATACATCATTACCTGGTTTATCTATAATTCAGATCCCGCCCATTTGCTCACCACTTTATTGGCTAGAATAGTTTATTTGTTCCTGATTCTATTCTTTTTTCTTTTTCTTTTTTTTTTTTGGGAGGGGGGCGTGCTGTGCAGCTTATTGCATCTTAGTTCCCTGACCAAGGATTGAACCCAGGCCCTTGGCAGTCAAAGCGCTGCGTCCTAACCACTGGACCACCAGGGAATTCCCTCTTGATTCTATTCTGAATGTTTTTCTGTTCTTCCATTTTGACCAGGCCATGACCCTTATAAATATATAAGCGACGTCCATTAAAATTCTGCACGTTTCCCTTGCCTTGTCTGGCTGTGCCTATCACTTGATCAAAGTGATGGCTCCAAACCAAACTGTTCCTCTTCAAATGACCCACCTTATCTCACAAGATGAGGGAAGTTTGACATAGGCTTTCTTCATTTTCCCTTTAGGTCCAACTCAGATAGAAGTAGTTTTCTTTGTTCCCCAAGAGCTCCACCCAAGTTCAGACACAGCAGACCAAGTGAAGTGGCAAGTGGCTCTCTTTAATAGCACTGCCTCTCAAAATCTGACGTGTATATGAATCACCTGGGATTTCATTCAAGTGCAGACTCTGATGCAATTGGTATGGGCTGAGGCCCAAGATTCTTCATTTCTAGCAACCTCTGGTGATGCTGGTGCTGCTGGTCTTCAAAGCATGGTGAATAGAACTTGAATAGTTCATGGTATTTGAGCTGTACGGTCAATCTGGCCCCCATTTCTATAAATGGTGCACAGCAAACATCTAGTTTCCCCTCACTAAAGTCCTTCTGTCATGGGTCCTCAGCTCTTACACACACACAGAGTCTTCTCTCTGCCCCTTTTCAAACCTGCCTGTGAGAATATAATGCTTTAGCCACTTTAAAAGTACTTGCTATGCAGAGCTGGAAAGATGGCTGTAGAGAGAGAAGACACCTTTTGGCTATGTATTAACAATAATAGTTTCCATTTATTGTGTGCTAACAACATGCCAGTCACTAGAACTATTTGTCTCGTATAATATAATCCTATGACAAACGTATTATTATTTACATTTTAAGGGAAGAGGAAATTGAGGCTCAGAAGTTTAAGTAACTTGCCTCAAGTCAAAGAGCTAGTACATGACAGAGCGTGGCAGCTGGTCAGTCTCTGAAGGGCATCCCACCAGGCTGGCCTTCTGACCAACGTTGACTAACAGAATGACTAAGAGAAGTGACTTCCAAGCTTTGATCTCAGGAAGGCTCGCAGCTTTTGCTCTAGCCTTTTTGGAACACTGCTACCACATGAACAAAATCAGGCTTGCCTCCTTGGGGATGAGAGACTTCACGGAGAGAAAGGCCCAGTTATCCCAGTCAAACCAGACACATGAAGCCAGTGAGACTATCTGGGACCAGCCACCTCCCAGCTGATCTGCCAGCTGACTACAAACAAGGAAGTAAGGCCAGCCAACACCACATGGGCCACAGATGAGCCATCCCAGCTAAGCCCTGCCTAAATTGCCAGCCACATAGACTTGTGAGTAAATAAATAGGTGCTGTTTTAAGCCACTAAAACACGGGGTGGTTGGGACATCCCCGGTGGTCCAGTGGTTAAGACTCCGCCTTCCAATGCTGGGGACGTGGGTTCAATCCCTGGTCAGGGAACCAAGATCCCGCATGCCACATGGTGTGGCCAGAAATTTTTAAATAAATAAATAAAACATGGGGTGGTTTGTTATGCAACAATAGAAAACTGAGCCAAGATTTGAATTCCAAGGATGTCTGATTCTAAACCTCTTCTGAGCCCAAAGCCATGACCCTCCAAACCCTAACTTGATGCTCCATGACTGGTTTGGGGCCTTCTTGTTCCTCTCCGAGTTTCAGCTCTAAGTCTAGTATAACACACAAGTCTCTCCTGATTTTCCTGTGTCCCCTCCACCCCCCACCCTTGAGTTGCCTGCCTTACCTTCTTTCCCTGTGGCTCCAGTCCCCCTTCCAGACTGCCCTTTCTGCTCTTCTTCGAGCTATCTTCTTGGTAATCTTTATGTAAGTTCCAAGTGCTCGTCCTCCTTTGACTCCCTAGGCCAGTGTTTACATTTTAGTGAGCTTAAAACTCTTTGGAAGGTTTGGTTAAAAATGCAGATTCTGGTCCAGGTAATCTAGGGTAGGACCTGAGATGCTGCATTCCACATAAGCCCCCAGAGGATGCTGATGCTGCTTGCCCAAGGATCACACTTTGAGTAACAAGGCTCTGAGCTACTCTGTGAAGCAACTATCCCCTGCTCCCCCATTCACATAAATAATAATGCTCATCGCTGATGCGGGTCATCGCTGGACTCTTCAGCCCAATAAGGAGCTTCAGCTGTGCACTTATCAGTGACCTTCTCTCCTGAACAGAGAGAAATGTGAAGTCATGTGTCACTAGGAACTCATCATGCTTAACCCAGGGAACAATGTAAAAGAGAAGAAAGAATAAAATATAAAAATTCCATTTTCAAGGCATTCACTCAATGTAAGTATTTACCAAGCACCTATGCCAAACACTGTATGATAATATCTAGATAGGGAGACCGATCCTCTTTTGGGGACCTGGACTAGCTAAACAAATACCATTTTATAATGAAACTTTCTTTCTTTAATCACCAGTCTCTTTAATTAGTTGAAGCCCGTGGGCTTTAACTATAATGCTGGCTGATGCAATTTGATTGTAATACAGCAATTGGAGTGTAGGAGCCAATGTTGTGTTTGAAATATAAGAGTATAGTTAGCGTTTAGCTGTCTGTATGTAGTGGAATGATGTGTCTTTAAATGTGTGTACCTGGGCAGACCAACCCCTTTCTTAATAAGATCAGAGGTACACACAGGGAACTCTGTAAATAAGGCCAGATTGTTGTCTTATTTGAGCCCCTTCAGTCTTTCTTTAGAGAGACCAGGCTCCCAAAAATAGCATGCCCTGGGGCTCCCTACATAGATGCTGCCACACACTGTTTGGCATAGGTATTTAGAAAATATTTGTTGTATTATTGAGTGAATGTCTTAAAAATGGAATCTTTATCTTATATTCCTTTTCCTCTTTTACCTGCTGAGGCCTCCTAAGATGAGTGCTATCTCTCCCCTGACTAGATAAAGGACCTAGTTTCCCTAGGGACCAGTCAGATGCAAGGACAACCCCACCTTCCCCTGGCATGGAGTGCTGAACTGTAATTCTTCTCTCTCCAGCCAGGGATCCACCTCCTTTCTTTTCCTCTAGGCTTCTTTCTGAGGAAGCTGAATGGGATTAAATCTTGCTTTGGGTTACCCATCCCTGGGTTTGCAGTGCAAAGGCCTACTTCTGGAACTCTAAACCTTTAGTTAGCTTAAGGTAGGTAGGCCCTGAAGAAGCAAAGTGTGAGACGGACACAGTCCCTCCCTTCTCGATAGCCTAGTGAGAGATCAAGGCAAGTACATGGACACTAAAGAGATACACACTACAACGGGGAACATATGGTGTTACCATAGGAGCACTTAGGAAGGACACCCACCCCATGTTACCATAGGAGCACTTAGGAAGGACACCCACCCCATGTTACCATAGGAGCACTTAGGAAGGGCACCCACCCCATGTTACCATAGGAGCACTTAGGAAGGACACCCACCCCATGTTACCATAGGAGCACTTAGGAAGGGCACCCACCCCATGTTACCATAGGAGCACTTAGGAAGGACACCCACCCCATGCTACCATAGGAGCACTTAGGAAGGACACCCACCCCATGCTACCATAGGAGCACTTAGGAAGGACACCCACCCCATGCTACCATAGGAGCACTTAGGAAGGACACCCACCCCATGTTACCATAGGAGCACTTAGGAAGGACACCCAGCCCAGGCTTGGGAATGGGGGTGGTGATGGAAACAGGAAAGACTTTCCTAAAATGATGTCACCTGAGCTGGGTATTAAAGAATGAGTAACACTGAGCTAAGCAAAAAGAATGGGAAGGGTAGCAAGGGCACCTGGAGGAGAATAACCATTGTGTAAAAGAAGTTCAACCAAATCATTGAATCAAACTCAAATACAAGTGTCAATGCAATTGGGTGTGTGGATAGAAACTCAGTAGCACAACCTGGGCTGAAGATAGATTTGAGGAAGTCCCTGGGGCCTTTTTATTTTAAACTAGTTATGTCTTATCACTGCTTACAGAAAACATAATAGAAAATGCAAAACATTCTATTTCTTAGTATTTGGAGTTTTGCTCCATTCTTTACAATTTTGCTCACTTCCAGAAAGTGAACTCCATATTGGAAAGCTTCCCTGGAGAATATGTGGTAATTGAACAAAGCTGGGCTGACCTTTACCTTTGCTGCACAAAGAAAGGATTTGCTAAGATAATGAATAGGGCAACCAAAAGCAGGGGATGTATTTAATCTACTTCAAGGACACTTTTTTTTTTTTCCAGCATTTTATAAGCACACTACATGCAAATGATGCTATGCATTAAATTAAAAATCAGCCTCATCTAGTCATCAAAGCAAGTCGTGGCTTAACATCTACTGGGAAACAGCCATTATAAAAATGAACTTGAATTTAATTACATAATGCAGCATTTCGTAAGTACTTTCATTAAAACTTTGTATGAATTCAGTCTGACCTCCTTCTAACTTATCTGACCTATGAGGTTTCACCAAATTTGATAGAAGCTTAAATGCCTGTGATTGATTTGTATTTTTCTTAGCCTTGAATATGGGAAAAAGAGTTTCTAAACTCTTCTAATATTATTAGTTTAAGCAGGACTATAATAGTTAATCAAAATAAGTTCATTTGTTAATACAAAATCCAGGTCCAGCCTCTTTATCCAACAGTCTTACAGAAAATTTATTAGTAAAACAATTTTTTAAAGTTCAGCAATGAGTATCAACGAATCATAAAATGTTGAGCTCAAAAGTACCTAAGAAATTTTTCAAAGTCCTCTTTTTATACTGAAATAACCAGTGTCTAGAGAGATGAAGTGATTGCCCATAAATCCACAACTTAGTTAAAATGCCAGTATAGGTTAACCTTCTCTTGTCTGCAATTCTGCAATCTCATAGGCTCTTAAAGACAAAAGTTATTTGGTTTTTAAGTTTAGTGCCAAAACTTATTGAATAGCAAAGTCTGGCCTGAGCTTACATGAGGCTATGTATACCACTTAATGTGAATATTCATATATTTCACTGAAGAAATACAAGTGTATTTGATTATGAAAAGATTTCCAAGACCTCAACGGAGATGTAAATGCACTAGATAACCTTTCTACAATCTGAAGAATTCTGGATTATGAAACATATCTGGCCTCAAAGGTTTTGGATAAGATATTATGAACTCCTAACAGCAGCTATTTATTGTTGAGTACCTGATTTGCGCCAGATACTGTCCTAAGATTTTAGATGCATTTTCATAATCTTAATTGGACACATTCCATTCTGACCCCACCTCCTATTTTTCCAGATCACTCCTTCTAGTACCCCTATTCCTCCAATCCTTCTAAACTATGGGGATTTCTAATCCGTTTGATCTTTCCCTCGTTTTACTTGAGGTCCTATCTTCTCTGCTTACTCGGCTTAGATTCTCTGGTCATTATCATGTTGTACTGACTCACTTCAGAACCCCTGAAGTCCCTTGCCTCTTTCTCACTTTGTCACACTTGCTTAGCAAAACCACCACCCTGGCAAAACCTAACTCTTTGCCTGTACTAGAACAGCTGAGTATGCCTGGTGAAAGACTCAACTGCTGACTGGCCTCATTTTGAGTTTGTGATCGTTAACCATTAAGTGGGCCCTTAATGCTGCCTGGTATTTGTCATACGTTTCCCCAGTCCATTCACTCTCCTGTTCCCCCAGAGGACAAGTTCATACCTTCCTCTCTCCCCTTTGTCTCAGCTGATTACTTTGCTTCCTACTTCTCTAAGACATTTGAGAGAACCGGAGAAAACCCCCAGAGACTGCCACAGCCACATCTACCCACCTACCAACAGCTGCATGCCTGTTCTCTGCCTCTTTGCCTGTTACCATAGAAGAATTCAATTCTCTGTGCATCCACATAGACACAGTTACTTTTCTCCCTCTCCAAGCCACTGTAGCTTCTTCTTCTTTTTTTTTTTGACTTATAACAACATGAATTTATTATCTCGGTGTTCAGGAAGACTGAAATCGGTTCCACTGGGCTAAAGTCAAGGTGCCGGCAGGGTTTGTTCTTTAATAACTAGAATCTGTTTCCTTGCCTTTTTCAGTTTCTACTGGCCACCAACATTTCTTGGCTTGTGGCCCCTTCTTCTGTCTTCAAAGTGCATCACAGTAGCTTCTTTATTCTTTGCTCTCAAACATACCTGGTGTACTCCTGCCCTCTGGCCTTTGTACTGGCTTCCCTTTGCCTAGAACATACTGTCTCTAGATACCCAGAGGGCTTACACCCTAACCACTCTAATTTTTGCTCAAGCATCACCTTCTCAAAGAGACCCACCCTGTCTACCCTTGTCTACCCTCTATAAAATTGCAAGCCACTCCCACACTCCCATATCCCCCAACACTGCCTTTGGAACTCTTACCCTGCACTACTATTCTCTTAGCACATAGAACTTCTAACATATCATATGTTTATTTTACTACTTATGGCTTTTGTTTGCCTTCCATCCCCCTACCCTTGCTAGACAACAAGGATCACAACGTCAAAGATCTTTATTCTGTTCATATATCCCAAACATGTTGAATTACATCCACCACAAATAAACCACCGTCTAGTGCCACAGCACTGTATTATGTTCCATTGGGGTACTTGACAGTTTGGTAGCTTTGATCTAAGATCAGATGCTACACATTTACTTTCTTACTCCAGAAGGAAACAGGCTGAAAGCCAGTCAAAGGGATTGGTTTTCATTCATGTATCCACTCATTCATTCAACGTATATTTGTTGAGCACCAACGTACTGAGTCCACACTGAGTGAGGATTGTTGATCTGGATGCAGTCAGTACGCCAAATTTCTCCCTTGATCCCTAAGGAAAAAAAATGCCCCCATCATTTTTGGAACTAAATTCACGGATGAAAGATGATCTTTTCTCTAACTGCATCAGAACTAATGGCCCTCCCCTCTGCCTAGGAAGGGCCTCCTGTCTTAGCCCCTGACCTGGGGCCTCCTTTCCAAGGGAAGCGAAAAGGCTAGATTGTGGGGACCAGGCCCAGTGCATCTGCTGAGTTACATGGCTGATGGCTTGCTCATCCTGAATAGCCTGTGCTGGAATTTGGAAGGAATGTGTGCAGTGCTCAATATGAAGCTCAGTTTGGCTTCAGGGACCATTTTAATTAAATTATCTCTAGAAGAAACACTCAAGCTGTTTAAGCCTAAACAATAGGTACTTGTTCTCATTGCTAATAGGAGCCGCATTGTGCAGAGTTCTCTTGGTGAGCTGAGGACAATATACCACCAGATATTTAAGGCTGGCCCTGTCCTCTTGCTCCTTCTCCCCATTCTCTGTTGCTCTCTCCTCATGCAGAGTGCAGGGGCTTTCAGAGAAGAGGGATGCAGACCCTGTGAGATGTACATGTCCGGAATCTACATAAATGCACTCTAGTGCTTCATTGACTTCCTTAGCTCGTCTATGCTTTGCATTTCAGTTGTGGACAAGTCATACTGTCTTGCTCTACATGGTCTGCATTTCCAGGAAAAAGGGTCCCATTCTTAGTGACCCTTGCTGTTCCCCTAAAGGAATAGGTGTCGCTATTTTTCTATTACATTCTCCCCTGCCCCATTTTCTCCTACTGCTCCCTTGTTTTCAAGAATTCCAGGTTAACTTTTCTTTTAAAATAATATATACCCTGCCTCATTGCAAGACAAACAAACAACAAAAAACAAACAAAAAAAGATTTCATCTGGCTCATTTGTTCTATTCTGTTCTTTTTAAAATTGCAGTGCGAGGAAGTAAAGTAAATCAATACCTCCCCTACCTCAGTCTCTAACAGCCAGCCATGTCCCATAACCTTGTCACTTAGAAAAAGGAGTGTAGGAAGTTGGGGTGGGGGTGGTCCCTGTACCCTCCAAATTCACTCTTCAGAGCTGTGTATTATCTTTCAGGGTGCATCTCTTTGTAGAAAAGCCTTGATATTGTGGGCTTCTGATTCCAATCAAAAGTGAGAATGTTTAAGGCCTTTCTGTGCTGTACTAATAAGCCCTCCTCCCTGAGCCTTCCCTCTTAGAGCTTGATTTACTCTCAGCAGAGCTGTAAATGGCCTCTTCTCTGGTGTCTCTCCCAGAACCCAGTGGACACTGGATGTGGCACACAGCAGAAGCCCTAAAGTCAGTCACTACTGTAGACTGATTGACAATGGCAGTATTAAGTGCCACAAGGGCTGGATTTGCTGGAATAAATGTAAAATAATGACCAGAGCTTGTCAAATTAGCTTCACATAATAATACAACCGGTGTTGGAAGAGATGGCTAAAGCTCAGGCCATGGACTAAACAGGTCCCATTCAGCTTTCACTATCCTAAGTTATTATTTAGCAAGAAGGACTTGGTCAGCAGTATCAGTAGTTAACTTCACTATTCTTGAACTAAAGTGATAAGTAATAAATGACACTCAGGATTACTTTAAACTTGTGTTTGGTATATTCTAATTCATGGGCAAATATTAGAGAAAAGAAGGAAAAAAGGCTTATCTTCCATTGTTACTTAAAGGAATAAAAAATTTTTTGTTGTAATTAAAATCTCATGACTAATTGTTAAAATCTGTTTCTTTTTTTCTTTCTTTTCTTTTCTGGGATGACCCATTCCCAACCTATTTGGTAAAAACTATTGCATTGTTTCGAACATATAGTAAAATTCAAAATCTTTTCAAAATCATTTGTTTACAGATAACAATCAAGTGGGTAGATCAAAAGCAATTGACCAATTTTTAAAGTTTTCCTAATCTGTCTTGGTACCATTTTTATTTTGTACCCTAACATTGTTGACTAGAACACTATCAACATCTACAGGTAAGGAAGCAGAGACCTAGTAAAAGTTAAACAGCAAAAGTGAACACGGTAACAGATTAGATTGAGACAACCCTAAATTCATGAACTGCTAGATTTTATTTTAGCCCATGAGTTGTTTCCTAAGATTAACTATCTTAGGATACAAAAGAGTTTCCATATTTAAAAACAAATTTTGACTAAGGGGAAAGAGATGAGGTAAATAAGAGTAGTAATCTGTTTTCCACCTTTAAATGCTTAGTAAAGTTTACTGGGCACACACACATCCTTACGATAGGAAATACATTTAAATTAAGACTAAATTTCATTGTTTCACTCACTTGAAAAATTAAAAAAAAACAATTTGGAGAAAGATAAACATTATTCTGTGTTTGGAAGACAGAATTGCACCCTTGGGACTATCCTCTAAACTCTGCTTTAGACAAACACAAAAAGGATAGAAATGTTTATGCTGCTTTTCTGTGTTGTTCCTCATAGGATTGTCTATGTGTGGTCTAAAATCAGAGACATATTTTCAAAGTAGACTCAAGCCTTTGTCTCATCTCTCTTTACATCACATAATACTATATTACCTTTTACCAGCTACATCAGGGACGTATATATGTTTATTTAAATCAAGCCAAATACTCAAGTATGTGGGAGATTTCTATGACAGTGTCTCTATTTTTTGTTTTGGCCTATATTGATAATTTACTGATGAACTTCTTTACTGATGTTTATTCAAAGATACTATTGTCCTTCTTTTCATTCTGAAGGAATTTGGAGACTATTTTTAACAGTGTAGGTGAAAAGAGTGACGAACCTTCTCAAAGAAATGAGGTAATGAAATAGAGACACAGATATAGAGAACAAACATATGGTCACCAAGGGGGGAAAGCAGGGGGTGGGATGAACTGGGAGATCGGGATTGACATATATACACTAATATGTATAAAATGGATAACTAATAAGAACCTGCTGTATAGCACAGGGAACTCTAAAAAAGCAAAGCAAAACAAAACAAAACCAAAAAACTCCTGGGGATTAGGGTGTGAATATCTTTAAGGACCATTATTCTGCCTATCACAGGTTCTGACCTTAGGTTCTCAGGCAAAGCAGGGATGCAGACCTAGTTCCAGGTTAAAAAAAAAAAAAGAAAGAAAGAAAAAAAAAGAAAGAAATGAGGTAATGAAGCCATGAACACACAGAGCCATGGGAGAAATGAGGCACGTTTTCCTAGGGTCAAAGTTGTGGGGGTGAAATTTAAACATATATTTTT
Source organism: Balaenoptera musculus (assembly GCF_009873245.2). Lineage (NCBI taxonomy): Eukaryota > Metazoa > Chordata > Mammalia > Artiodactyla > Balaenopteridae > Balaenoptera > Balaenoptera musculus. The sequence continues at coordinate 66,381,682 of NC_045789.1, read as the reverse complement.
TATGGATTTTTTCAAAGTAAAAATCTAAAACATAAGAAAAATCTACTCACATAGAAAAGGAGCAGGCCAATAGGGTAGGTCGAAATATATAACATGGTTATATATTTATTTATGTATTCAACAAATTTATTGAGTACTTAGCATGTGACAGGCAATGTTCTTAGTGCTGGGAATATAGTGGTAAGGGCCCCAATTTGTGGGGCTGGTACCCTAATAGAAGACATACCAAATGACAAAACTATGAACAAGATCAACGCAGACAGTGAAAAGTACAGTCAAGAGAATACAGTAGGATACTGACTGGATGGTTGGGAAAGGTTTCACTGATGAAGGGACACTTGTGCTGAGACCTGAATGACAGGAGTTAGTCATTCCAAGCAGAGAAAGACCCCAAAGGAGGACTACACTTCGTCCTTTTGAGTAAGACCGTTCAGCAGTGGGATTGCAGTGGGTGAGACTGGGTGCCGGGTGGTAGGAAATGTCAAAAGGTAGGCAAGAGCCAGATTAGGAAGGAGGCTAAAGAATAGTTAAGAGTCTATCATAATAATTCAGATAAGAACTGACATAAGATAATGGAAGCTTAGACACAAGTGAAAGCAATGGATACAGAGAGAAATGTACTGAGCATGTATTCTCAAGGTAGAGTACGGGGAGTATGGGAAATGGAGGGAAAAGGACAATTGCTGGGTTCTTGTCTTGAATATCTGAGTGAAAGGAGGTGCCATATACTGAGGTTAGGAAGAATGAAAAAAGAAGTTTTGCAGGGCTTCCCTGGTGGCACAGTGGTTGAGAATCTGCCTGCCAATGCAGGGGACACGGGTTCGAGCCCTGGTCTGGGAAGATCCCACATGCCACGGAGCAACCGGGCCCGTGAGCCACAACTACTGAGCCTGCGCTCCGCAACAAGAGAGGCCGCGATAGTGAGAGGCCCACGCACTGCGATGAAGAGTGGCCCCCGCTCGCCGCAAACAGAGAAAGCCCTCGCACAGAAACGAAGACCCAACACAGCCAAAAATAAATAAATAAATAAATAAATTTATAAAAAAAAAAAAAGAAGTTTTCACAGGGAGAAAACCAAGAAAACCAAGAAGTGTGAAATGCCCATTTGTTATTCAAGGAGAGAAGTGTAAAGTCGGCATCTAGATATCTAAATTTATAGCTCAGTGGAAAGGTCAGAGCTGGCAATATAAATTTGCATACAGAGGGTATCTAAAGAGTGGGATTAGATGAGACTGGGTAGAAAAAGAGAAGAGCTGAAGTTAAGTCCTAGACCTGAGCCCTGGAGCACTCCAACATTTAAAGGTGAAGAGGAGCTGGAGCCAATGGATGGAACAAGGACCAAAAAACTGGGAGAGCATACTGTCAGGGAAGACAAGAAGAGGAGGTGTATGAACAGGATGCAGTGGTCAACTGAGTAAATGCTTTTACACAGAGGAGTGACTACTGACTTGGCAAAGTGGAAGTGTTTGGTAATCTTGACAAGAGCAGCTTCAGGGGAGTGGGTAACCAAAACCTAGTAAGGGTCAGTAGAGGTAAGTTGAAATGTGAGGAAGCTTTTGAGAAGCTTTCTGTGAGGTGTGAGAGACATGGCAGAAGGAAATATGAGGTCCAGGGAGGGTTATTATTTGTTTAAAGATAGGAGGTAAAAGAGAATGTTCGTATGCTGATGGAAAGATCCAGTAGTAAGAGAAGGCTGGTGTTGAACATTTGCGGTGGGAAGTGAAGGTATGACAAAGTAATTTTGGAGAGTAAGAGAACAAACGTATTTGTGAAGTATGGTAAGATATTTGGGTGGTGACTATTTGACATTTGTGATAATGAACTGAAAATGAAATGAGCACTGGTTGTAGGTTTTTCTCCAGCCCCATTCAGCTGTTAGGTGCCAGCACAGAGTAGGGGGACAGCTGTGTTTAAAACAAGTTGAGACTCCCAGCTGACTGTGACAGAGGGAGAGTAGCTGAAGGAGCTGATGTAATTACAAAGCAGCAATCGCTAATGATAGGCTTTGATAAATTCAATTCCCAGTGCAATACAAGATGAGTGTTTATTAAATGTTTGATGCATGACACAGGTCTGGAATCAAGCTTTATTTATCACTTTCTAGAAGAACAAGTTACTTATCTTCAGCTTAGGTCAAAGTTTCCTTTGCAGAATAGACATACTAACCTTTATATCCAGAATTTCCTTATAACTTTTGCAACCTGCCTAAAATAGGACCTGGCATTGAGTAACCGCTCAAAATATTTTAGTTTCAGTTCTGCTTCCCAAACACAATTTCTTTTCTCCTCCTCCTTCAGTTATTCAACAACCATTTCTTCAACACTTACTGTGTGCCAGGCATTGCACTTAGTGCTAGAGATAAGACAACACAAGACTAACAGGTTTCATGGTATATAATGGAACACAGATATTATACAAATAACTACACTTGGTAAATAAAGTTCAGTCATGAGAAACACTATAAAGGTTGACCAGTGTTATACTTACATAAAATGAAGATGTTGGAATGGTTATATTTTTAAATTTTTAAACCTTTATAAAAATGTTCAGAGAATCTGTTGTTAGAAGTTTAACATTCTGGGGACTTCCCTAGTGGTGCAGTAGTTAAGAATCCGCCTGCCAATGCAGGGGACACAGGTTCGATCCCTGGTCTGGGAAGATCCCACATGCCACGGAGCAACGAAGCCCATGCGCCACAACTACTGAGCCTGCACTCTAGAGCCCGTGAGCTACAACTACTGAGCCCGCGTGCCACAACTACTGAAGCCCACGCACCTAGAGACCGTGCTCCGCAAGAGAAGCCACCACAATAAGAAGCCCGCGCACCACATCGAAGAGTAGCCCCTCTCGCCGCAACTAGAGAAAGCCCGTGCGCAGCAACGAAGGCCCAACGCAGCCAAAAATAAATAAATTAATTAAAAAAAAAGTTTAACATTCTGATCTGTACTTTTTGAGTATGAAAAATACTAACTCAAAGTAAAAATCTAAAACATAAGAAAAATCTACTCACATAGAAAAGGAGCAGGTCAATAGGGTAGGTCGAAAATAGACCAAACTAAACTAAACTAGGGTCCACTAAATGCTTCAGAGTAACATAAAGGAGTGACTACTGGGTCAGAATGCATTTGAGAGTTGGGTTCAATATTACAATTCCTTAGGAAATAGTTTTTAAGCTTTAAGTTTATGATAGGCATGCTGAGTGATGAGAAGAGAAAAGCAGCCCCCTGGCATCTGGGAACTGGCTTGTTACTATCAGCTAGGTCTTGGTATTCTCTTGTTGAACATAAATCTAATCTCACAGAACATCAATATCAGGCAAGGTCACTCTGTGACCCTGATGAAATAAGACAAACAGGCAAGACCTCTTCATAATTTTGTCTAAGCACAGATAAAAAGCCAAGTCACAGTGCAAAGCACAAAATACCAAATATCCCCCCTTCCACCTAAAACTAGGTGACTGCTGCTTCTTTACCAATTACAGCTTTAACTTCCCTTCATTCTTCCCACCATCTAAACAAGATGCATTAAGATACCCAATCATAAAATGATCCCACTTCCTGAGAGGATGCAATCCAGACCAAACTCTTGCTTCCTTGAACTCTTCCAAATCACCAAACACGAGCCCAAATCTTATAAGGTCTTTTCAGCACCCTCTGATTGTAACAGCTCCGATATCCCATTGTGTGTGCGCTAGTTTCAACAATTAACCCAATTTTGTTCAACTCCTCATGTGTTCCTGGTAATCTTAGGTTGGGTGGCATTGTCAATAGAATATATGCATTACATTATTTAATCCTCACAGCCATTTCTTGAAACAGGTGCTATTATAAATCTATTTTAAAAATGAGAAAACAGAGGCACAAAACTTGAGTAATATTTCCAAGGTCAAATAGCCAGAAAGTGGCAGAGCCAGAATTAAGAGTCCAGGTTTGACTCCAGAGATTCCTTGATAATGTCCCAGGTAATTATCCAGAATTGTCAGAAGGTTAGTCTTTCTGTTAAACAAAAGTCAGATCTGTTTTTCTATATCTTTATTTCTTCCATCTTACCTATTATTTGGTCTTATTGTTAAAATAGTGAGTTCTTCAGTGAGAGATCTGATCGGGTCCAATCACCTAAAAATCCTTCAATAGCTTCAGGTTAGAGTAAAAATTTCAGCATGGTACACATGCCCTTTCTCCCTTTTCTGGCCTTATCTCTTGATGTTTTCCCATAATTCATTAACTTGAGATAATTACTACATACCAGATAGTCTTTCCCTATTTTCCAGTCATGCAGAACCCATTTTTTTTTTTAATTTATTTATTTATTTGGTTGCACCGGGTCTTATTTACTTATTTATTTTTATATTTATTTTTGGCTGTGTTGGGTCTTCGTTTCTGTGCGAGGGCTTTCTCCAGTTGCGGCAAGCGGGGGCCACTCTTCATCGCGGTGCGCGGGCCTCTTCACTATCGCGGCCTCTCTTGTTGCGAAGCACAGGCTCCAGACGCGCAGGCTCAGTAGTTGTGGCTCACGGGCCCAGTTGCTCCGCGGCATGTGGGATCCTCCCAGACCAGGGCTCGAACCCGTGTCCCCTGCACTAGCAGGCAGACTCTCAACCACTGCGCCACCAGGGAAGCCCAGAACCCATTTTTTAATGCAACTTATTTATATCCCTCTCTGTCTTTGCACCTGTCCATTTTCAACTGATCCTTCAAAATCATCATGACTATCTCCTCCGAGGACTTCACTGACCTTCTCACCCAATACAAAATTTATTGCTTCTTTGTAGCCCCACCGTACCACGTAATTCCCTTGATTACTGGCACGTATTATACCACATTACGTGTTTATTTCTCCAGCCTAAACTCTTCAGAAGTAGAGTGATATTATTTCCCTTGATAGCCTTTGCACTTGGCATAATGCTGGGGAATAGGCCAAGCTTAACACATATTCTTTACACCCTTCCCTAACCAAACCAATTTAGAGTATGTCACTATTAAGGAGAACAAGTCAAACGTCTCCAATTTCATTAGTAACATATGTTTAGCTCTGTTACCTGGTACTAAAGAAATCTACATTAATGATTTAGTAATCTGCACATTACCCATGATGGTGGACAACTGGTATTCAGACTATTTTCCTAGATCTATTGTGGATTGGAAGATATTAACTGGATTATTTTTCTCACCCAGGAACAGAAGTTCAACAGGTCTTTACGTTACAGCAGTGTCTTATCTTGGAACTAAACATATATATATATATATATATATATTTTTTTTTTAAAAGGTTGTTTCATTTGAATTTTTTTTTTTTAATTTTATTTATTTATTTTTTGGCTGTGTTGGGTCCTCGTTTCTGTGCGAGGGCTTTCTCCAGTTGCGGCAAGCGGGGGCCACTCTTCATCACGGTGCGCGGGCCTCTCACTGTCGTGGCCTCTCTTGTTGCGGAGCACAGGCTCCAGACGCGCAGGCTCAGCAGTTGTGGCTCACGGGCCCAGTAGCTCCGTGGCATGTGGGATCTTCCCAGACCAGGGCTCGAACCCGTGTTCCCTGCATTGGCAGGCAGACTCTCAACCACTGCGCCACCAGGGAAGCCCTAAACATATATTTTTTATGGAAGTTTTCATCTGCTATTCCAGGATTAGCAGTTAACATGATTTGGGAACATACTGCAGAAATAAATCTCTTTGATAACTAAAAGGAAAATAAATACTAACAAAAATAAAACCAAAAAGACTCACCATAGAACGGTCACTTTGTGGAAGCAAACTGAAGAGAATAGAAACTAGCTACCACTGTCTTTTGTACCTTCTGAATTTTGAATTGATGCAAAAAAAATTGATAAAAGTATTCCTTAAAGCTAAAGTTGTAATTGTTGAAAGTAATGAAAATAAAGTCATATAGCTAGTATAAAATAATTAAGAGGCAACTTATTTACCTACTTAAACGTGATGGACAATCCTATGAAGAAAAGTGTATTAACAGGGCAGCTTTTAAAAGTAGATTTTAAAAGTTGAGCTGGATTCCTTTTTTGTTGAAGGAAAAAGGATTACCATCATCTATTTTAAAATTGTAAAGAATAAAATTGGGGTCAAAACATATGCTTAAAGTGGCACTAAAATGACAATAAATTTTAAAAATTTGTTTTCCCCTTTTGTTTTTAAGAGGTATCTTTGAAATGCCATTTTGTGAGTAAACAGATTTGCTATAATAGTAAATTCTATCCTGTTTGAAATATATTTGACATTCTCTTTATTTCTACAGTGTTTGTTTTAAAAACTTATTACATCTAGCAGTTTCAAAAAGTTCAAAGTCTTAAACACTCTTGTGAAGAAAGCAAGATAACCTTTTTGTAAAAAATCAAAACATAAAAATAAAACTCAAATTTTGAAATCTAAGCATTATTTCAAGGCAGAACTACCACTGACTTTCTATCTCTGGCCAATACTTTGAATTATTTAAAAGCAAACATTATTTTTCTTTTATTCCTTTTGTTTTAAGCTATTTAAATATTACCCCAAAAGCATACTTAAAACAAATTTTAACATACTATTTAAGAATCTAGGTTTCAACATTGCTAACTCCTGTACTTCATCTTCTTAATTAAAAACATTCTCCAGTTGATTTTGAATGGTTTAATAAATTTCATTTGTGACCCTGATACAAATTCATTTCAAGAATGCAATTTTGATGAGTAAATCAGTGTAGTTCGATGGGGAAACAAAGGAGATAACCAAGAAATTGTTCATAGTTACACTTTCATGTTTGAAAATGTGGCATTTAAGAATCAGATCATTTGAAAAAAAAAAATCATAGCACATTTGAAGCATAGTTATAGGGACTCCATACTGCTAGAAGAAGACAGCATAAGAAAGGTAACTGTCAAGAGTTCAGTAATCCTGCAGTATCAATATTCTTCACTAATGGCTGCTTCCTTGAGAACTCCAAAACTATGTAATTTCTGAGAGTGCTCCAAACATTCAATAAATGAAAAAACACATTCATAAAAGTAGTAAACATTTTGTGATTTTTAAAGTATATTTTACAGTTTTCCTTTATCAAAAATATATCTAAAGCTAATTTTTTTTTTAAGCTGCTAAAATTTCAAACTGCGCAAGAACAAGTTCTTAAATGAGAGATTCTGGTCGAAGGGCTTTCAGTCATTAAAAAATTTTAGACATTGTAACTTCCTGCAGTTGAACAGTTAACACACTTTAAATTCATGATACACTACTTTACTCTCAGAAAATATCTTCTTCAATCATGGCCTAAAGCCATAATGTCATTATTATTGATGCCAATAACTAAAAATAGGCCTTTCCTGTCGTTTTTTCAGGCACCTGCTTGTCAATTACTCTCAACTGGCAGCCTGCTGGACAGACAGCTCCCTTGAGCACAATTCCTAGTTCCAACATTTCAATTCATTACATAGTTAGCCACCATTTCCTCTGTAACCCTTTCAGATTCTTTGTAATTTCACAGACTTTCCCAAAGCATAAATTTCCCAAAAACATATTTGAAAGAATGGCAACTGGAGCTGAACTCTATCCTATCTAGTGAAAGTTCATCATCAAATATTACATTTTCATATTGTCATTCACTATCAAGAGAGTTGATTTCTATTCATGTGGATGCAGAACTAGAATGGCAAGTCTGTGGAGAACTGGTTTACTACATAGCTGAGCAATGATGCTCAGAGTACCCTTCATTATCCCGAAGAAGCATTTATTACATAAGGGAACATTACAGAGCTTACGTGCATAGATCCATAGATCAACGTAAAGTACGGCTCACTGAAATTAATGTTACTACACATTACAGTTAGCTTACACTTTAAAATAAAAAGGGAAATTAATGGTAAGGAAACAGAATATAGTTAGCATTACATTATTCACCATTTGCTTGGAAAATGCAATGAGAACACACATGCACACAAATCGGTATTTGTAGACCTGCCTTTGTAATTTAAAATGTTAATGAAATGTAAATTTTTTCTGTGCAAAATTCATGAATGTTCACCTCTAGGCTGCATTGTGTCCAACCTTGCTGGAGTCCTTTTTAAATTTTATTAGTACCAAAAGTCCCTCATTGTCCATTTCTCTTCTATCTCACCACCACCAAGGAAAATACTTCTGACAATCACAAATAGAACGGTGGCAGTAAAACATAAAATAATTTTAACTTAGAAAACAACACACCCCTTGCATTTTTTTGTAAGGAAATCAAGTTTTTGGGTTCCAAGCTATTCATCATGAAGAGAATGTGTTTAATCTGATGTGAAGTTGGCTACCCAGCAGTCTAGTCAGGCTGTAGAATGTTTAACTCAGGGTCTGGTAGGCTGCCAGCCAGCCATTCTAAATGTTTTCACACGGACCAGCTATAAATAATTAAATGTTTAAGTCACAGTTCTCAGGTTGGACAGTAGATAGAGCTAGAATTTCACCACTTAGCGAGATAAGCAATTTTGGGTTGTTTCTCTTCAACAATTTGCCTTTAGGTGCTCTAGGCATAGGTGATAGTCTTTCAGTTGCAAAGAATCAATTTTGATAACGCTTTCTGGATTTCAAATGACAGCTTTTAGGATTTCTTTTAAATTGCTAAGTTTGCAAAAAGGAAGATTCTATTTATATTATTTATTGCAGGAAAGTCTCCCCCACCCCCACCCCCCCCATAAGCTCTGTCACTAAGAATCTGTGAGCACAGATAAATGACAAACTCCTTAGGTCATTATAAGGTTAGAATGGGGAAGAACGATGTCATCATAATTGAGAAAAATCTTTCAAAATATACACGTTCTACTTTCCTCCCAATTCTAATGGGGGTGGTAGGGGGTGGGACGGTACAGACAAGTGTATTTGAAAAAAACAAAAACAAAAAACTCCCCAGTTGATTCCAAGGCACATCCCCATTGGGTACCACTGGGGTTTCTTCCAGCTCTGAGATTCTATCTTTTTAAAAATGGATGTGGTCTATATGGCTAAAGAGCAAGACCCTGTGCTGACAGAATTGGAAAAGAAGACAGTGCTTTCCTACACACATACTTTCTGCAAGGCTCTCCTAGTGCAGATTAATTGTCGATGGGTTTGATAGTATTTAAACACACACCATGTATTTATAGATCATCTAACTCATCTTTGCTCTAAACAGTAGATAGAAGAAATATTGGTCAATCTGGGAAGAATGGTTGACTTCTTACACTTACATTCTTTTACAAAAATACCTTCCAGCAGGTATAGAATGTTACAAACAGAAAACTATGAAGAGCTGGTTTTTCAGAGTTCATAAATCTTAGAATGCCTCTGGTAAACTTTACCTATCTTTGGAAAATAGCTTCATTAGTTTTTGTTACATGTTTGATGCTCAGAGTAAAACTATATTGCTTATGCTTTACGTACACAAACAGGTTTGCCTACCTCTTCAGGTCAGTCTTTTCAAGCATAAGTTTGAAGTAATTTAAGTCAGTTTCAATAGATTAAATTCCAACTTGGAAAAAAAAAAAAAAAGCTCTCAATATATAGTACAGAAATATTTGTGTTACTTGTCTCATTATCTTTTACCTATAATACAATTCTTAAATTTAAGATTATACCATGGAAGAATGGTATCATTAATACAGAAATTGACAAATACAGCCAAAAATACCAGGTTGAAAATATAAATTCATCCCTGTATTTTTCAACTTTAGTCTTTAAGCTGTAGTTAATGTTAAAAGCTTTAAAAAAAAATTACAGGGAAAAAAAACGCAGAAGTACAGTACATGAAGATTTTGGGATATATGACAAAAATTCTTACCACATTTAGTCTGAAAACTGGTATTTTAACCATGAAGCACAGTAGCTGACAAGTATCTTTTGGAGAAAAAAACCTACTGAGGAGACACTATAAATACAGGAATTAAAGATTTCCTTTCCAGATGTTTTTATAAATTTCTTATTTCCCACTGGTGGCAGAATGCCTCTGCAATTTATGCTTTTCGACCAGATCATACAACATTAAAGGACTGATAACTTAGACTTTTATTTTGCTGAAGTAATTAATAAATTATTTTGACAGAAACAAGTCATTCTTCACCTCTAAATAATGCAGGCTTGTTCTTTTAACACTTGAGATGCTTTCCTTGTGATCAATTCTTAATTTATTCAGACTTGTGTAGCAATTTTTTTCATAGTTTCTAATATATTGACATTTCTAATTTAAAATGTCTAAAAATTCTTCAGGTTATATCCGTGCAGTATTTGTGCTTTGATTAAAAGACCAACAGAACAAAACCATATGGGTTAACACCAGACTGTGTGAACAATGTAAACCACTAAAAGGTATGACTGGGCCACAAAGGTATTCTTTGGCACCTTCAGATACTACACTGTAAGTAAATCACTGATTTACTTGTCAAGTAAAACATGTCAAGTTGGATTCTCCTTCCATTCACCGCAGAACATTTGAGTTTTTTAAGAAGACGGTCTTTGGAGTCTAGAATATGATACAAAGTAAGAAGCATATAACTAAAACCTTAAATTTAATCTAGTTAACATCCTTCTCACCTACACACACACCAGCAATACTTGAATATGCTAGTCCTCACAATCATCCATAAGGCTTCCTTTAAAGGATAACTTAAAGTCATAATGTATAGGAGGTCTAGCCTCCGTCATGCTCTAGGAAGGACTCAAGAAGAGATTTCTGGGTGAGACAGAATAATCTCTTTGCCACTTCAGAAGAGTTTCTCACTTTTGAAATGGCCCTATATTAGTCAATGAGGTAATCTATGGTATGCCAGCTTGGGCTCCAAAAAGTGGGTGGTCTTTGCAGAGGGAGGTGCTCACTCACTCTACCTATGGCCCGAGCCAGTTCCTGCAGCTGGACCAAAGGCAGCCCACAGACTACACTCAGCACATTTCTTCATTTCTCACTTGAGTGCCCTTCTTTAGTTCCCTTTCAACTGCCCACTTTATATCGGCTTCATTACACCACCGCTCCATTTGTAATGTAAATTGGGAAACTCGGGGAAGTTTTTCTTTTGGCCTTGTCTATGGAAGAATACGGAGAGGTATTCAAAACGTATTAACACAAATCAATGGCACCAATAAAAGCAAAATCTCCTTAGCAACATAATCTTGATTGCAAAAGGAGAACTGAGAGCATTTAGCAGAACAGTGGCCCACATGGAATACGCATTTGTCTGGAAGAATCCAGCACAAAGCCTAAAAGAGAGATTTTGAAAAAATCCAAAATTAACTCACAGGGAACAGTTACTCTTTTTTTCAAAAGTACACAATTGGCTACATTAAATCTATCATGTGCTTTTGGCTCAGCAACATTGTATCACACCACTTTGCAAACTGAAATTACAACACCATGCATGCTTCACATGAGTTACAGGGTGTTTTTTGTTTGTTTTGTTTTTTGGACTTTTTTTCCTTCGTTGATTTCTTTAGTAAAGCAAACAAAAAAGTCTCAAGAAATATTCATCTCACACACAATGTAAAGAAAACTGAATGGCTATCTAACAATATCTAAGACTGTAGGTACAAAAGGTTGGGCTATCTTTTGGGCTTTCTGTGATGGATTCTAAGATAGTAACTAATGCAAGCAGTAATGGCATTTTTGCTTAGGTCTCCACCTGTGAAAAGGGAAACTTCATTTACTTCTGAGAACTCTTGCATTTTTCTTGTCAGGATGAAAAAAAAAAAATAAGTAGAAGAATAAAAACTCAGAAAATAAGAAATCAATTCTTTTAAAACTACAATATTGAGATGATTCAAGGAAACATAAAAATAATCCACAAACACAAAATTTCCCTTAGTTTTTAAATGTTTCAAATAGAATCAATTGTCATTTTAACTATAGCAATCCAGGTGATGGAGTTTTAAAAGCATCTCTATTGCCTACTGCAGAAATGTCTTAGTGTTAAAAGCATCTCTACTGCCTACTGCAGAAATGTCTTAGTGAATTTCTTAGTTATAATGTCTTAGTTATAATTACTTTATCTTAGAATTGTGTGTGTATATATGCACACACATACACTTTTTTCCACATATATGGAACTGTTTTTTTTAAAGGTTTGCACTGGAACCTGGGTCAATCAAGTAAGATGAAAAAAATAAGAGTCTGTATGACAAACAGTCATTTGATACAATGCAACAGATAAACTTTAGCTAAATGCTAAATGTGTATATTTACAGGGATAGTGATTAGAATTATCTGCTTCCCCCTAAAAACTGAAAAACCAATGCTAAACCTTAATAGCTGTATTGGCTTTAAAAATTTAGGGACAACTTAAATAAGATCTTTGGAGGAAAAAAAAGGTAATACGTAAGTTGTATTTTTTCCTCTTCTTTGTTCCAACTCTAAAGCAAGTTCATGAACACAATAATATAAAATTTTCTTTAGTAAGTTTATTGCTCCTAGTTCCTAAACTCATATTCATAACGTCAAATATTTTATCCCCAGATACTTGTAAAGGTTGTGTCTACAGAAGGAATATGTGTATGTATATTCATTCACATGGTCATTTCAACAGACATTATTAAGTTTGGTCAATTTCTTTTAAAGTGATTTGATCTCTAAATTCCAGACTCCCTTTTCCAACTTCACCTAAATTGGCTTAAAATTTTATTTGACATATTATAGTCTTCAGAGACCAAATGCTGTGAATTAGCCCATATTTCAGTTTTGAGCATGTAATCATGTGTTGAAGTCATGTGTTACAACAGACTCACTTACGAACAATGAAAACTCAACTAGGCAAAGCAAGCAAGCAAAGTAAAAGTTAAAAACAAAACAAAACAAAAATCCCCTAGCTCAAATTAGGTCTCCATTTGTTTACTAGGAAAACCATGTCAGTGAAGGCTTAATTTTGCAAGACTAAATATACTGCAACCTACACTGGAACAAAAACTAAGCCACCTTAAATACAGATTTCCTCACAATTATAAAAGCCAACAAATTTTTATCTAACCAAAAGAAAAATCTCATCTTAACAAAAACAGATGATATTCGTTTGACAATGGCTTTAATTTCTCAATAATGAAAGAAAAATATAATACACACCTTTAAAATTCAACTGCATATTTTACCAAAATTGTATTCATTTTTTTTTTAATGTTACTAGACTTAGCTGAATGTAATTAGAATTACCTGAAAGCATAATTAATAGGGACCTCTTGGGTCTGCATAACTGCTCACCCATCAAAAATTTCTGATGAATTATTGATATTTTATTTGTAAACTATTCCATGCTCATCAAGGACATAGGAACAAATTCCTAAAATCCTTTATTTGGTACTTTTTAAAATTGTTTGTCACACTTAAATTATAAAAAATAAATAGAAGAATACTGTATTCAAGGTAGCCTCCTATCTTCTCAAAGGACATTATATAGCAGGGGAAAACTCTATCTAGAACAATATTTTTCTTTCAAAAAATAATTTCCATTGTAATACATAAAGCTGTGGGCAATTCTTGGCCATTGCATAACTTGCCCCTTTGTAAACCAAACTGTAGGATAACAATGCAGTTATTTCTCTCCAACAGTAGATTTCAGCATATTGCTTTCCAAATCATGTCTACCTTGCTTTCCACTGCCAGTTTTACAATGCTTAACTCTTCTGAGAGGTCAAAATGTCACTAGCCCTAACAAATGTAAAAAGAAAGAGACTTTAAAGGGATTTGACAACTTCAGTTAAAACAAACTCCTGTTTATGAAGACTTCATGGTAATGCAATGAGATTGTAGTAATTACCTAGTTAAACAAGCTGCTATTGGAAGAAAAGGAAGAGGTGGTGGTCTTTTATTTAGTACAAAAGGTTTCTTGAGGAACTAGAATGTGCTTTTCTTCTAAAACATTTTAAATCGATATAGCATTTATATTGAGAAGAACTGGAACCAGTTTTACTAAATTAAGAACCAGTAGGAAAAATAATAAGAGAGAAAAATCTGCAGTTTGAGGGTACATCATGGTCCAGTAGAGGAGAGCAGCCAAAACACCAACCTGTTACTTATCTTCTCTTGAAGGCTGGTCGACATTATGGTTCTTTAAAAAAAAAAAAAAAAGGAATAGATAGCTTATCTGCCAAAATTAAGTATTACCTGGTATAGTTAGTTCACTGAAATATTTCTGAGATAAAGCGCTAAGAAAGCAATATACTATCTATTTTTCATGAGGAGAAAAAAGCAGTCAATTCTCAAATTCAGAGCACCATTTTTATGAAGTAAAGGAAATGTTAAAAAACAAACCAAAAGAAAGGTGTAATTTTACTTTAATATTGGAGGTGTAACTATATTTTAAAAGGTCTTATTAGAAACTTTTCTCAAATATTATATTTAATGTTTACCTGACTTTTAAACAAGCAAAGCATTACTATAAGTATATATAGGGAGTACTCACTCTCTTTAATTTTAAAAGCAAAATTTGATAATAACTCAAGTTTCTGCTGATATTGTAAATAAGTCAGAAAAGCTACTCAGTCATTACTATTAAACATCTAGCTACTTACTTCTATATAGGACTTAATAACAGCAAAATAAATGATTAAAAAATATGAGGTAGTCATAGTATCCTCCTTTTGTGGAGATGAAAAGCAAAGATGCCAAGTAACTTGATGATCTTGCAGAACATCAGAAATCAATTCAAAATCAGGATCAGCAATCTGAATTTCTGTTTTCATTACTGTCTATTAAGGCTACAAACAACCTCTGCTGTTTTAATTTACCATGGGGAGGTGGCAGGGGTAGGGGGCTATTGCTCCCTCTAACAGAAACAAGTACACAAAATTATGACTAATAATGTAAACAATATTTAAGTTTCTCCTAAATTACCATCTAAAAATCTTTGTAAAAGTACAGAACAAGGTAACTCAAGATTTAAAGACAAATCTCCTTCAAATCTCAGCTTATATAAAAGGTATGATCCTAAAAACATAAAGTTGGCTATTATATCCATGGAAAATTAAGAGTTGCTTTATTTATTTAAACACAAACTATTATGGGATAACCAATAGTTTGGTTTGGGATTGGTCTTGAGCCTATTCTTTCCACCCTAATACTAACATAAATCAGCTTTCTTCAGAAATAGTGGTTTGAGAAGCCCCATATGCAACCATTTCTATTACTCCCTTCCTGGAAAGTCCAGACTGATAGGGTCTATTGAAAAGGAAAACACCAATTGTACCATTGTACCAATTGGAAATCTAAGTTAAAAAATTCCCTTTTAAAAATGCAAGTACCACTTTAGCAGAATTCAGTGTGTCAGCCATTCATCACTTAATGTGACTGACTCACTTTAACTGGCTTTCTAAACACCTAGCTAAGAGTGCCAAAAAATTAACATTCTTACTGGGAGCTTTGGGGAAGGAAGATAGAAAGGCAATTTTGAACTATGTCCACACCTGGGTGAAGACTCTGGACATCAGGAGGGCAGCAAAAGGACCCACAGTACTTCAGTGGGATAGGAGAAGGAAATAGAGTCCAGGACTAGATGCTGGAATTCAGTCAAAGACAGTTTCAAACACAAGGTACTTTTGATTTAGTACTACTGACCAAGAGCTGAGCCAAAGCAAATATTTACAGTGAAACATCAGGCAAGCAGCTAATGGTTATAACTGTGAAGCAAATACCATAAAAGTTGAAACACTTTATATACGAAATATTAAACCAGTATAGTTTGAACTCATGCAACTATGGATCCAACTGTACATGTTACTATTTATTATCATTTTTTATAACCAAGATTGATAGGGAATGCTGTCAAGATTTTATATACGGTTAGCCTGTGTCTATTAACATAAAGAAGCAATCAGAAGCTCTCTACATACAACACTGAAAATACAACCATGGAGAAAGTTGTTACAAAACTAGTTTCTCTAGTAAGAAAAGGATATCATTGTTTACTAGTATTCAAGGTTGAACACTTGTTGATTTTAGGCCAAAATTACATGTTTATATTTTAAGTGGATGAAACCTAGTCATTAAAAAGTCTTAAAAAAGCATCTGATGACCATTTGATATAGGTGAAGTTGTGAGAGACCGGCATATCTACCTTTATTAAAAGCTAAATGTGTCACTTCAGTTTTACTGTAGTCATTGGGTTTTGGAGTATATATTTTAACTCAGGTATATAAAAGTCATGTACTAAAGTATAATAAAGTTTGCAAAGTACATTATTTGATAAAGGAATGTTTCTACAAAGGAATACTGGACTAATTGTAAAATGCCAGTAATATATGAACAAAGATCATAAGTAAAATCTAAACATTAGATTTTCTGCTAATACCTTTCCTTGGCCAGTTTTACAAGTACTATGGTTCATGTCTCACAAACTTTAAGTCAGAAAACAGAAACTAAAGATCATCATTTAAAACACTTTCTTTGGACTAATGTTCACATAACACAGGCATCTCTGACATTCCTAATTTCCAGTAAAACATGGGCACTTAAATTCATGATTCAAGAAAGGGTAAACCAGAGGGCTTACACTGGGGGGTACTGATGAAAACCCAAGCGTGAAAATCTAACTCCTCACAGCATCACTGGCTTATGGTAATGCCACATATTAAGCATTCACAGCTCTTCTCTATATATTCATTAGAAATATAAGAGGGCCCATTTCTAGGGAATCTTTAAGCAACTGACATGTTGATACTTCTCAATAAAATTAGGAAAGTTTTAAAAAATCCTATACTTAACATTATCAAGTATGAAAACTATCTTACTGTTACAATATTCTTATGGGAATATAATAATGTCAAAATTACAATTTAAAGAAGAATAACAGGAGAAAAAATTATGCCTAAATAGGTATAGTTCTCCTATAAAGCTGATGAATATGGTGCTTTACAAATTTACAAAATTTTAGATTTGGAAAACTGTGTTGCATAGTCTACACAGTCATCATATTTTTCTGTTCTTTCGGAATCCTGAGGCAGAATTAGCATTCTCCATACAATAATCTGTCACAGGGAAACCACAGAGGAATACTAGAGTTTCCGAACAGCATTACCTTTTAATTTGCACTACTTTAAGGTGATAGGACACACCCAAGACACAAGGTAAATAAAGTGAGAAGTGTATGAATCCTTTGTACTTTGAGCTTTTCATAGGAAAAGTGTTTTATAAATTCAAGTTGGTGTTTTGGGAGGCAAAGGAAACAAATAAATCTCAGACCAAAAAAAAAAAAAAAATGTCCTGGTTTTTAAGACAGTTCCTAATGTCCAATATAGGATATAAGATACTGGCATTCAACTATCCAAATTTACATAGAATTGTAGTACTTTGGAGAAGTATAAATAAATACTTTCTAAAAATACAGGTATATAAATTAATGAAACTGGTATTTAAAAGATTTAATACAAGGAAAAAAAAGTATTATATAGTGGTACCAATTCTTAATACAAATTAAGCATAGTTTATATAATTTCAAAAGTTATTCACATTATTGCTCGATACCACAGTTGTACGGAACAAGTTCTTGACACACACAAAATTTGTATAATTTCAGGTTTATAAAAACAAAAATTTATACATAGGCCATTCAGAAATTTAGAAAGTTTTAAAATGCATGGAGATATGTACAACCAAAAGGAGAAAAAAGTGTATGTCTGTACATATTTGAAAGAAACGAACTGATCTGACTCAAACTTGTATGTCACACTCTCAATCAAAAAAGTATACATAACTGGACTGAAAGCAAACTAGTGGACTAAAACAGTACTAAATATGCCCTTCATTTCTTAGTAATAATCTGTTTTAAATATTAGTGGGGTATTAAACACCAGCTTACTTTATTTAATTCTACAACTTTTGCTTTCTTTCAAAAACTTTTCAGAAACACATATCCATTCTACAGTTGTGTTAGACTGGGACAAATATTTTCCTTAGAAATTTTTTAAAGGAGTATTTCTATACTTTTGTATACAAGATTTGATAAACAATAAAAAATAACCCAAATAAGGCCATTATTAATATCATCTTGATCAAAAATATACAGATTGTAATGCTACTATATTTTGTGATCCTGAGCTCTAGTAACCATTAGATGCATGCATACCATTCAGGGATTTGTCTATTCTAATGAAAATAATTTAATCCTGCCTTACTACTTTTGAAGACAGAAATACCTTCAAAACTTTTTGATACGTCTTCATAATGTTACAGATATTTCTGCTGTAAACAGAGCATTAGGAATTGTATGAGAAAGAATATGTTAGGGTTCAAAAAGCTATGAAAGAAAATTTACTATTTTAAAATAATGACAATAAATTTAAAAAGCAAGAAAAGTAATACAAAGAGGGTGCTTGCTAGAATAGATAAGTAGAGCCTTACAAAGGTCTTTTTCTATATTAAGGAATTAATAAATAAAGGACTGTGTGTACCTTGGTGGTAAAATAAAAAAGGCTGGCCACTTTTTATGCTAAGTTCAAATGTATTTTTTTGATAATACAAAAAAGTAATCCTTGAAAATCAGAATATATAACATAAAAGAGCACAATAACTTAAGTATTAAACATCTGTATGAAATAACTGTTGCGAAGTCTGACAAAAATGCACACTTAGAACATGCGGTTATTTAAAAAAACAAAAACGGAAAAAAACACCACACGATTCTGTAGAACCAATGTTATGTCACCACCAGGAGAGCACCAAGCAAGGCACCATTGGAAAGACAACATACTTGGAAAGTCTCTATAAATAAAGTAAATGCTAATCTGGTCGAAAAATCGGTGTCTTTGGTAAAAATTCTATGAGGATGACCTGTAGAAGGAGAAAAAAAAGTTTTAAAAAAAATTTTACCTTAAAAAAACTTCAGTTATATTCCATCACTTAAAATGATTTTGCTAGTGCCTCTGACAGACAGAAGGAGAATGCATGCATGAATGAAGAGAAAAGGAAGCTAGCATTTACTGAGAACTAACTACATACCAAGTGTTTCATACTATATGGATCTATTTAATCCTAACAATTTTCTGTGAGGTAAGTATTGCCACACTCATTTTATAGATGAGAAAACTGATGATCCGAGAAGTGTAACACCACGGATTGTGGAGTCAGTATTTGAACAAAGGACTGTCTTAACTCCAAAGCCTTGCCCTTTCTACTGCCCTATGGTGGCTGTAGCTGACCCAATATTCACTTCCTCAGGCTTCCTCCCTTTTACCTAGAGTTGGTCTCATTTTACTGTACCAGGATATGTGATCTCTAGAAAAAGAGTTGGTTCTCTTTCTCTTAATTTTTTTAAAAGTCTTTTTTTTTTTAGGTTAGCAAAATTAAAGGTTAAAATTTGTTCCAAAAGACTTTTTACAAGAAAACTAAAGGAAAATCAAGAAATACTAAACACAGTAAGTAACACAGAAAGACACAAGTTAACCAGAGCTGATTTTTATTCTAAACTTGGAACTGTCTTAAATTACAACCAATTCTTCCTCTTGTTCCAACTCTATATGGAATAGATGCTAAACAAAAAATTATTTGATTTGAACAGTTTCCAAGTTTGATGAACTCCTCATTCTTTTTCAGAAACTGTGTCTTGATATGACCTCCACGTTTGGATACTCTTCTACATTTAGCCATCTGGGCCGGAAACCTTCATTTTCACTCTTCAGTTCTGGCTTTTGATCTGTCTCAATAAAGAAGGTATTCCCATACGTGGCTCCAAAATATTCCTCTCCTAGTTGACTTATCCTTTGGTGCCCCCTGGGCCACTCTCCTGACCTGTTATTTGCCTACAAAATATTTATTAGCTTCCTATCCAGCTTCTTTATTTGAGCTAGATTCCTCTGTTTCTCAGTTTCCTCATCTATAAAATAAAGGGATTGGAGAGATGACAAGATTCTTTGTAGCTCTAAAATCTGATGATTAAATTACATTTTACAGTATATACTACGTAATGAATAATAAAAGCTATCTTTGACTATACTTGAATTATTACTAGTTTTTAAAGAATATATCTTACAAACTTTTCCCTTCAGAAGCCACACATAAAAATTAACCACTTGTCTCATTTCTTCTAGATCATACTGCTCTGCCATATCTGAATAAAAAAAAGTTCATATCAAGTTGGTATTTTTCATAGATTTACTCCAATATTCAAAATATAATCGAGGAGAATTACTTCCCTTTAACTAACAAATGAAATTTCTGTAAGTTAAATAAAATTTGAGGTCAAATAGATATACATGGTAGATTATTCACTATCTTAACTTTTCAAAACTATTTTTAGGGGGTTTTTAAAATTATGTTTTTCCCCCATTCAACTATCACAAACATATACATATACATACACATATACACACACACACACTCTCTCCAAGAAAACTTAGAAAAATACATTTTTTAAGCAATTCCTATTTTTTTTTAAACTACTCTTTCACCAGAAGTGTTTATCTAAAAATTTATGATAATTAAAGGAAACTATTTTACAAACAGAGCACATAAGTTCAGAATGTTTTGGAAGGTTAAATGAAATTATTTTATTTTAATTAATAATAGAACATCGTAAAAATAAACATGAACATAATATGCATATTTTATGAATGAATGACATTCTTATAGTTCTATCTGGAAATAATAGTATTGGGAATAACTTTTATGTTTTGCTTTCCAAAGTAAATGTAGAAATGTGCAAAATAAATAAATAAATAAATAAAAAGCTCCATTTTAAGCTTAGTGTTTGGGTTTATAAATATAGCAAATATTTTTTTCACAAAATCCTTTAAATCTCTTACATATCCATCCCTCCTCACAAAGTACATAAACTCTCTCACCATCTATGATGAAAATATAAGACTAGCATTTCCATAGGTCAATCTCAAAACAAGTTATTTGAGTGTGCTTTTATTATTATAAAGAAGTATCAAGTGCCTTTTTATCATCATAAATTAACATGCTTAATATAATAGATAATGATAAAATCTACATTATTTGGTTCACTGAATAGAGCCGTTCTATGAAAGAAGAGACATTTTAAAGATATCTTTTATGTTCAAGGCTAGAAATGGGATTTGATTGTGTGCTAATGAAAGAAAGAGAAAATGCTACAGAGAAAAAAATTTTATGATAATTTCCAACTATTTCCAGTATCTAAGCACTGTTTTCATCAATCTTTTATACATACACACACACACACACACAAAACCTATGATGTCTATACTGTTTCAAAGAATAGATAAAATTTGTCAGAAATGATGTATCAGGTACTTAACTCTTCCTCAGATCTTTTTATTTTTGTATATTACCTTTCCATATTTAAAATAAAACACCCAAGCTCGAGGGAGAATAAATAAAGATTCATAATTTTCTATAGTATTCTGAACTTTTCAAAAGGAGAAAAACTGTTCAAGTAAATCAAGCAGTCCGTAAATTAAATCCCATTCTAAGCTCTAAAATTCATTGTATATACATGCCCATTAGATATCTTTTAAAGAATAAACACAGGATAAGCAACATCTCATCTCTTGTTTACTTTTAAGATAATTTTTACAAAATAATATTCCAATAACACTTTAAAAGACTCTTTAAAGGCCACTGAGGTATGGGCAGTTAAAATCTATAAAGGCTAAAGTTTTCTTAAGCTCCAGCGGCTTGACTGAAAGGTTTTCTTCCATACTTGGAAACCTGATTAGCATTATATAAAAAAGCCATATCTGACTTGCTGCGTAACCAAAGTTGTGGTTATTCTTTATACAGCATCTAAAATTTCACACTCCATCAACACATGTTCAGCCTATTTTATCTTGGCAATTAATTTATTATTTTTCAGAACACAGTGAAGCCTTGTTTTCAAGTCATTCATAACTTTATAAATCAGTCTTGCACATGAAACCATGCATCTGTGAACCGTAGAAAATCCTTGCGCTCAGGAGATTAAGCTCCTGACACCTTTGCTGATTAATAATCATGGAAAGAATAAGATCAGAAGCAAAATAAATGATCATTTAATAGAGAAACTCACAAAACAGCCCTTTAACTTACATATTCCATCATGTTATTCGTTTCACATTTCCTTTTGCTCAGTCTCCAGTGCAAGCACAGCTAGACAAGAAGGAGAGTAAAAGAAGAAAAATGAGCTCTATTTTATTGCAGCACACAGACTAACCCATTTGTCCACCTTTCATATTTTTAGTTCAACAAAAGCATCTGTTTCCATACTGTGCAATTCAGACCCCAACGGTACGAAGCTGCTCCCTGTGGTACTCACCTTGTGGTATAACCTATTGTTTTCCCATTCTAATAACTTCTCAATCGATCTTCGTGTCTGGAAGACAAATGAGAAAAAAGTTTACTCTTGACTGGTTTTAGAAAAACTTTGTTTTGCAGCTGCTTTTTGTGTGAAAAGGAAAGAGGTATAAGACAGTGACTGAGTATAGGGTGGTCTATAACACTATCAATATTCAAGCACTAAATTGTAGCCTGAACAGAAATAGTACTCTATTTTGATAAAGATATGGTTTTGTTTTTTGGCATTGTATTTTTTAACTGTTTCGAACTTACTAGCCTCTGATTAAAACTATCAAAGTCTAAACAGCTAATGCTATCTACCAAATGATACAAATTTAAATCCCCATTTCTTTCAAAAATATCGTTGTAATACTTAAGTAGTAAAACAAGAATACCTTAATATATATATTTTAAAACAAAGGTTATTTACACATTAGTTATCAAAATGAAAAGGGCCTTTATAGTAAATTTAATAAGGAAATAATTAAACGTTAATAAAAAAATCAATTTGCTAACAAATTAAACTAATTTTTACCTCATACTTAAAAATAATGTCCAAATTTAAAAGCTAGTTTATTATTCCACAGATAAAGATTTTCAAACAGAGGCAAAACTGCATTTAAACCAATCATTTTTGTTGGTTTTCAAACAAAATTGGTTTTATTTGAAAATCAAACTCTTTATTCAATACTACTGTTAAAGGAATCAACTAAGAAATTTATATTTAAGATCACTTGATTTTTGCAATATATACTATGCAGCATGAAATGTTTCTTGCTTGGGAGGAATAAAGGGGAGGATAATTCATGGTGCCAGGTGTTAGGATGAGACTGACACGCTGCAGGTGCAAACAGGACAGTGTTGCCACAAGAAGCAACTGCAACTTGCTGCAGCTGCAGCTTCCTTGCAAGGAAAGGAAAAAAGCATACAGCTCCATTAATGTGGCACAACTAAATAAGTAAGTACTAAGCATCAAATATGAAAATCTTCATGTCAAACAAGGACGAGCTAGGTGAAAAACTGTTAGGATCAAGCTGGTTTTGAATACCTGAATGTTACATAACAAAATGTTTAATATTTATTTAAAGTACCTACTACAATCTAGTTACCATATTACCTCTTAGCATGTTAAACATGCTAAAGACACACCACAGTCAGAGGTGCCAATTATAATTCATAACTACTACTTACTGCCTTACATTTTCTAAGCTTATGTCATAAAAATCAGAAAATCAACTAACTCCCTGGATAATAATATGCCAATGACTAATTTATTACATTACTTTTTTTGAACAGTTTTTTGGCAAGAATTTTAAAGGAAAAAAGTGCCCTTGTTAACAATGATCAGCAAACCTCACTTGTTTCTTTGTAAAGATAGCCTTTTAGAGGCAGCTCTCCTTTTAAATGAAAATAGGGCAGCAGTTATGGTCACACTTTTTGTTAATTTAGTTGCCAGTCAGCCCCAAATCAAAAGAAAATAAGGCTGCAGAGTGTAATTAACATTCAGTTCAGTCGTTTTGTCCCTTGTCTAGCCCCCAAGCTTTGTTAAAATTGCCATCTGAATGCTGAAGGCTGTAGGGAAATCGATTTGATTCTAATCGCACCATGAAAAGAACATGATCTAACTGCTTTCAGCCCTCCGTAAATCTGTACTAGGTCTTTAGCACAATGCAACTTCCAATTTAAAAAGCACTGAATGTCTCGTCAATGACTTTGTGAAGAAAAAAGAACAAGGAGCAGACATAAAAATTCCAATAGTTGTTTAAGCATTAAAGTTCATTTGCATCACAGCGAACCTGAAAAGGGCTGACCTCTCAAACCGCCTCTCAGGTCTATGAAGTTGTAGCCTTGACAAGCTCACATTGACAGAGCTCATTGACTCTGAAAGGCTACTCTATCAATGGTGAAAAATGGCAATAGGTTCTACTCTGAGCAGGCATCTGCCTGCCCACCCGCTGCTAAACCAATGGCAAAACCGATTCAAAACCTGAATCTACCTTGTAATCTTCCTTTCTAGGACCTTTTAATAATAGATTAAGATTACTATACAATTTGAGGTTTTACTTTTTACTGATGGTTTAAAAAGGGGGCAGGCGGTATGAAAGAAGTAGGGTAGGGAGAACAAGCTTTCCAAGTCTCTTGTTTCATATTAATGTATAAAAATTAAAAGTTTAACATTACATTCTGCAAATATTCATTACTCACAGAAAAAAGTGTAGTTACCACAATCATCGTTTCATCACAACTTTAAACCTATACTATATTATAACAAGAAGAAATCTCATTATGAATGGATCTCATGGTGTATATGATACATACACACACACAAATTTAGAAACTTAAATATTTACTTTAAATAAATCAACTACCAGCATTTGAATAAAAGATAATTATAAAGTATGAGCCTTAAATTCCAAAATATTTATGTAGGAATTCTGAATTTATCCTTTGCCTCTAATTGGAAGTTTAATGACAAGGTTTGATATAATAATTATATCTTACAATATTTAAGAATTCTAAACCAAACAAACGGTAGTATGTCATATTCTAAGTAAGCATCTAAATATAAAATATTTTTACACACTTGACAGTCTGGAGTAATAGCTGTGAATTAGCACCATCTAATCTTGCTATAAGACTTCTTTCCTGCTTGACAGGTGAAAAAAAAAAAGCACATGCACGTGCAGCTTAATTAATCATTGCACTTGACATCTCAATGATTTACAGTGAGGAGCAGGTGAGAACATACAAAACCAGAAAGGAACCCTTCATCTGAGTGGAACATTTCTAGCACACTAAGGTGACAAGTATATAGATTGTAACAGTCATTAAAAAAAAAAAAAAAAGAAAGAAAAGAAAGAAAGAAAGAAAAGAAACTGTGCCACAAATTATTTGTTAGTAACAACAAAAGCTCAAATTAAATGGGGAAAAAAAAAAGCTTTAACTACTGAGAATGTTTAATACTTTGCAATTATTTTAGTTAACAAAATCAAAATATATTTTCACAATTAAATACAATACCAATTTGGCAGATATTGAAAAAATATATGACACTTCAGCATTTATAAAAGCTATTTAAAGCCTTTAAACATGAAAAGAAAGTACCTTATTATTGCAGTAATCTAGAAATAAAAGTTAAGAGTTTATGTCCACAGGGTTGTCAGATAGCTATTTCTAATGAAATATAAGATTTAACATTGCCAAACTCTGTAATTACTACTGGACAAACAAACTTAACCATATAAAAATCTGTCCTTGATTTTTAAAAGTTTGTATCGATCACCAAATTCAATGTAAATTAACGCAAACTAATATGCATCAGAAAAAAAAACCAATAGTATAGGGTCTGTCAACATGAAGTACCAAAAAAAAAAAATCATCTTTCCGTATTCTAGGCCAGTGGATCTAAAAATAAGTCATCTTAATTTTCTTAAAAGAATTTGGTGCTTGTGAAAAGCACCAGATTGACAGTCATGGGAACTAAAAATCTTCTATTTAACTGAAAGAACAGGGGAAAGGGCAATGCAGGCTTCAGTGCAAGCTTCCCTACAGTGGGCCTTAATCCTTTTCAGAGCTCACACCCTGGGGGTGAGAGGACAGGTTAGTGGTTCTTAACCAATGAATCCTCAGTCCTTCTGCATAAGATGATCAATACGAAATCTAATTTTATCATGGATTCTTATCCTTAATTAAAAGGACCAAGATCACCAACTCATACCATGTAATCAAAACAAGTTTTTTATGAGAATAACATCATGTCAACTAACCTGGTTGGGAAAAGGACTGCTCCAAGCATCTGGATTCCTACCCATCTCCCTCATCACAGAGCTCTCGCTTTAACTTTTTTCTTTTACACATTTCCTCATTTCAGCACCTTGCTAATTATAATTATATTTTTCTCACTGGTGAACTAGTTCTAATATAGCTGTTCAGCAATGTTAAAGTAAAAAATAATAGAGGTTTAAAAACATCATTTCAATTATAAATAGATTTATTTATTAAAAGACTCAACTTGAGTAGTAAGTAGTAATAACAGAAGGATAGAAATTTTGGCTTCTACTCCTTTGGTTCCTTTAAATTTTTGGTAGAATTGTGGAAATAAGTCAAAACATGCAAACTGCAAAAGAGGTAAAATAGCCTGGATAATTCACATAAAAGGCTAATTAAATAATGATTAATCAACAATTAATATTAGGTATGATATAGCCCTATCAATTTCCAAAGAAGCATCTAGAGTAAGCTTACTATAGAAAAATACATATGAAACACCTAGATATAGTTAAGTTACTGCAATTGAAAATTAGGATTTCCTGAAAATTCAAATTTCACTTATTATTAGAAGAAACATTTTTGTAATTTTTTTCTAATATCATACTTTCTAAGGAATATGTTATTATTCCCTATAAACAAATTATGTGCCACTAGATACAAATAAGTCTTTCAGGACAGCAAGAAATCATTTAGAAAATCTTCAATGTATTACTTCCCTACTTTGTTACCACTATTACTTAACAGTATACTCACTACCAACGATTCATTTACTCACAATCAGTTGTTTGAAAAAATGGTTTTTCAAAGAAGTAGTTTTCTAGAACTTGCTAATAAAATCAATAGAAATCTCATAGATTTTAAAGTACTTAAAATCAAAGGAAAAATGTTTAATGTGGAAGCTGTAACAAAATTTCTCTCAATTTTTCTCAAAGAAATGGCATTCTTATCAGTCTTTAGAACAGAAGATGCTAAGATATGTTAACAAAATGTATAAATAGGGTAGCTCACTAATAACTATTTGTAAAAGTTCAACTATTTAAAATTAACTTATTTGAATAGGATTTATTCATAACATCACAGAAGGTCAAAGTGCAATTTCAAATGTTCAATGTCTTATTTAAAACAAGTTTTAGTTTTAAACTCCTAAGTTTATAATGCATTAATTAAGCTTTAGCTAGAATAATGCTTTGAATGTATTCATAATTTTTTAAACTTTTAAGTATTTTCAAATAAGAACTATACTTATCTTTTGACATCTGTGCAAATTCAAATCATTAAAATAAGTGAAACAAAAATGTTCTTAGTTATAAGTCATTAGAAAGAAACCATACAAAATTTTAAATAATTATTTTAACTTAAGAGAAAATTACCTGATTCACCTCTGTCTGTTCTGGATTAATATAAATCTTATACTGCAGTTATGTGTAGAAAATTAAATGGCATATCTCAGTATTAATGATACATGAAAAATCTACATTCACCAAAAGACAAACTAGAATATGATTAGATTCCTCAAAAGGATTTTTAAACAAATTCCCTTCCTGTACTTAAAGGCCGCTTTTAAAAATTTTATGTGAATATTAACTTTTAAGTAACCTAGATAAACTAACTATCCACTAAAGTATATTCAGAACAATCCTTTTCATACTGTTTGTTAAAAGTACTATTTTTAGATGAAGATAAACTAAACAATTGCAAATATTTTGTGTATCAAAAATGCCCTTTTAACTTAGTACTGAGCAGTGACTTACAGGTACTAATCTTAAACAAGGTATGCTTAAATACAGTTTAATCAAGAGTATATGACTAGGGCTTCCCTGCTGGCGCAGTGGTTAAGAATCCACCTGCCAATGCAGGGGACACGGGCTCGAGCCCTAGTCCGGGAAGATCCCACATGCCTCGGAGCAACTAAGCCCGTGCGCCACAACTACCAAGCCTGCGCTCTAGAGCCTGTGAGCCACAACTACTGAAGCCAGAGAGCCTAGAGCCTGTGCTCCGCAACAAGAGAAGCCACCACAGTGAGAAGCCCTCACACCCCAACAAAGAGTAGCCCCCGCTCGCTGCAACTAGAGAAAGCCCGCGCGCAGCCAGAAGACCCAACACAGCCAAAAATAAATAAATAAATAAATTTATATTAAAAAAAAAAAAGAGCGTATGACTAGGCTTGTGGTTCTTAACTTTTTAAGGTTACTCTGACTACTTTGTGAATGATGAAAAAGGCATTTATGCACCAATATGTAAAATGTTGCACACAATTTTAAGGGGTTATCCACAAACCTCTGATAACTTTTCAGAAAATACTGGTAACATCTCAAAAAACTAAAACTGAGTTTCGATTGACAGCAGAAAATTAGAAAAATTATTCATAAGACAAATGAATTTCACTAAGCTAATATAGTCAAACGTATTACTATCAGGGATTTTAAAAATCTATATAACTACACAAGGAAGAATCACTCACTGGCTAGAACCAACAGGTGGGGTAAAAAAAAATTACTGCTGATTAATTATAATGGACAACTGGAGAAACAGAAACAAAAAGGAGTAAGGAATAGTATTTGTTGATCCTCACTTCGGATGTGACCCCATGCTATGTGTCTTCCCTTTGTTGCCTTATTTAATCTTCACGATAAACCTAGAAGGCAGCTTGTATAACTTTTATTTTACATATGAAAACTGTGTCTTAGTGGGGTTAAGAAACTTAAAGCTACACTAGGAAATGGTGGAGCTGCAATTTGAAACCGGGATTGTATGGCTTTCAACATCATGCTCTCTCCATTAGTCAACGAACTATGAATTTGTAAAGAATTTGTAACTTGTTGAATAACATGTCTATGACACACAAGGTATCTTAAGCCACTAACTAGGTTATCGGCCTTGAACAGCCAACTTAAGCTAAAACTAAATTTTCTCCAGCTCTAAGGTCTAGGAAGTACTCATTCTACTTTATTCTTAAGTCTCAATGAGATTTATCCAAAATGTATTTTGTTTTTGTTTATATCTTGCTTTGTGCAACAAAACATGAATTGAGGTATATTATTATTTTATAGATTAAGTACACAGGCTTACAGAAGTTAAATAGTTTGCCCAAGGTCACACAACCAGTAAGGGTAATGACAGGATTAAAACTCAGATCTCTAAACTTTAAACCCAACATTCTTTTTACTTGGGCTCAGCAAGCATAACTATTTTTACTTGCATCTGAATTAAGAGACATCAATTTATAAATCCTCCCATTCAAGGCACAAACAAAATGAATACAATGTCCTTAAAATACGATTTCTTCAATTCCAAATATGAAGAAATTTCAAACAAAATGTTAAAAAACAAGATAGTGATAATCACACCATTCTTTCCTTCCCAACATGCAAAGAATAGCATAATCTTTATGTAAAGTCAAGGTAACTAGAGACATATTTCTGTGTAGGATGTCAAACTCAAGCCAACACTCCCATCACAAATAGAAATGGATAAATTGAAAAGGAAAAAAACCCATTATTTTTAAAACATCAGAAAATTCTGGAAGCAACAAGGACTAGATGAAATAAAATCCAGAGAAGTAAAGAGCCCTTTCTAAATCATTTGATGATTATGTACTGGCCATTTTCTTTCTTTGTTGATTAGAGAGGTCAGCTGAGGATTAGGCTTGGCACCAGTGGGACTCTACTAGGGAAAAGGGAAATCAACAGGGCTTTTGTAGGTTGTACAGCCTGGCCCAATGGACTGGAAATTAGATGTACCCTAAAATGCAAAGCCAGTTTTCCCTAGAGACACTGCTGAATTCTGGGGCAGCATGGAAGGATGGGGGACCAAGACAAAAAGGCAGAGAAAAATTACTCATAGTCTCCTAGTATTTAGGAGACAAAATTCTGCTAGACGGAGGAGGATCTGCAACAAACTCATGATTGGTCTCCCCCTCAAAACACCTGAACCTGCATAAGATGGAAAGCTAAACTCAAAATATCCAAAGGATACAACCTTCTGAGGAGAGGAGACAAAGACCTGCCAGGCCTCAATCAAAAGTCTGGAAGGGCCATACCCAAGAAACAGAAAACCAGAGATGGACTGAATCTACTAAACTTGCAACCCAGCCCAACCCACCTCAATCTCTGATTAGATCAAAGTGATCCTTCTCCTCAAGCTATCTGCCTAACACAGGACAGATGGGACCCTTGATTTTGGAAGATTTTTTCTGGAGTTTCTACTTCATTCTGTTTATAACATCTAGCATAAAATTAAAAACTGTAAGAGCCAGGAAAAAATGACCAATAATCAAAAGAAAAAACCCACAGAAACAGATCCACAGATAATCCAAGTATTGGTATTAGTCGACAGGAATTTAAATTAACTATGATTAGTACATTCAATTAAATAGAGAGAAAAGATGGACAAAATGGGTGAAAAGATGAAGAATTTCAAAAGAGGACTAGCCTCTATAAAAACATCAAATGGACCTTCTAGAACTGAAAAATACACTATCTGAAATTAAGAACTCATGGCATGGGGTAACAGCAGACTGGACACTGAAGAAGATGAGCAAATCTTTCCATAAACCACCACACCAATACTATGTTCTAAATGTTCAGAGGGAACTGAATGTCAGCCAGCTCTAGGCAAAACACATTTTAAAGGAGTCTAACACATCTTTAAAGTCCCAGTGCCATCTCTGCACATTTAAGACTCAAAGTTTACACTTCTTTCTTGCATATCCTCTTTCATAATGAGAATTTAATTTAGTAACATGTTTTTACTCCAGCTAAAAACAAATCGTCAGTGCCATTCACACTAACAGCAGTAATTTATTTAGTTTATGTAAGAATCAGTTTCCTAAGTTTCAAGCCTAAAGTATTCTTTAAAATGAAACAGCAATAAATATATTCTTCTGGTCCTAAGAAATTTTTTACATGAGATCCTTTTTCCACAGCAATTGAAGTAAGGTTTGAAAGAGGTTAAACCTATTTCTTTATCCTTATAATGTGGGAGATACTGAAGAAGAGGCAAGAAACTGCAAACTGAACACCTAAGGTTAGATGGGTGTTAGAATACCAGACTCTACCTTCAGTGCGAGTCCCTGTCCCTCCTACTTTGCATTAACTCCTTACATGACATTCTCAGTCTCTCTAAGAGTAAATACACAAGTTTTAAGGAAGGGTGTAATATTATAAAAAAAAAAAAACTTTACCAGAAATAATGAAATAATGTGTACTTATTTATTAGGGAGTGAGAACCTGATAATTTTTCAAAGACAGGGATGTTGATTTTTGTTTTTATAACAGTAAAATAGAAGCAAAAGGAATATATCAACTCTCAGTTGTCCAACTGGAACTTTGTATAAAATCTGATTAAAGTATACTGTTTTCCTGCATCTTTACCTCCTTTATGGCCTCCTTCCTTTACTGTTAGTTTGTATTTTCAAGAAATACAAATTTGTTTAAATATTAGGGAAAAAATAATTGGAAAGCTAAGTCTGCTGAAAAACTAAAGTACTGCAAAAGCTAATATAAAATGCTTGAACATTGTTACCATTTATAAATCAACTGGATAAACTTACAACACTCAGTGGGCCTGAATCTCCTATCTTGTGAAATAATGATCTTTTAAACTCCCCCTGCTTCCATGTATAAAATTAAATTATGATAAGTAATAAAAAATAGCTTGATTTTGTATCCTTATCAAAGAGTGAAAAAAAAGCATATCTGAGGCTTTAAGCGTGGGTTCAAATTATTGGCCTAGCTTTGTAGACTGTGGGATCTCAAATAGATTACTTAACTTCTGAGCCTCAGTTTTCTCATCCTTAAAATAAGAATAATATGAATGCCTACTCTTGGAATTTGGGGAAGATTGAATGACACAGTACAAGTAAATTGATTAACTCAATGACCCTGGCATAAAGTGAACACTCAAGATTAGAAGAGAACATATGGGTTTTGCAATATATATGTGTATCAGATCATCATGTTGTACACTTTAAACTTACGCAATGTTATGTGTCAATTACATCTCAGTAAAGCTGGGGGTGGGGGAAGAATGCATGGGGTAGATCTTATGTTAAATGTTCTCGTCACACCTACACACACAAAAAAAGAGGAAGGAAAGGAGTGAATTATTAGAGGTGATGGTTGGGTTTATGGCATCACTTATAATGTTGGTTTCACAGACGTACACTTATCTTGAACATATGAAAGCCCTTATAAATATGTTATATTTATAGAAATAAAGCAATTGGATAGCATTCGTTAAAAAAAAGTTAGCACT
This sequence comes from Balaenoptera musculus, assembly GCF_009873245.2. NCBI lineage: Eukaryota > Metazoa > Chordata > Mammalia > Artiodactyla > Balaenopteridae > Balaenoptera > Balaenoptera musculus. The sequence continues at coordinate 66,349,466 of NC_045789.1, read as the reverse complement.
GGTTTTCCTATACTTTCAATTAATAATAATGACTGTCATAAGAATACATTTAATTCATCATCTCTTGCTTACCAGAAACTTTTCAAGATCGCCCTTCACTAAAATTTCATTACGATGTTTTTAAGTTTGTTTTGCTTTCATTACCTGAAACATGTTAGAAGCATTTTTCTTTATCTAATTCTTCAACCAAATGTTCACAGACGTTCTCATCTTATGATTCAGAGTTACTGAACACAAATGCTCAAATCTCAAACACAGAGTAAATTAGAGTTCTAAAAGTTTTGGGTAACTTTTAATACTGTTAGTATAACTGAGTAAGTATACTTCAAATTCCTCTCATATACAAATATTTGCAGCTCTTTGGTTATGATTGTCCTAGGTTCACTTTCCCTTGAGTTTTTTTAAGTCTTACAGGGCTGCATTCTCACTCAAAACCCTCTATATATATTCCTTTTGCTTCTACCTCTTCCATTTGGATTTTCCACCCCTTCTATACCCCAACCAAAGTAACTCACAATTATTGGATAACTAAACTTGAGGTTGAGAGAAAAGATATCTAGAAGTAAATCTAAGCATACTACAACTTAAAGTAAAAGAAATACAGTTAGATTAGATACAGGCCTATACAGGCCATTTTTTTTTTTTTAATCAAAGTTTCAAAACTAAATAGCAATTATCCAAAAAAACTCAGAGAAGCCAAGAAAGTAAAAGAAAAACTAAAAAAAAAGAAAGAAAGAAAATATTTTACTAAAATGTTAATTCTTTAGATTTGAAATAAAAATCAATATTGAGAACTTCTTTACTTAGAAATAGCGATGTTTTGTAGACCTACACAGCTCAATTTCACAGGATTATAGATTTTTAGGGCTGGAAAGTACCTAGAGAGATCAGTCAGCCTCTCTTCTTCTGAGATTAAAAGAAAAAGAAGGTGGGGGGCGGGTGGTGAAAGTCCAGGCTCAGAGGGGTTTTAAGCGACTCTCTCAAAGTCACTCAGCTTCAAACACTGATTTACTATTGTTTATACTTTATCACACTGCTCCTGGAGAAAAAAAAAAATGTTATTTACTCTAAAAGACAAGATGCTTTTATTTACTTAGGAATCTTATTTTGAATAGTGAGGACTATATCTTCTGAAATGTTACGTTCTTACTACTCAAGAATTTCAAAAGCCAAAAGGTATATTCATTCAGCAAATACTTATTGAACATAAAGTAGATGAGAGGCACTGTGAGAGGCACTGGGGATATAGTAGTTAGCAAGACAAACACTGGGAAGAATAATAATAAAATGATATTAATAGCAACTGCCATTAACTAAGTACACACTATAGCCAAAATACTATACTAAGTACTCTACATGCACTTGCTCTAATTTTTAAAACAACACTACAAAGAAGAGATTAACGCCATCTTACAGAGGTAAAAACTGAGGTTTAGAGAGAGTGAACTGATTAGTCATTCTGAGTAAGTACCACTTTCCAAACCAGTTCCTCTAGCACCAAAGTGCAGGTCCCAGCTACCACATGTTGCAGCCTATTTCCCTATTCCTAAAGAAATGATTCCCTGATATAGGACGACATACAAATAAAAGTATAAAGGGAATGGAAAGATACACTATTTACAACAAATCCATATAGAGAGCACTTTTAGAAAGTCACACAATTTTGGTCATCATATGTAAGAGAGAGATTAAAGCACTAAAAAAAGGAGGTAAGACAACTCATAAGATTAAGAACTTGGTGTATAAACATTCTAAAACTTAAAGAGTTCTTCAGTCAGAAAGGATAATGGCTGAGAGCATATATAAACAAAGTCTATAAAACCACTAAATGTGGGATATTTTATATATATATGCAAAATCTTAGAAGACTGAAACTAATAGTTACTTTAGGATGGAAAACAAACTAAAACAAAAAATACTGTAACACAATGTACAGTAAAATTATGAAACTTGTTTCCTCAATAAATGAGCCAGGCTGAAAGCAAAACAAGTCATAAAGAGTTCACTTACTTAGACATCAATTTTCAAAACTATAATATTACAATTAAGGCACAATCAAAAAGCAAAGTATAATCACAAGTATCAACAAAAATAAGCTTTTGCAAAGTAAAGGTCATAAAATCTATTTAATGAAGCTGAAGCATTTTATTTGCTTGTAAGCTCCTCAAGCTCTTACAAAGAACACCAAAAGGCTGAGGTTTTCTGTTTTATTGTCTTCCAAGCACTTATCACTGTTTGTAATTACCTCATTGCTTTTTGTCTATTTTTTAAGTCTACAAGAGGAAACATATAACCTCTAAACAGTACCTAAACAGCATCTTAAACAGTACCAAGCCCACAGTGCAGCTTTAGAAATATTAATTGAATTAATGAATAAGTAACTTCCAGAGAATGGCATACTAGCAACATAAAGAAGTGGTAGCTAAAACCAGCAATTTCATAAGACAGATATGCTTATATTCTAAGAGTAGCAACTGTATTCAATAAGTCATTTTAAACATTTTCTATTAAAACAAATATATGTTATGTAATAGAATATAAAATTCAGATGAGTGTCTGAGATGTAACACAAGACTTCAAGCATATTTTGTGATTGTAGGTGGTTACTTCATATTTCTAGACCCTAAGGACATATATTTATTGTCTTTTGTTATTAGAGCTACTTCATGAAAAACATGACAAGTACTTACAAACTTAAACTACCTCCGCACTCATCTAGCCAATTCTCCAAATAGACTACATGCTCTTTGGGTATAGCGTTAATATAAATCTTTCAATCCGCAGCACAGTAGTTATTTGTCAAAACACTTCTATAAAAAGAGGACATTCAGACTTTCATTTTCAGCGATGATGCAGCAATAGGCACCAGATTTACCCTCTGGCCTGAAACCACCAAAACAAACAAACAAACAAACAAAAAACCAAAATACCCCTCAAAGCATATAAAACTGTTTTCAAGACAATGGATGACAACGAAAGACCAGAATTCCTGGGAGACCAGAGACAAATGAGAAAGGCCCTATGATTTCCCATGATTACTGATGTCAGAGAGCTTCCAGGCCACAGTGAATGGAGGGAGAGCCCAGACAAAGCCTGGGAACTCCGAGTTAAGGAGACTGAGCTGAGAATCTGAGGAAACCAAGGCAGCTAGAAGCCACAGAACAGAGTACCAGAGAGGAAAGTGCTGCAAAGAACTCCAAAGATCTACGATATTCCCTACTGAGTATTAAGGTGAGTGCTGAGCAGCACATGTGGGTAAGGAAACTACCAAAGGTAGAGCAAAGAACTACTAGAAAGGATTAGAGGAAGAGTATCCAAAACTGACAAAGATCCAGCACAAAGCCTCTTTCCATGAGCCAGACTAGAGAACATCACAATTAACAAGCTACTGAGTAAAGTAACCAGGAAGGTCTTGCCTCACCAGTGCTCAGCCCTAGACTAAACACTGCTCTGGTTCCTCGAGAAGTTAAGCACAAATTGTGATATATATGCATAATGGGATATTATTCAACCATAAAAAAGAATGGAGAATTGATACACATTACAACACAGAGGAACCTTGATGAATGCTCCTAAAATTTAAGGAAGAAATAATGCATATTCTGCACAAACTCATCCAGAAAACTGAAGAGGAGGGAACACTTCCCAACTCATTTTGTGAGGCTATCACTACCCCAATGCCAAAATCAGACATTACGAGAAAAGACTACAGAAAAATATCCCTCATGAACACAGATATAAGACTTCAAAACAAACTTATAGTCTATCAAATCCAACAAAAATATTAAAAGAAAAATAGACAAGACCAAGTGAGGTTCATTCCAGGAATGCAAGGTTGGTTTAACATCCAAAAATCCAATCAATTCCACGTATTTCTAAACTAAAAACGAAAAACCATATAACCACTCTAAAGAAGCAGAAAAGGTATGTGACAAAATCCAACATCTATTCCTGATAAAAACTCTCCACAAACTAGTAGAATAAAACTTACTCAGATGATAAAGGACATCTACAAAACCCTGTAATTAATATGATATGGAATGATGAAAGTGAGAATGCATTCCCCCTAATATCAGGAGCAAGACAAGGACATATGTTCTCACTGCTTCTAATCAGTGTTTTTCTGGAGATTCTAGTCAGTGCAGTTAGAAATAAATAAACAAATTAAATCCAAAGCAAGGAGAAGAAATAATAAAAATAAGAGCAAAAAATCAGTGAAATTGAAAACAGAAAAATAGAGAAAATCAGGCCTAAAGGAGTCTACTCTCATCACTCCTATTCAACATTTTACTGGAAATCCTACTCAGTGAAAAAAGAGAAAAAGAAATAAAAGGTATACAGATTAGAAATCAAGAAATAAAACAACATGGTTATCTATGTAGAAAATCCCATAGAATGTACAAAAACATTCCCGGAATATAATAAGATCACAGGACACAATGTCAATATACAAAAATCTATTGTATTTTTTATGTACTAGCAATGAACAACTGGAAATCAAAAATTTTAAAAATACCATTAATAGCACCAAAACCAAAGAAATAAATACGTATAAAGCTAACAAAATATATGCATGATCTGTATGCTATGTAAAAAATTACAAAATACTGATAAAAAAGAAATCAAAGAAGACCTAAATAAATAGAGAGGTATGCCACATTAATGGTTTAGAAGACTTGTTGTTAAGATGTCAATTTTCTCCATATTCATCTATAATTTCAATCCATCAAAATCTCAGCATATTTTTTTAGACATGACAATCTGATTCTAAAATATATATGAAAAATGAAAGAAATCAGAATAGCCAAAACAATCCTGAAAAAGAAGGATGAAATTTGGAAGACTTGCCCTACCTGATTTCCACACTTACTATGAAGCTATAAGGTACTAAACTATATATATATATATATATATATATATATATACACACACACACACACACACACATATATATATGTATATATATGTATATATATGTATATATATATACACACACACTAGATACTATATATACATATATAGAGATGTATCTTGTTTATAGTACTTTATAGTTTTATAGTAGGTACTACAGCACTATAGCATATATATATACTATATACTATAGAGCTATAAAGTATTATAAATAAGACCACATGGTATTGAAATCAAGATGGACACACAGAAGTCAACAGAACAGAGTCCAGAAATAGATCCACATAAATATGGTTGATTGACTTTTGACAATGTACCAATACAATGGCAATTTAATGGAAAAAGGATAGTCTTTTCAACAAATCATCCTGGAAAACTTGAAGTCATAAGCAAAAAATGAACTTTGATCTATATCTCACACCTATACAAATACTGTCTCAAAATGGGTGATATATCTAAAAGTAAAATGCAGAAGAGATCATAGGAGAAAAATGTTGTGACCCTAATTTAGGCAAAGAATTCTTAGATATGACACCAAATGCACAATCAATTTTTAAAAAATTAACAAATTGGACTTAAGCAAAATAAAAAGCTTTTGCTCTGCCAAAGACAATAAGAGAATGAAAAGACAATTACAGACTGCAAAAATATATTTGCAAGTTATATATCTGACAAGGGATGTCCTTCAATTGGTGAATGGATAACAAATTGTGATACATCCATACAATAGAATGCTACTCAGCAATAAAAAAGAATAAACTATTGATACATGAAACAAAATAGATGACTCTAAAATGCACTACCTGAATGAAAGAAGCCAGATTCAAGTGGCTATATACACTGTATACTTCCATTCATACAACATTCTAGAAAAGGCAGAACCATAGGGATAGAGAACAGATCAGTGTTGCCAGGGTTTAAGAACTGAAGAGGGTGTGACTGCAGTGGGACAGAAAAAGGAAGTTTTTTGAAGTGAAAGAACTGTAATGTATCTTGATTGTGGCAGTAGTTACACAACTCTATGCATTTGTCAAAAATCATAGAACTGTACATCAAAAAGAGAAAATTTTATTGTATATTAAATAATTTTCAAAAATAGGCTAAGGTAATTTTTTTAAAAGGAAAAGGCAGACTTCCCTGGTGGCACAGTGGTTGAGAATCCGCCTGCCAGTGCAGGGCAGGGGACACGGGTTCAAGCCCTGGTCCAGGAAGATCCCACATGTCGCGGAGCAACTAAGCCCGTGTGCCACAACTACTGAGCCTACGCTCTAGAGCCCGCGAGACACAACTACTGAGCCCGCACACCTAGAGCCCATGTCCTGCAACAAGAGAAGCCACTGCAATGAGAAGCCCGCGCACCACAATGAAGAGTAGTCCCCTCTCCCCGCAACTAGAGAAAGCCTGAGCGTGGCAACAAAGACCCAACGCAGCCAAAAAATAAATAAATTTAAAAAAAATTAATTAAAAGGAAAAGGCAATTTGGAAGATCTAAAAATAATAATAATAATAGGACAGATTAAAAACCAGGTCTCTGGAACATGGCCAGGTCATAAAAAGGATCACTCATTTGGGGTTGGGTTTCAAAGGCAAGGCAGAAATCTAGTTATTCAAACTGTTAAGTAACGTTAGGAAGGTGAAAATGCTAAGCTGCATATGGAGTATGCCTTTGGTCCTGATTTGCCTTAGAGTGAGACAATTCTAACCGTATAAGACGATTCCACATCACAAACGAGGACAAAGCAGAGGTTCAGAGGGGTTCAGAGGCTGGCAATCAGGCTGGGTTTTAGCTTTTAATTATACTAGTACCTCTAAATCAAGGGTTCTTAACATGGAATACCTAGATAGAATTCCAGCAGTCTGTGAAAGTGGACAGAACAAAAATTCATCTTTAATTTCACTAACCTCTAACTGAAATGTTACATATGTTACATATGTTACATATGAAATGTTACAAATATTACATATGAAATGTTACATTTCCTTAGGCTATGAATGCATGCAACTAACTGTGGTAGTTTAAATAGGACCTATATATTTATCACTCATAGAAATCACAGATTTTTCCTATCACATCATACTACCATGAGTCCCCTGCTATCTTATTTTGCATGCATTAATAAATATTTATAAATCACACATTTGAGGGGTTTTAGTATTTTGATAACTATGTAATTGGTTTCCTGAATAATCCAATGTATTTGATTTTATACATTTAAGATACATTAAACCTTTCCAAATACAAATAAAACATTATTCTAAGAAAGGGTTCATAGGCTTCCCCAGACTATCAAAGGGGTCTATGATAAATAAAAGGTTAAAAATCCCTGCTCCAAATCATCCTGCCCCCATCTTACAAAGCACCCCTTTTTTCAGGGCCTCTAATACTCTTCATACATGCATGAAGGGTCCCTCTCTCCAATTATAAAATAGTTTAAACCCTCGACAAGAAAATGCACAGTTTTTTAAGCAGTAGTCAAATTTATTATGCCCACTGGACAAAAGAGTCCATATAAAATTAAATCATATAAATACAAGAAAGACCTTATACGTAATAATACACAGTTGAATGAAATGTACTTTCTGAAACTACAGACTGAAATAACCTAAAAAAGTCAATCTAGCTTATGTCTCAAATAAGAAGGAATTTAATGAAAGCATCTGAAATATGATCTTCTTACTAAGAATTCATGGAGAAGGGTAGGAAGTTTACTCTTGTTTTCTAAATCCTACACTGTGTGCACATTGCAATATCTTGTTTACTCATTTAAAAAGTAAAAAACAGAATCTCAAAACCTCAAAAAAATAAAAATAACTAGGTCACAAAGGTTTCTACAGTAATAAAACTCTCTGATTCCTTGGGTTAAATAACAGCAAACGGCCAACCAAGTAAGATATAGCAGTCACTTAAACAATGGAAATGCCCAAACAGTAAGAGGTAGTGAGAGGCTCTAAACTATAAGAGCTACAAATTCAACTGTGGATGCAAGGACAACCATATTTTTTTTCCTTTTAATCTATCGTAGAAAGATAATCTGGTGAGAACTATGGGGGGAAAAAAAAGAAATATTCTTGGAATATAAAAAAGTAAATATTACAAATATTACAGTAAATATTACAATAGTAATTTATTACGAAGGCAATATCTACTCTTCCTATTAATAAAATGCACTAGTTAATATTTTTCAGTAGAAATATACACCTATTATGTAAAACAAAAAGGACAAATAAAATTTGCTTTTCCATATTTCCTATCATGTGATGACAAAATGAAGTGTAGCCACACAAAACTATACATTCAATTTCAATGTAATGGTATTTCATTTTTATACATTTAATTACCACAATTTTTAAAGTTTTTTAACAAAAATGTAACACATTCAATCTATACTAATTTGCCTCATCTCTACCAACATCTTGGAAATTTTTTATTATAAGCAGTCAAATTATTACACTTTAGATCATTTTTTCAGATTACAGGATTACTATGTACTCATCACAGGAAACTTGTAAAATAACAAAAAAATTTCTTTAAATAAAAAAGAAAACAGAATTCCCCATAATTTCACCAAATAAAAATAAGCACTATTACCATTTTATTTCTTCTATGGGTACTATCTTACATATCAGTAATAATGCTATTAATCAATATATATTAGACTCTTACTCTGAGCTCTTCAACTAAAAGCTTTACAAACACTATTTTATTTTATCCTTACAACAGTCCTATTCAAGTAGGGAGGTAAATATTGTCATTTTACAAATATGTCAACTACAGTTTAAAGAGGTTAGGAAGGGACTTTCCTGGTGGCGCAGTGGTTAAGAATCTGCCTGCCAATGCAGGGGACATGGGTTCGAGCCCTGGTCCGGGAAGATCCCGCATGCCACAGAGCAACTAAGCCCGTGCGCCACAACTACTGAGCCTGCCCTCTAGAGTCCACAAGCCACAACTACTGAAGCGCGCGTGCCTAGACCCTGTGCTCTGCAACAAAGAGTAGCCCCAGCTCACCACAAGTAGAGAAAGCCTGCGCAGAGCAACAAAGACCCAATGCAGCAATAAATCAACAAACAAACAAATAAATAAATAGGTTAGGAAACATGCCTAGAAGGTCAGAGATAAGTGGCAGACCTGACCCAAATTTTCAATTACCACCATCAATGTATACATAGAGAACGCTATATTCTACTCTAACGTAATGTCCTATGTCATAAAAATTATGAGTCTAATTTTTAGATTGCTATTTAATATAACAGCATGTGGACATAACTTAATCACTCCTCTATTGGATCAAATTATTTTTGTATAGTATTCAGAATAGTGTGACACATTCAATACAAAAAATAAAAACTAGGTAAATGCAAGATTTGGCTTGTCAACTTCTATATTTAAATTAAAATATAAAATTCAACTTACTCTTTTACTGAGGCAAATAACTGGCCACATACTGCAACCCAGTGTGCAGCAGCAACAAAGGCAGCCACAAAGTAGCCAACGTACATTAACAGGAAGGTTCTTCTTAAGACAACTGTTAACTCTGTTGATGCTGGCTTTAAATTCTTCAGGAGCTACCTAAAGAAAAATTTTAAGAAATAACAACACTGCAATACTAATGTCAATAAACATGTCTCATTAGCATAAATGTTTCTAATTTGTTAGGAAAAGACTTTAGTTTTGAGGCATATAAATAATACCTAAATAATTGACACTCACTTTTCCAGTTAATGAAGAAGGGAATTCTGATTCAAATTTGTTGCTCAGTCCAAATCTATTTTTTAAAAAAAGAAAAATATGTTATTACATGTCATTGTTGCAACAAATACACCTTTAACTTAATCAAAGGTCAAGTAAATAGAGTGCAACTTTATACACAGAATAACAATGGAAGTTTGAGACACACTGTCATCAGCAATTTACGAAATGTAACAAGCAATTTTAGCAGCTGAATCAAAACTTTTATACAAGAGGCTGAGAATATAGAAAGACATGACTTCTTTGGAGCTATCTTTGTGAGCCAAATAGTAATGTGGAAAACAACACAACTGTCCAATTTTGTCAAAATTACTAAGATTCTTCCAATTAAGTAACAGAAAGCTAAAATCTCTGCTATTAATTACTCTTTAGGTCAAGAGCATTTTGTTAACTCTCAAAAAAGTGATAACATGTCTAAGAATGCAAATTACATTTTCTGAGATCAGCATATCTACACTGCTATTACAGCTACAGAATGTTAAAAACACCTGGAACAAAACGGCTACTTCAACTTTCAAATACCAAGACATTTGCTACACATACCCCCAAAGAAATGAAACCAAGGTAGTGCATTTTAACATCTTTAAGCTTTTAAGTGTCTTGAAAGATCATGAGGATTGACTGGGCACTTGACTATTTCTTTGCATAAATTAGTGGGAAAGAATAAAACATTCATAGACAACATTGGTAATAGCAGACTGCACCCTGGAAATAAAATTGAGATGCTTACATATGATGACTTTTACTGGACCCTGGAGCCAAATTTTTTTTCCGGTTTTATTGAGATATACTTGACATTTAACATTGCATTAATTTAAGGTGTACAACCTAATGGTCTGATACATGCATGCATTGTGAAATGATTACCACAGTAAGTTTAGTTCACATCCATCACCTCACGGTTACATTTTTTTTCCTGTGAAGAAAACGCTTAAAATTCACTCTTAGCAACGCTTGAATACACAATACTGCATCTTGGGTAGCTGGCACTGGTAAGAGGGATCCCCTAAGATATTCTGTATGAAACAGCTGGCCAGGTCAAGGGGTTCTAACTCAACCAGCAGTGGAGCTAGAGAGAGAAATCAAATAAGGTAGGCTGTGTGAAGTCAATAAGGAGTGGTGGAGACCAGCCAAGTAGAGGTATACAATTTGTGTGTGTGTGAATGTAATGAGTCAGATCCAGCTGATTACTGTCACACTAGAATGCAGGCCCACCTTTGACAGGTTGTATTTTTCTTCTTCTAAGAGGAGCTGGAAAACCAGATTTCTCTGCAAAATTTCCCACCTTTATAATATTGTGCAAGTCAATCACAACACTTCTGTGGGTCAGGTTGTCGTCTGCATCATGATCTAGACTTCCTTACAACATGTAGATGGTGGCATCTGAGACCATTTTGTCATCATCTTAAGGTACTTTCAAAAATTACTTAATAGCAGCATTGAAATAACATCAATATGTCTTCATAAACAATGGATACTACTTATGAAAAAAAGTTTTGACACTAAACGTAAATTGGCAAACCATTACTGTTTAATATAATTCTGGCATTGGTGATATTCTCTTTACAAGACTCTGAGCTAAACCTGTTTTTTCTGTGGGGGCCTCAGAGCAATGTGGTTCTACTTGAAAATGCCCCTACAGATAACTCACCTACAACTGTAAAGGCCCTAGCATGAGGAAGAGGTATGCAGTGCTCGCTGACAGTTCTATGAGGTCTCTAGATAATGGACTCCCTTTTCATCTATTTCCCTTAAAGGAGATACCATTCAACAAATGTTTATAGAATACTGGACCTTCTAGATTATACATTTCCATCTCTTGTGTTATCTACCTTGGTCTGAAGATCTTCTCCTTCAAGCAATAGGTTTCATTTCAACCATGTTTATTATTGCAATTAACCATCTCCTTCCAACTGGTCCTCAAATTTTTTTAGAAAAGCAACAACCAGATACCTCCAAGTCTCCTAAAGATAAGTATCTTCCCCTTCCATCTTCAGTCATTAAATATTTGGAACAGATTATTTTATCAAATACCTATAGTTTGCCAGTAATATGCTAATTTAGAGGGAGCAATCCAGTATGAGTATAAACCTTAATTTCCTTTCTTTCCAAGCCTGGACAATTCCTTATAATAAGGCTGAGTGTTGATGCTTTGCCCAGGGAGCACTACCAACTAACTGCCCTGCTGTTCCTGCAAGTCAGGGCTCCTTTTAAGTCAGGCTAGTAGTTATTCTTCTGAGTAAGAACTAGCAGTTCCAAGGACATTCTTTAGGCACTCTCCTCTGCAGTCATAATTTTGTTGTGTCTTAACAACAGACAGTAATCCTTTCTCTTTCTTCATCTCACCCCCAAAAGAATGACATGGTTCACAATAGATGGGAGTGCTTAGCTTTGCCACCAGCCTTCTCTTCTTCCCTTTCTTCCTTCCTTCCTTCCTTTATTTATGGCTGCGTTGGGTCTCCGTTGCTGTGCGGGGGCTTTCTTTAGTTGCGGCGAGCAGGGGCTACTCTTTGTTGCATTGCGAGGGCTTCTCATTGCGGTGGCTTCTCTTGTTGCAGAGCATGGGCTCTAGGTGTGCGGGCTTCAGTAGTTGTGGCTCGCGGGCTCTAGAGCACAGGCTCAGTAGTTGTGGTGCACGGGCTCAGCTGCTCCACGCCACGTGGGATCTTCCCGGACCAGGGCTTGAACCTGTGTCCCCTGCATTGGCAGGTGGATTCTTAACCACTGCACCACCAGGGAAGCCCCATTTCCCCTCACTTTTGTTTCCCACCTGCTGAACAAGAATACCTGTAAAGAGGGGCAAGAAGATGCTGCTGTTGAAGGCCTTGGGAGTCTCCCCAGCCCACAGGAGTGAACCCCAACTGCAATCTGCTTTCGCTTTAAAAATGTTTAGACATTTAATATTCAAATCAAGTACTTCATGATTACAGGCAGATTGAGCTATGATACCCAGGCACCCTTTCCTCATTTCCATTTGGAATATAGTACTCTACTATATTCAAACATTTGGGTGAACAAGGGGTGTTCAAACATTTGGTGTCAGGACTTCTTTGGTCTCTTAAATCCTTGAGGACCTCAGTGAGCTTAAGCTTATGTGATTTAGATTTATCACTATTTCTGATTATACATTAGAACTGAGACATCTAAAACATTAAAAATTTTTATTCATTAATGAGCCCAAAATGCTCATTTTTATGCTAACAAAAATAATGTTTTTATGAGAAATATTTCTCAAAACAAAAAATTTTAGTGAGATTTTCACATATCTCTTTAATGTCAGACAATGGAAGACAGCTGAATTCTCACATCTCTTTCTGCATTCAATCTGTAGTGATATGCTCTTTTGGTTAATGTTTATAAAGAAAATTGAGTTTCACCAGATATGTAGTTGGAAATTGTGTATATTCTTTGATACTATAACAAAACTTGATAAGTGCTACCTTATTAAGGATTTCTTGTAAGGAGGAAACAAGCTTTATCAATGAACTTTTAATACTCGATTCAATTAAAATCCACAGTATGTCTTGCATTTTAAATGGATTTATTTTTTCTTACCCATACCTGATTTTATAACTTCATATATTTGTCCCTTGGAAAATATTGGTAGATTGAGTTATGCAGATTTCCAAATGTTGACACACTTCATCGTGTGAGATCAGAATCATCACATTCATTAATATGACCACTGATCTCCTCGTAAGTACTGAGAAGCTATCAAGCTCACAGAGGGCAGATTGTTAAGATTGTTCCCAAATTCCAATTTTCATCTGAAAGCTGGAATTATTGACAACAAATGCTATCAGTTGTTTTACTTGAAGTGATAGTCTTGCTTTACTTAAAAAAAAAAAAATAAGAGGCTGAATGATAACTAACCAGCACTATATAAACAAAAGAAAAAAATGGTTAATTTGAGCTACCACCTATACCTAAAACGAACTTCAAAGCATATTCATTTTAATATTATAGAATGGATAAACACAGGTCCTACTGTATAGCACAGGGAATTATATTCATATCCGGTGATAAACCATAATGGAAAAAAATATGAAAAAGAATGTATATATATGTAGAACTTGACTCTCTTTGCTGTAGAGCAGAAGTTAACAAAACATTGTAAATCAACGATACTATCAATAAAAATAAATTTTTAAAAAAATTAGATGACTTTTTTTCCTAGCTTTGAATGTTACTAATGGAGATAGGCAATGGCTGTGGATTTTAACAGGTGTCCTTGGTATGCATAAGCAATAAAAGCAGGAGAAGGAAAAATACAGGGAAAAGTTGGAAAGGGGAAGTAGAAGGAAAGAGGGAGAGAAGAAATGAAGAAAGTGAGGGTTAGCAAAGTGCTACCAACAACTGTCTTATTTACCATTCAATACCTATTAACTGTCAGTCCATTAGATGCTTGAAAGAAAATGTAGACATGTGCTACATCTACATTTATTCCTATGACCTGAAAGACCTTGTCCTTAATCACTCTTAAAATACTCACATCTTTAGAATTGATAAACGATTTAAACTATTTTCAAAGAATGACATATATGACAAGAAGATAAAACACATTAAACAACCTATTTTACTCTTACCTATTACAAGTTTACTAGTCTACTAGTACTTGGAGAAAAAGAGAAATTCATTCAAATCAAACTATTGAGCACCTTCTATGTAACATTTCATGATCACAAAGTCCTACAACAGAAGGCTTATATACCTTTAAAAAACTTTTTTTAAGAAAGAAAGCATGGGACTTCCCTAGTGGTCCAGTGGTTAAGACTCCGCACTCCCAATACAGGGGGCACGGGTTCAATCCGTGGTCAGGGAACTAGGATCCTGCATGCCGCACAGTGCGGCGGAAAAAAAAAAAAAAAAAAAAAAAGGAAGCAAGCATGTACGAGGCCAAGTTTTACTTTTTTTTTTTTTTTTGCGGGATCTTAGTTTGCCGACCAGGGACTGAACCTGGGCCCTCAGCAGTGAAAGCGCAGAGTGCTAACCACTGGACCGCCAGGGAATTCCCCCAATTTTTACTTTTATATAAATTGAGGTAATTTTCAAAGCTCTTATACCTGGTAAAGCTCTGCAAAGGGACTGCAACTTTACACCTAAATCTAAATGGAATCTTGAAATAGGCTTGTTTTACTCATATCCCACTTACTTCCATTTCACTGTCACCTCGTTCCTAAATCTATAGCCAAAATTCAAAGAGTAAACTAATCTGTTACCCTGCACTCTCATCTTCATCTAATTCAGAACCTCCCTTTCCTGATAGATCCTTCCCCTTCCAAACCTCTTTTAATATTTAACTTTGGAACCCCTGATCTATTGATCTGCTACCTGGATACCTATTTACATCTTCTCTTTAAAAAAAATTTTTTTTTCTTCACTTTAATCAAAAATCCTGTTGAAATGACACTCTTTCCTTAGAAATTCTCAACTATAGCTCATTCCCTGGAGTTCATCTTCCAGACTCCATCTTCCACGTCCTCATAATACTTGACCATATTCTCTCTTGCATAGTCCTTATCATATCTCATTATAATTATGTCATAAGCCTAACTCCCTACCCTGATAGTCAGTGAGTTGGTTACAGGTAGGTACGGTATCTTAATAATCTTTATATCCTAAATGTCTGGTCCAATGCCTGATAAATATTCATGAAATATTTGCTAAATAATTTCCAAGCAAGAAGAAATGTCTACATTCCACTACCTCCTCATTGCAAACTTCCACACCACTGCTCTCTCTTCCTCTGATGCACATGATTTCCACATTGTTCCAAGCCCAACCATCATTTTCAGCCTTCCAGGTCACTCCCTCTGTGTTGGGGGTCCCCAAGGCCACCCTCAGGTTTGATGATTCACTAGGAGGACTCACAGGACTCAGTATACAGTCCTGTGAGTATAAATCTATACTCACAGCTAGATTTACTACAGCAAAAGGATACAAAGCAAAATCAGCAAAGGGATAAGGCATATGGGGTGAAATCCAGAGGAAACCAGAAGCGTGCAAGAGTCTCTTCTCAGTGAAGAACACAGGATGTGCTCAATTCCTCCAGCAACTAGTTTTCACAACATGTGTATAATGTTGTCTACCAGGAAAGCTCATTAGAGAAGTCAGTGCCAAAGCTTTTACCATGGACTAGTCACGTAGGCCCCCTCTACTTAGCATGTACCAAAATTCCAGACTCCCAGAAGGAAAGCAGGTGTTCAGTATACACCATACTGTTTGTACAAACAGTTTAGGCACAGTGAGCCATTCTTATCAATTCTGGGCATACTGGGAACGCTTCCAAAGTCCAAGTTCTCAGACAACCAACCAAAAGCCGACACAGTAAGCAAGGCTTTTTAAGGATAGCAGTCTCAAGTCTGCTGCGCTCTTTTTTGCACAACTTCACACTCTCTAATGACACAGACATTCACATCACAGTTTTTTCTTTCTACAAGAACTCTTGTCTTCATCCCAAATAATTCAATACTCAGCACCAAAACCTAACTGATTAACTGACCTCATCTATTCTGAGAAAATTCACCTCTATTTATTCAGCAACCCACGCCATCATTTGGAACGGTATTACCTCTGAAATTCTGAACTGTAAATTTCTCCTCTTACCACTACCATCAATCATTTCATTTCTCCCACCCTTATCAAATTTGTTTTTTTGTCTCTGGTTGTAACCTACTCCTTACCACTCCTCCTTGCTTTTCTACTCCAGATCTGCTCCCTATGACTCCACTTCCTCCTTTATCTGCCAGAACTACACATTTAACCATACTCCAACAAAACCCTTTATTTTCTGCACCTCTAGAGTGTCTCCTGTCAATCCAATTCAATTGAAATGTTTACTTTCTTCACTTCAATTCCCACTGCCTGCAGCTACAATAGAAAAAAATCACACAAATTATTTCTAATTTCAGTTAGATTAATTCTATAGCAATCTTTATTCATTCCTAATCAACTCCCTTTTCCATACTTCACAATTGCTCCTCTAGGTGCTCAGCCTTATCCTCCCAACCCACTTTTTTGCAGATAACCATGGTTCCTTAACTCCAACCAGAGGAAACAAGATCAAGAACATAAACTGCTTTGCCTTCTCTCCCTTTCATTTTTAGATTTACCTATGTCTTCAGTATCTTTACCATCTTTCTCAATGGAGGCAAACTAATCATTTGCTCCTGGTTGCATCTCCTTCAGTCTCCTCTGCAATCCACTCGTTTCTCCCTCTCTCTGGCTCCTTACACATAGCTTACAATCCTGCATAAGTCTACCCAGCCTGAGAATCTGAACCCCTATTTTCTTCTCCCTCAAGGTATAATGGCATCCATCTCTTCTCCATCCTCATCCAGTGTCTTGAAAGAGTCTTCCACGTTCACCTCTTTATCTCACCTCCCATTCATTATTCAAACCACTACCACCCAGGGTTTAATTCACATTTCTTTACAGATGAGACTGCTCTCAACAGAACAGCTGAAAACACTCTCTTCAGCAAGTCCCACTTCATATAGCATGCTTCCTCCTAGCAAAGAGCTTAAGCACCAGAGGGGCAAATCTTTTACTTGTTATTGGCTACAGCAAATACCTCCTTTGCTGTGCCAACCAAACAATACTGTCAGATAAAGTTTTAACAAAACCATCCTTTTTTATTAAATGGATAAGAAAAGCCACACACTTCATGTTTGTTAATATAACTACAAAATATCATCTTTAATGGTTTTGATGTGATATAAGTTACTTAGTTTTGATACTACCTTAGTTCCAGTTCGGGGGGTGGTGGTGCTGGTTTTTTTTAAGTTTGGCGGGAGGTGGGGTTTGTTAGCAATGAAAATGAGATATATGTTTCAGTTTAACTTGACAGCATTATAAATTACTCCTTTTATCCATTATGTTCCTTCAAGTTTAAAGTTTTTAAATATAATAATAATAATTTATTTTATTCTAAGTCAAAGTACAGTTGGCCCTGGACAGTAATGGAAAGGCCAAATTTCTTAAAATAATAATTTGATATGCTGGAAAGAAGAGTAATGGGTAGGAAGCTGAACTCCCTTCAAACCTAATAAGCTAACATTCTATTAATCCAAAAAACTAGAAGTAGCACTTAATAATTTTAAAAGATATAATACAAGCCGGGTGGCATCTTAGTTATCTACAAAGACTAATAAATGAAATAAAAATAAAAAACACTTTATGTTAGCAAGAAGGTCTTAAGATGGAAAATACTATGTACTGTCGGTGGAACTATAAATTATTACAACCATTCCAGAAATCAATTTGGCATTAAAAATATTTATACCTTTGGCACAGTAATTTCTCCTTTAGGGATCCTGCCTAAAAAATAATCTGAAATGTGAATAAAAATATATGCATAAACAAGTTCCCTGAAACTTTATTCACAATAGAGAAGAATAAAATAAAATAATGGGAATGTTAAGTAAATTACAGTATCTCAGCATAATAGAATATTAGACAACTATTAAAAATGAAGTTTGCAAACTAATAACATGGAAAGTACATATAATATACTGTTAAAAAGAAAATACAAAAACATACATGTAACATATGATCTAGAATGTAAAGGAAAAAAACTTACAAAATGAAAGACCCTTCAAGCGCACAATTTGATAGTATGTAAAAAGAGTCTTAAAAAAAATTCATACCTTTTGACCTAATAATTCTACTTCTAGAAATGTATTAGAAGAAAATAATTACAGTGGCACAGATATGTTCACGAATAATCAAGTATTCTGCAGTGTTATTTTGGTGAGGGAGTATTAAAGACATTTTGTTTCATTTGTTGTTTCTTAAAATAGGATCTGTTTTTCAGCAGATGTACAGTAATTGCTAAGCAAACACATTTTATAATATACAATAACATCAGTATAATTTTTTTTCTACTTGAATCTTTTATTTGGCATTAACTAGGTATGTTATCATAAGTAAACAAGTTTGAGGTTCACTAATCAATAGCTTTCCTGAATGCATTTCAACCTTTTCTATAGTTCTAGTCTACATAATCCCCAGACCTTTTTTTTAACTTCGATTTTTAATTCTTCTGTGTTCCTTGTATCTCCTCATATTAATGTCTCTTAGAATCCACTAATGCATTGTTATTTTGAATTAAAATATGTTTTGAACTCATGGTAAATTTTATCTTTTAAATACAGAAGTACAAGAATCTGATTTCTTCAGCTTTGTTTTGTGCTACGTTTATTTTCCTTGTTTCTGAGTTGCAGCGCTATTTTTAACAGTGAAGGTTTTAAAACAATAGAAAGACTACAATTGTATGAAATTAATTATGATATACCAATTTGAAAGATACTACACAGCTCAAAACCATGTACACTAGAGAGTAGCCTGTTACTCTGCGTGCCTGACTAGGAGCTCCCTAAGCTCTGGTGAATTAGACCACAATCAGGCATCTGCTTTAAGAACAGCTAATTCCTGGGCTGGCTAGCAGCATAGGGGATGGCAGGGCCTACCCAACTTGGACAACATTAACTAACTCAATCTGATCCTCTTTCTTGAGGTATCTGAATAAGAGACAATAGCTGGTAACATGAAGCTTAAGCGGAAGCAGAGATATAGTAAAGTCATGAATAAGTAGAGGTTAAAAAGAATTAAAAAAAAAAAAGAATAAGCTGAAGCCAACAGTAAGCAGAAACTATGAGACAGAGGGGAGAAGCAGTCTGCCAGTTCACGACTGCAACAGCAGAAGCTAGAACTGAAAGAAGGTAAGTCGCTGTGACAGACCACTAGACCAAAGGACACATGCTGCTGAGAAAAATGACAGAATAACTTCATCACCAGAGCTGCACTCAATTATCCAAAATAATAATATTCCAGTCTCCTTGAAGTCTGGCTATACAATGGCAAAGTTTCCTGTCTTCTTTAGTCTCCATGCATTCTTACAAAAAACGTGCACTGCTTAAGGCCCCCTGGGTGGTTCTGTTCTTTGAAATCTAATAGAGCCTAATGTTTCAGACTATGTAAGAACCTGTAATAATATTGGCAAATGTTCCCAATATGTTAAATGAAAAATGCAGAGTACAAAATACTTTATATGTATGGTCTCAATTTTTAATAAAAATATTTATATATACACAGAAAAACAGAAAAAGTTTATCCATCAAAATATTAATAGTGGCTAACCCTAGGCAAAAATATTATGGGTGATATTTCATTTCATAATTTCATGTTTTTCCAAATTTTCAATAATTACATATATTAGTATTTTAACTAAACAAAATTTTAATAAGGACTAGGAACAAACACACCAAAGTATTAAATGACCTTTTCCTCCTGGTGATTACAGATGGTTTATTTCTGCTTCACTGGAATACTACTTCCAATTTTTATAATCTTTATGTTTTTCATTATAATTAGAAAAAGCACTAACCTGAGAAAAGTAGATGATTAAAGGAGTTTGTTTTTACTTTTAACTCAGCCTAAGGAAATATATGTGCAATTGACATGTCTAGATTTCAAGATAAATTCTACTATTTTAAAGTGTATTTTAGAGTATATTTTAAGGATTTTAAAGTATATTTAAATATGTATTAAGTATACTGTAAAGAATTTTAAAATTAAATAGAAAAAATAATTCCTAATTCCACAACAGAATCTCAGAATCTGAGAGCTAGAAAGGACCACAACTATCATTCGTCAAACATTTAATTTACAGATGAAGAAACTGATGCATAAAAGACAAACAGCTGGGTCTCACAGCTAATTAATATGTAGGATCTAGGCTAGAGCCTTATTCTCCTGAACCCAAGCCCGGGCAATTTCTACTCTAGGACCAATGTCCTCTAATAACTTCTCTGTAAGCATAGAAAATGTTTATCTCCTTGAACTAGAAACTCTAAATTGAGAAAATTATTTGAGCATTGGAGGGAAAACACTTTTCCATCAAACAGAAATTATAAAACTAACACATAACAATGTTAAAATTCTCATATGGAATCTAGGGGAAAAATCTGTTTTTGAGATTTTCACATTTGTACCTAAAATCCCAAAATGTATAGATTTTGTTATAAGTGTTTCTGTTGATGAATAATATAGAGAATTCTTAAGTTTGTTGCTCTGGTTCAATAAAATAAAGCACTTAAGCCAACAATACCACTGGAGCCAGACTGCCTTATAGAAATCTTGACTACTGCCTTTTCTAGATGTGTCACTTTGAGCAAGTTTACCTTTTCTGAGCCTCAGTTTCCCTATTTATATACCAGGGATAATAATTGCCCCTAACTCATTAAATGAGTTCATATACATAAAGCACCAACAGTGCACAGCATAAACTCTGTATGTTACCTGCGTTTTATTATTATAAAACAATGTAAATGTATGCTTAGTTTTTATTACGGTTATCATCCTTCTAATAAAGTTGACAATATTATCATTTAATGTCCACTATAGGTAATGCTAAATTAGAGAATGTCCAGATCTCAATGACTTCACAAATATCCTCTTCAAATAGCTTAGCAAATAGAATAGCCAATGATAAAACTGGCTACTGTTAACTGTCAAAGATATTCCAACTTTCTTCTGCCACCTCTTCAAGGTCAGGGGTAATGTGGAGGAAACAGGGTACATAGAGAGGTGCTGGGTTCAGGAAAGCCAGGCAAAATTAAACAGTTGTAGCCATCATGCGCAAGCATGAGGCCAAGAATCCAGGCAGGTGAGACAAAGTTTGAAAAGCACAAAGAAGTTACTGTGGTGAAAATATAAGAGCAACACAATGGAGAGACAGAATGCCTGAGTTCTAACCCTGGTTCAGGTATCAACTAGGTATATTATCTCAACAAAGCAAATCTACCTTCTGGTTTTATTTGCCTCGGGTAAGACAACATGCTTCTCAGGGTCATTTATGGCCCAAAAGTCAAATGCAGTCTCAATGTTTTTTTAAAAAAAAAAAAAGCAATATTTTCTTGCGGTTCACATTTTATAGGTGAACAGCTGCTGTAAAAAAGGAAGAAAGTTTTAAAACTTTATTCTTGTCAAAAAAGTTTGAGAGTTTTCCCCTTTGCAAGAGAAGGTTGTCTAAAGTTTGTACTCTACCAAGCCTGGCTCACCTCACGTTCTGACAGAGGAAGCACTATGAAAAAGAGAAAGCACAGAGTAAGGGGAAGTAGAGAGTTTTAATTTTATGTAGAAAGTAGGGTAGGATGCATTAAGATATTGGTGAAAGATTTGAAAGTGAAGGAGTTAGCCATTTGTGTATCTGGGGGGAATATTCCAGAAAGTGGAACCAGCCAGTGCAAAGCCCTAACCAGAAGTGTGCCTAGAATACTCAGGGAATGGAAAGGAGGCTTGTGTGCCTAGACTGGGGGTAACAAATGAAAGAATGGTAGAAGTCAGAGAAATGGGCCAGATCAGGTAGGGTCTTACAGGCCATTAAAAGGAACTTTAATTCTGAAGACGGGAGCTTCAGGGAGTCCTGATACAGAAAAGAGATGTGATCTGACTTATGTTTTAAAAGAATCACTGTGGCAGATGTACCAAAGAGACTGTAAAGGTTGAGAGGCAAAGGTGGGAGCAGGGGGAAGAAAAGTATTGAGTACAAGGCAGAAGAGAGAAATGATAACTCACACCAGCAGTACAGATGGTAAAAAGTGGTCAGATTTTGGATATATTCTGAAGACAGAGCCAAGAGATTGATTTCTTGACAGATTAGAGGCAGTGAAAGAGAAACAGGGACATCAAGAATGTGTCAAAGATTTTTTTAGTCTAAGCAAATAGGATGCCGGTCTGCCATCAACTGGAAAAGGGGAGGGCTTGCACTTGAAGCTGATTTGGGAGGAAGATTATAAATTCAGTTTTGGATATTTTGGACTCTGAGACACTTGACCTGTACAATCTATAGACTAGAGAATTTATCTTCCTGTCGATATGACAACACATATGAACTAGAAATTTCAGATTCAACCTGAACACATGGGTTATGCAAATGGGAAGTGAAGACAACGCTTATTTCCTAATGCTGAACTCTGAGCTCAATGGAATCAGCTTTTTCGCTATTTTGGGAGATGAAGTCATAACCATAGAAGAAATTAACAGATTTCAATGCATAAAAATCACGCTTTAAATTCATCTGTCTGCCTTAATACACATTTGAATATCAATGTGGCTCATGGAAGGATAGAACTGAAAGTGTACTATATTTACCCAGAAGATACAGAACCCCTGGAGTTGGGAGACATATATATGTCTCATAATATAACTCTAAAAATTTTAACTGTGTGACTAAATTCTATACATTTGGGTTCAAACCAGCTCTGTGAAAGTATAATCTCATTCATAAACTAGTGAAATCAAAAATTTATTTAAATCATGTATTACAATCACTCTATCATAACCTCATAATTATACACAGTTCTATAATATTCTAGCATTAGAATTTTACTAATTTTCAATTATTAAGATTATATTTTCAAGTATTAAGAGATGATTACATATGTTAAGCAATAAAGTTATGTAAATGTATACTGATTAAACTTCATGGTATTAATGTCTGATGATATAGAGATTCAACTAATCCAACTCAACTACCTTACATTATCTGTACCAGACCAAGGAAAAAAGACTTTATATATCTAATTTATATATATTCTAGAATATTCTTCATATTTATATAAATACTATGAGCAATACAATGATAAATTAGTTCATTTAAGAAATAATATATAGTTGAATTGGTTTATAGTACAGACTACCAACATATCTATTTCAAGTAACATTTATAACTGAATAGTTTAGAAAGGGCAGAGAAAGAAGGCTGGATACACAAGAACTCCTTCACCGAACTAATCAAGGACTCCATTGTAATTATCAATACAATGCAAGATCAAAGAGAATAAAACAAGGTGCTCTTGCAGGAAGCATACAGACAGGCAAGACAGATAGACAAATAGAGATACACACAAACATTCACTTCTTATCAATCAAAACAACAAAGGTAAGTTAACACAAAGTCCAACCAACTCTACCCTAAGTAAACTTCACTTACTAGATGTAGGATGGAAAAGAGCTCAAGAAGAAGAAAATCATTTTTCCAGATCTTTGAGAAAATTTCAATCCTTATGTAAACAATTCAGTTTTAAGTGTAAAAATGTAAAAAGCACAGTGTTTTCCTCAAATCGAATGAACAGATCATTGTCAAACATCACACATCTTGTAGCTAAAGGGTACAAAGGTCCTCACTTCAAAATCCACGATCTTGTGGGAAAGGCCCTCTCCACTTCTGGCTCATGCTGTTCTCTTGGCATACTAGCTGCCCTGTGGCAGCAGAACAGGAAATGTAGGTATGTCATCAAGACAGTCTCCAGTCAACAGTAAGGGCAGCCACAGTTCTTTGACCTCACCCTCCACAAAGCCAAAACAAAAACCAAAAACAAAACAAAAAATACCACAATTGGGGAATGAGATGGTAAAAGTGGCCAATTCGAGTTCTGCCATACCTCATAGGAAAGTTGCTAAATTTGATGGTTTACAGCCAGAACTGAAATACCTCCTTTATCTAAAGTCCATCACCCTAGACTAGGCCACTATCATCTCATCTTTACTGTTCCAAGAGCTCCTACCTACTCTTCCCAGTTTCACTCTAATCTCTCTGCAATCCTTTCTGGCCCCTACCTGAGCTCGCCAATCTCATTTCAAGGCACTATCTCCTTTGTTTCCTACATTCTAGCCACAATGCAGTAGTATCCTTTCAGTTCCTCAGGCAAGCCAAACTTATTTTGCTGTTCTCCAGACCTGCAATGCTCTTCACAGGACTCTTTCACCCTTCCTAAATGTTTCCTTCTCAGAAGCGTTCTCCCTGATCACATTATTTTCTATCAGAGACTCTAATGGTCTCCTTCACAGCAATTTTCTCAGACATAATTTGTCTATTAGTTGTAAGCTCCAGGAGGGCAGAGGAACTATGCATGTTTCATTCGTAACTATATACCCAGAGCCTCACATGATACTTAGCATAAAATTTAATAAATACTTGTTAAATTACTTATCAGGAAACCTCAATGAGACAGTTGATAATGAAGGATTAGTCGAAAATACTCTGAGCAAACAAGTATCTTAAAACCCAAGTATTAAAATTCAAGCATCTAAATCTAGCACTCAGAACCAACTTCTCTTACTTTACACATAGCTCTAATAAGGTTGGTTGTCTCATTTCCAACCTACAACTGATCAATCAGAAAGAAAAGAAGAACATAAACAGAAAGCAAAATCTCTCACATATGAAATTCAAAAGAAAGTGCCATTTAGAGAAGAGCCTCAAACCCCAAAATACCTCAACAGCCTCGAAGAACATCACTGTGTACCAATCTGTTAATATCTTCTTTTGATTAAATGTTTCCCCTACTCAGTCAGATAATTCTGATTTATGCTCAGGATCTTGCTTTAAAGCAGGAAAGCATATGTCACATTTTAGACTGATTTCCAAGAAAACGGTAAAGATTAACCAAAAAATATGCATGAAGGGATAAATATCAAAATATATGGTAATCATTTGCTGAATGCCTACCATGGGTCCAGGTAATCAGATAAATTATTTCTGACTGTCACACCTAATCTCTGAGGTAGATATCCCTTTTGCAGATGAGAAAACTAAAGTTCAGAAAGGTTAATGGTTACAGTTAGGAAGTTTCTCAGAACTGAAATCAATCTGCCTGACATCCAAGACCACACTCTTTCCACAGTACCATCTATTGTTTTCCAAATGCATCTGATGTAAGAATCACCCAAGGTCTTATTAAAAATAAAAATTCCTAGTCTTCCCCTAAAGATTCTGATTGGGGACGTCTTAGGTAAGAACCTGAAATGTATATTTTTTAAAATGTCCTTAGTGATTCTGATAATCAGGCAAGTTTAAAAAATATTGTACTGGGATTAAGCTAGACTGCATGAACATGGAAACACTGGTATAAGATCTGATTTTACAAGTGGATTCTGAACAAATTATGAAAAGTCACCAACAAATCTTACACAGAAGATACTGGAGTAAGGATACCTAACAGCATCTGTTGCTGTTATATTTTAAAGCTTAATTTTATTGAGAATGAAATCTTAAGTAGCTTTATAACAGATTTGAAAGCTAAGCCAGACATAGATACTAGAGAGACTTAAAAGATTCCCTTCTGAGTATATAGTTAGTCTAATATCCTAGGTGTTTAACCTGCTAGGAATATAAACTCAAGTTGGAATTCAAGAGCAGCTCTCATATAACATTATTATTTAGAGTAATGTTATTCAGAATAATAATATTTAGTATTTGATTATTTACCATCATAAATAATTTCATATCATTTATGTCCCACCATTTAGTTCCTATATTCCACTTAGCTAGACACATAAAATCTTAAGTACTAGTTAATTTCACATCTGTTGGCAGGCAGAAATCCCACATTGAACTGTTTGGACTGGAATATCATGTGAATTTCAAATTCAAATACAGTAAAATTTTGAAACTTCAGTTTACTACCATATTTCTCATTTCTTCAAGAAAGTCTACCCATTGAAAATTTTTTGGCAGTTAATCCAGTTAAAACATTTAGCATTTTTTTCTTAATATTATCAGAGATACATTCAATGCTATGTTCTAAATCAAACTAATTTCCTCTCAAACTATAAGGAGTAAGAAAATTCTCTGGGAAAAAAATAGCTACTTTAAGTTGACAATTTCCTCACAGTCACCAAACTTTGTTTTTTAAGAAAAGACATCAGCCTGCCCTGCGAATCATGTGGAGCAAATAGAAGCCCAGACTTAGGCATCAACCCCTATTCTTCTCTGCCTTTGGTATCCTGGCTTCTCAATTCCCTGGCATTCTTATTTTATTGTTATTTTAAAATGATAGGTACATGACATGGGAATTAATTTCCTTTCATTCCTATTTACATTGCTCTTATTTTCTTCCTCTCCTCTTAGGCAATCAATTAAATGTATTTAACATGCATCTTTTCATTTGTATGTGTTTTTACAAAAATGAATAAGTTTGTGCATGGATTTTTAATAAACGAATATATACATTAAAAAAAAAAAGATAAGCCAGAGAATTTCCTGGCAGTCCAGTGGTTAAGACTCTGTGCTTTCACTGCCGAGGGCATGGGTTCAATCCCTGGACAGGGAACTAAGCTCCTGCAAGCCACACAGCACAGCCAATAAATAAATAAATAAAATAAGACAAGCCACTTATCTTATAAATGTGATTTCATAAGAGTTCTATTGTAAAATATTGTTTGCCTTCATTAGTAGGTACAGAAAAAAGAAGAAAACAGTTATTCCTTTGACAATTCTAACAAGATCCAAAGATGTATGCAATCACCTCATTTATTTAGAGAACATTTCAGGACCTATAACATCCCAGACACTATATTAAGCAATGGAGAAATAAAAACCAAGAAGCATAATTCCTGCCCTCAAAGAACTATCCAGCTTTGTGCAGAAATATCAATAAGATCTTCAAAAATCTCCAAAGAAAAAATTTAATCTTTAAAAATGGAATAATTATGTTGGGTGGAAGAAAGGAGGTGGGAGTTATAAAGTTTAAAAAAAACTGTTAAACTAAAGTGACTCTGTTATTCGGGCAAATCATGTTCAGGTCTCTTGTTGTTAACCACAGCATCTAGTAGCAGTCTTGGTCCAATACATTTCAAGACAATTTTTTTTTAACTCTACCATCTGAAAGGTCAATATACACTGAAGTGTTCCTGTGATGTCTCCTATGCAAAGATCCTATTGTATCCCAAAGTGTTCCCATATTTTTTCAAGTCACATTTCTAAATCTTTCAATTTTCCACAGCTTACCTGAGATGAAGACAAAGAGAGCGATGTCCCACAGCCATTGATAAAAACTGGTAAAGGATGAGGAATTATTTGTGGACATGACAGGAAGATTATACCTCAGAAGAAAGTACCCGAAGACACAATAATTTAGTGAAATTAGAAACAAACCTCAGTAAAATAAGTTGGCTCTATGACAGGGCTTATGTTAGAAGTCAAAGATTATACATGCCCTATGAAAGCTCCAAGTTTGATTCTGATATGGGAGGGCATGAAATGAGACAGGAACTAATGTCAGTTATAATGATAGTTTAGATAGGAAATACTGGCCTAAAACTAGTTTTAAATTCTAATTTTTATACTAACACATCGCTATCATCATTGTGAAAAATCAAACTCTTCAACAAATGATCATTATATTTTACACAAATTTACTCTAAGGGGCAAAGAATGCCATAATTTAAAAATATTAACCCATTTGGCCAATACCACCTAATAAGTTAATCACTTTTTTCCCCTCATCTTCATTACACAATGAGAAATACACACAAACACACACAAACACACACACACAAACACACACACACACAGGAAATCTACTTTTAATTGAAGTGGGAGTTCAAGCCTTTTAAATTACATGTACATAAACATTATGCAATAACAGGAACTTATCATTTCCCTCTCTTCCTTCAAATGCCACTTTCCTCAAAACATGCTTCTGCACAAAATTTCTTCCTGTTGGAGCTGCCACCTTGTTTCATATTGCTACATGCAAATCCAAAAATGAAGGAAATTATTATACTCATCTAGAAGAATATCAAGAAAGAATACTGATCTTAATGGAGGTACACAGTTTAAGCCTGATTTGGGGTCAACATGAAAATATTTTATTAGAAACTACATTAAAGCAGGCTTCGTTTAGGCAAATTATACATTTTAAATACTTACGTTCCCAAATTCTGATTATGCCACAAAACTAACCAAGACCTGCCTGTGTAGTAGAAAATGGAAGGTGACTTAATTTCTCACGTCACTATAATGACGTGCCAAATTACATCATATGAGAATATAGTGATGTCTAAAATGAGAGTAATATTATAATACGATGTAGTAAATCATAGGGGGAAAAAAAGAGTAGAAATATTCAACTATAAGGGTCTACTCAAAAGTGAAATCTGTGAAAAACACATATGGATGGATCTAATCTTTTCAGATTGATCTGGATTACAGATGATTCTATACATTACATTATAATTGACTTTCAAGGGAAAAGGGCTCTGAACAGTTCCTTAGTTTAAATAAAGGGGTAGGGGGTAGGGCAGCTGCAGTGATAAGCTTAACTAGTCTTATTATAACTATTTTAATAGCTCTTCCCATTTATACTTAAGATTTTTTTTTTGATGTGGACCATTTTTCAAGTCTTTATTGAATTTGTTACAATATTGCTTCTATTTTATGTTTTGGTTTTTTGGCCGCGAGGCATACGGGATCTTAGCTCCCCAACCAGGGATCGAACCCACACCCCCTGCATTGGAAGGCGAAGTCTTAACCACTGGACCGCCAGAGAAGTCCCCCCATTTATACTTAAAGGCAAGAAAAACTGAATATGCTCAACAGGTATAGCAACATAAACACCAATTTCAAAAACCTTTATAGGTGTTAACTGGGCTCCTATTGGCATAGTATGCCTGTGAATTATGTATGACAGAGTCATGTAAAAAAAGTTTTGCATTACTGTTGCTATATTTATATATGGCACCACAAAACAGGATTAGGTTTTCAATGCAGAAAGATTCTTATTAATCCTCACTGAAATATTTCACACAATAATCTAACCTCATACAAACTGTCTAGAAATGGAAAAACAAGACTAAAGTGAATGACTATTAGGTTTGAAAATGGCAGTTCGGATTTCTTAGTACTGTGCTTTAGACCTATGTTTCTCAAAGTGGAACACTGTGTGTGTGAATGATAATTAATAAAGCCTAATATCTATTGAGCACAGTACCATACAATGTGATGAATTCTTTGCATGTATTTTCTCAATTAATCCTTAATAATTTTAACAGTGAGGGACTATCCCCATCTTAAATGAAGAGTCGTAGATAAATAATTTACCCAAAAAGTGGCAGAGGATAGATCTGAACCCAGAGCCTAGAACCAAGATAAAAGGAAAGAAAGGTAAGTTGCTAAGGGAGATCGCAGAAAAATTAACTCCCCTTGTAGAAAGGCATACTGTTTACCGGTGGCATATAGTTCCTCTTACACTCTGGAATAGTGGTTTTCAATCCTGGGTACATATTTGAATCACCTGTGGAACTTTTTAAACAAACTATGCAAGCCTGGGACACTCACCCAGATAACTGGCTTTCAACTGGGGCAAAGACAAGGCTTTTTTTTTTAAAGCTCCCCAGGTGATTCTAATGGGCAACTAACATTGAGAACCACTAATAATTCTCTCCACTCTGTTAACCTCTCTAAGCAGCCAATTAAAATCAAATTTACTAATCACCTATTTGGTTCTGAGCACTTCGCCTATTATATTTTCCATCATGCCCAAGAAAGTACTTAGCTTTTCTTTTCCTTAAACAGAGGAAACATTATAACTATAGTTGCACCTTTTAAAATAAAATTTTGCCAGCTTTTTTTTTGACAAGAGGAATGTAAGGGGCAGGGTGGGCAGACAACATGATAAAGTTTGAAAACTCTTCTTTAAGCACTCCTTAGGTTTAAAAGAATGTAAAAAGGTCCTAATAGCCAAACAAAACTTAAATGGCAGGCGCTGAAGACTTAAAACTTTCTGTGATCTATGTTAAAAAAAGATTTAATATCCCACTATATTTGGTTATATTTCTTAATTCTGCTGATGATAACAGTTAAAATACTAAGTAACTGTTATTGTGGTGATAAATTCCATTGTCTTCTCATGGCACTGTGACAGCACTTATGCAGCGTTTTCACCCTGATTAAGTCACCTGAATATAAACTAACAGGTGCTAAAGAAATCAAAGCATTACATAAGCACACCCAAACAGCAATATGGCTGGTCACATCATGTACTGAGAAATGCAAGGGTTTTGCTGACTATCTTATATGAGAAGTCTTACTGTTTCACTAAAAGTTACTCACTGCACGACCCACTCACCCTAAACCAAAAATATAATGAAAAGTGTTCCAAGCAGTCTCAGACTTGCTGGCCCTTTTATTTTACTAAAAAGGTGAAGTGGGGAGATATCTGACAAGCATGAAGTTTGACCTAGGATTTGAACAGAGATCTAAAATGAAAAACAGTATAAATACTTCAAGTAGTACAAAACTCTGGACTTCTCAGAGAAACATTACAAAACTTCCTGCTTCCGGACAGCTCATTATTTGGTTCAAGTCTTCACATTCCTTTATTAGTCATGACCTTTCAGAAAGCTCTCCTTCCTTATTGTTTGAATAATATTGCGCTTTTAAAATGTTGCCAATTGGACTTACAGGAACCCTTATCAAATGAAGAAGCCATCCCAGAGTTCATGCCCAAAGGAGGGACTTAGATTACTGAGAACCCTCAGTAACCTGAGCGGTGTGTGCCCATCACATAGATTTTTTTTTTTTAATTATGTGTAAGCATACATCGTTCTGCATCTTAAATATATATGTTCATCTATACTTTTTTTTATCATACACAATTACAGGAACTTGCACTAGTTCCGCAGAAACTGACTCTGCAAGAAACTGGGAAGACCTGTGGGTGTGTGAAATACACAAGGACACGAAACCACTCACTACCGATCGTCACTGGGGTCTCAACAGGCCCAGATCTGGCCTCTGAGCCATATGTCACTAGGCTCAAAGGCACAGACGAGGAGACAGAACCACAGGGTAACTGAATGAGAAAACAGGGGGAGACACCTCAGAAATGCGTATTTCCACCCCAAAGCTGAAGGGGTGGCCGGAAGGGCAGACCCTGAAGAATAACCTTCCTTCTGGGATCCGTCAAGGCGCCCAGGCCCGAAGGGCCTACTAAGAGGGGTGTGGGGGGAGGGAGGGCAGCGTCCATCCCCACTTCAGAGACCGAAACCAATGAAAATAAAGCAAGTTTTCACTTCCTGGTCGCCTACTCCTCCCGCAGGCCTCCGACACCAGACGCACACCGGGGCGAGAGGGCCCCCGCGGAGTAAGGGGCCCGCCCCAGCCCTGCACCTCCCGTCCTCGCCCTCGCCCTCCTCCGGGCCTTACACGGTGACGTGACCGGAGCCGCGGACCACCACCGGGTCCGGCGAGTACTTGAGCAGCTGCTCCTCCAAGGCCCGCTCCTCGTCCTCCTCCTCCTCATAGATCTCGTCGAAATCCGCCATCCTGAGCCTCCGAGGCCCCCTGCCCGAAGGGGCCTGTCCAGGGGCTGAGGCCGGGATACGGGCTGGCAAGGCGGCGGAGGCTGAGGGGAGTCGCTGCCGCGGGCTCCGAGGCCGCGGAGTTCACTCTGGGCTGTCTCGGCGTCGGCTACAGAGGAGACGGGGTCCCGGCCGTCGCCGCCGCCATTACCGTCAGCAATAACAACAACACAATGTCAACATCCGCCCAAGAGCCGACACCTCCACCAGCGCTGCCGCCGCCGCCGCAGCAGCAACTCAGGCAACCACAGCAACAGCCTGCGCCTCCCGCAGCGGGAGCACCGGGCTACGGCATCGCGAGACTTCCCGGGACGGCGGGCGGGCGGGCGAGCGGACGCGCCGGCGCGCGAGCACGCGGGGTGGATGGCGGGAGCGCGCACGTGAGGCTTCGCTCGCTCCCCCAGGTCGCTTTCGTTCCTCCGCTTCCACCCGCCGACGGCTCCTCGGACGCGCGCTCCCGCAGGCGCGGCACCGCCTCTCAGCAGAGGGGTCGCGGACCCACAGGGGGGAGTGTCTCTGGGAGCTGGTGGCGTTGACCCCGACTCAAAGAACAGATCTCTGAGTGTCCAGTGGCGCACTTAGTTCCCCAGAGTAATGTCTAACCGAAACAACAAAAAATAAAAACCCTGGTTGGAATAGAGAATTTATTGTGCATGTGGTTGCCAGTTTATCTAATAATCGAAACTCACTTTTCGTCAGTTTTTTTAGTCTGTGATGAGAACCAGAGTCTGTACTTTTCCAATTTGAGGAACCCAACAGACACACTGCAAATATTTTTTGTCCACTATAATACAGGATTTTCCAAAACATGTCCAAAATCAAACATCTTGTCCCATTATCCCCTTAAATATAGTCCAGTAGATGAAGCCAATTCTGCTGATCTTTTTTTTCCTACAAGAAAACTCATTTTAGTCATGCCATGAAACAAAACTGACAAATTCTCTGGATTCCAGATTAGAAGAAGCAGTTTCCTTCCCCAACTTCTTCACCAGCCATAACCTCTTTTCTCCCTTAAGAACTTAGGGAATCCGTTAAGTTCTTAAGCTCCTCCCAGGAAAGGAAAAGTAAAGGAAGGAGAGGGGAGGTACAGTTTAATGGATTCCCCTTACCAGTCTAGACTACCAGTAAAGGCTTAAGGTTCACATTGGGCACTTGGCTTCATAGTCAAGAACCTGCCCAGGCAAATAGTTCAGGGGCAGGAGTGGGCTCCTAAGAGAGTCCAGGGTAGGGAACATACACTGTGCGGGCAGGAAAGGGTAGTCATACCCAGTGCTGGTGAGAATATTCTCCAAGTACAGTGTTCACTCCTACCAGTTTAGGTGGGTGGTTGTTAAAGTTGAGAAAGTGCAAGGGAGGGCAATTAGGACAGTGAGTGAGAAATGCCAAAGAACCTCCTACTGGTAATAGTTGAAGAAAATGAGCATAGTTAGCCAAGAAAAGATGAAGGAAAAACATAGTAGATAGTATCAGACTTGCTATGTATCTCTCCTGAGTACACTTATTCATTCGACAAACATTTACTGAGCTCCAACCATGTGGCAGGCACTGTGGGGTGTGTGTGTGTGTGTAATCAGATACAGTTCCTGCCTTCCAGTAGCTTATTTATCACGAAGGCAAGCAATCATCATCCTGTCGAGTGCTCCCAGAGGAGTATCAGAGGGTGGTAACAGAGCACACAGGAGGCAGCTTGGTCTGGTGATTAACTGCCTGCCTGACTGCCTGTCTTTGAATCTCAGCTCTGCTACTTACAATGTGACCCTGGACAAGTCATTTAACTTCTCTGTTCCTCATGTGTAAGATGAGGATAATAATAGTACTACCTCATTGGGCTGCTCTGCAGATTAAACAGATTACTACATGTGAAATACGTAGAAAGCCTGGCACACAGTAAATATTGGGCGGCAATAGGAGATCTCTAAGGCCCCATCCAACTAATCAGCTCTATGAGGATCAGCACAATTTTTTGCATTATGTAATGCTTTACTGTTTATGAAGCACAGACATATCATTTAATATTCCCCAAGAACTCTGCGAGGTAATCTAGGATGTAATTTATTCCTTAGTTTCAGAGATGCTATGTGACTGCCCTACAGCCAAATGGCTATCTAAGAGTCAAACTCAGGGCTTCGGTTCAGTGCACTGGGTAGGCCAAGCTCCTGAATTTCTTTCTTGGCAGGAATTAGGAGGCCAAGTGGCTGCACTCAGTTAAAGGAATGGCTGCAAATGGGAGGGTGAGAAAAGGGAACCAGAGGAAGAAAGGTCAGTATGTTCCAGACATGGCCCACACCCTGTGTGCTGTGACTGAGAATTCACCTTTCTGTAGAAATAATGGCAAAGATAAGGGGTTGGTGCCCCAAAGTTTCTAAATCATCACATAGCTGACAACTTCCCAAGGGCAGGGGAAGTCACCCACAGCCCTTTAAATCTCCAGCACTTGCCATAGCTCCTGCTTCAGAGAAGGAGCTCAATAAATGCTTTCTGAATTGAGATATATTGTTACTGGTGCTGTTTCCAGAACATCATGAGTTAATTAGGCTTCTGAGGACTGTGAGAATCTCACCCTTACCTTAACACTGGTTCTGTGTGGGAGAAATGTTCTTATTCTAAGATCTATTCAACAGAGAGAACTTTGTAACTCCCACTGCCTCAGTGTAAGGCGGGGGCTACCTTATTTTTGCTCCTCCTATTTTACGCTTCTTTTTCCTGTTCTGAAAAACCTGTCAGAGCCAGCAAACAGGTGTAGGACCTGGGAACAAGGCCGAGAGGGTGAGGGAAGATGAGTCAAACATTTCCCTGATGATGGTTGACATCATGATCCCAAACTCCATTTCCAGCCCTCCAGGGTCCAGCTTCCTGTCACACTCATTTTCCAGTCTCTTCCTGGGGACAAATCTCCCTCCTCAGTATCTTTTCCCTCAGCATTCAGGTGCTCTCCTGTGCTCTGCAGTATGGACTCCCCTCCATTTGAGCTCCCTCTTACATTCCTGCTTCACACACTTTCACATTTACCCTCACACCAAAAGGCTCAAAACCAAACAGGAAGATGCCTCAGAGGCCTCATGAGGCAGCAAATCTACAGTTGCTTTCAAGGCAAATATCCCTAGATTTGAAAACTTCCAAGTTCTGTCATTACCTACCTGAGTGGTCTTGGGTAGTTTCAACTTTCTAAGCTTCCTTTTCTTCATCCTGAAATGGGACCTATGTCATAGGGTTATCAAGGGTCAAATGAGATAATGCATGTGCTATGAGCTGAATCGTGTCTCCCCAAAATTTATATACGGAAGCCCTAACCCCCACGGGGACGGTATTTGGAGATAGGGCCTTTGGGAGGTAATTAGGTTTAGATGAGATCATGAGGCTGGGGTCCTCAGGACAGGATAAGTGTCCTTATAAGAAGTCACCAGATGCTTTGTGACCACCTAGAGGGGTGGGATAGGGAGGGTGGGAGGGAGGGAGATGCAAGAGGGAAGAGATATGGGAACATATGTATATGTATAACTGATTCACTTTGTTATAAAGCAGAAACTAACACACCATTGTAAAGCAATTATACTTCAATAAAGATGTTTAAAAAAAAAAAAAAAGAAGTCACCAGAGAGCTTTCTCTCCCCACCACCCTTGCCTTGGTGTGAGGACACAGAAGGAAGACTTCCACCTGCAAGCCAGGAAGCTGGTTCTCACCAGGAACCAAATTGGCGAGCACTTTGATCTTTCTGCAGACTTCCAGTGTCTCCAGAACTTGTGAGAAATAAATTTCTGTTGTTTAAGCCACCCAGTCTATGGTATTTTGTTACAGCAGCCCGAGCTAAGACAGCATGTAAACCCTCATTTGTTCACTCATTCATTCATTAAACAAATATGCACTGAATTACTCCCGTGTGCCATATTCTGCACCAGGAATTAGGGTTTAGCAATAAGGTAGTGAATGAAACACAGCCCCTGCCTTCATGAAGCATAAAGTCCATGGGGGAAGGGTGACAGACAACTATAAAAATAATTAACTATCAGAATTGTGATCAATCCTGTGGAGAAATACAGGGGACCATGAGAGCTAATGGACCTAACTTACCCTGAGAAATCAGGAATTCTTCTCTGGGGAAATGACATTTAAGATAATGAGCTAAGCAAAAGTATGGGGGTGGGGAAACAGAAAAGAGGAGAAAGTTCTAAGGCAGTGAAAATGGCATGTTTGTCTTAGTTTGGGCTGCTGTCACAGAATACCATAGACTAGGTGGCTTATGAACAACAGAAATTTATTTATCTGCCCTCATGACCTAATCGTCTACCAAAGGCCCCACCTCCTGATACCATCACACTGGGGGGTAAGATTTCAACATAGGAATTTGAAGAGAACACAAACATTCAGTCTATAGCAATACTTAAAGACTCTGAGGCAGAAAAGCACATGGCCCAAATCAGGTAAAAACCAAAGTGTGGTTGAACCATAGCAAGGAAGGCAGACCCAAAATGCAATGGGATAAAAGAGGTTGAGAGAAACTTGAAGGCCTTGGTGAAGAGCCAGAATTTCATCCTAAAAGTAAGGAAGATACACTGATGATGTGAAGCCAAGCCATGACATTATCAGATGTGCATTTTAAAATCCCCAAATGGTAGACCAGTAGTCCAACCTACCCAGCATGTATACCCTACTTCTTCTGAAAACAGCACTCATCGTCCCCTCCCCGGACAATTTGTGGTAAATCATATCTCCCCTACTCTCAGTACAGATGATTGGGTTAAGCTGAGCATATCCCCAATTCCAAGAGTGTGCATATGACCTAGGGTGGCAAGTCAGAGAGCATGGGATACCTTGGGGCAGAGTGATTAGTTTGAACAGATACATGATTCAGACAGAACCAATGAGATTCAATACCAGAACTTTTAACATAACTATTGGGAAGAGGGGGATCTCTTTTTCTATGAATCTACTAGGAACCATGTTGCTCTTACAGTAGTAGAAACTGTCTAAGAATGATGCTAACACTGGGGGAAGCAGAACCAAGGGATGCAGCTAACATGACTTTTCCTGATGACCATGTCCTGAGTCCCCTGAGTTCAGCTACACCTAAAAATTTCCCTGGTTTGTAGGAGAGAATAATGGATTTAGTGGACACCCAGTGGAGATGCCCAGTAGAACACAGATAGATAGACAGGGATATTAGACAGACAGATAGATAGATGTGTGGGTAGATGAATGAAGAGATAGATAAGAAAGGGAGAAGAGAGAATGAGGAGAGGGAGAGGCTCAAAAGATAAGTCTCGGCAGGAAATAAAAACATTTGGGATCCATCAACTCATAGATGGTAAAGGTAGCCATAGAAGTGCCCTAGATGGCTCAAAAGCCAAGAGGTGAGGTCCCCGGGAGAGAGTGAGAAGATAAGAGGATGTAGGGTGAAGGAATTACAGTGAGTAGAGATGGAGACAGGAGGAAGGACTGACAAAGGAAATTGAGAGAAACTAGCCAAAGTGGTGAGAGGCAAACTCAGAGAGTGTGGTGTTACAAGTAAAGGGAGAGAAAAAAGTAAAAGAAGGAGGTAGTAGCTGTTCATGTGAGATGCTGCAGAGATAGCGTAAGAAACCAGTGTCCACTGTATTAAGGAGAACAGCAAATCCTGAGGAAGGACTCAATTTCTACAACCAGTAATTTGATAGACAGAGCCAACACAGAACCCCTTGATTAAATATAACCATTAAAAAAAAACAGTAATAAAAGGGAGCGTAACTCCCCACTCCTTAAGTGTGGACCATACATAGAGACTTCCTTCCAAAGCAAAGGGGGGAAGACTAACTTTACAGTGGTGACACCTGACAAACACTGCTGCAGCCAGCTAATCAAAGTCAACATCATGTTGACCATAAGTTAGGTTGATAGTATGTACCTTTGTAATGATATGATGAAAATGGCACTTAACCTTTCTGATCTTCCTCCCCAAAACCCATAAGCCCATTCTAATCATAAGAAAAACATTAGACAAATTCCAGTAGTGATGCATCCTACAAAATACCTTAACAGTACTCCTGAAGACTGCCTAGGTCATCAAAAACAAGGAAACTCTGAGAAACTGTCACAGCCAAGAGGCGCCTAAGAAGACATAACAACTAAAGGTAATGTGGCATCCTGGATGGGATTCTGGAACAGAAAAAGGAACTTAGGTAAAAACTAAGAAAATCTGAATAAATTATGGACTTTCGTTAATAATAATGTGTCGATGTTGGTTCATTAATTTTAGCAAACATACTGTAATATGTTAATAACAGAAAACTTGCATGCAGTAGTGTAGGGAACATTCTGTATTATCTTCTCAATTTTCCTTAAAGTCTAAAATGGCTCTTAAAAAATAAAGCCTAAGTTTTAAAAATTAGTAATATAGTAAACACTGAATTCAAAAGAGAGACGGATAAAGCTTTTTAGTGCCAGAAGCAAAGATGAAGCCTAAAGCTTGAGTGATAGACTCATAGACTACATCATGGGGCTGGGAGGGGAAGGGTTAGGGGGAATTACTGGACCAGAAGTAGGTCCCAGCAGCTAAAGGCAGGAGTTTCAATATGCTGTGATAGGAGACCTGGCCCTGGGCAGGTTCAAGGCGGGACCATGGCATCTAACCAGGAAGGGCTGCAAGACACAAACCAGAAAAACTCTGCCCATGGGCCAAGGAAGGAACATGGAAAATTTTTCTCGTGGAATTCTGGATTGAGGAGATAAAGATCTCTGGTGAAAAATCAAAGCCCCAGGCCTACACCTTGCTTAACTGCCATATCCAAATTTACACCGAACTTGTAATAGAGGAATGGCTGACCTAAGAAATTAGTTGAGGGAGGAATCATATCTAGCATAAGATTTTCAAAAAAAGCAAATGGGTTGGGATCTAGAATACAGTGCCTGGAACCTGGTAATCTCACAGAAGATGTTAGCTATTTTTCTTCTTATTACTCTGTCTCTGTTACTATCTAAGAAGAGTGATAAGGACAATAATACTAACGTATGATTTTGTATGTTCTCGAGCCTAATTTCTTAATATTTGGATAGGGTAGATGTGGTATTAGGGAACATGGCCTTAGGAGCAGAAATATTTGGTGCCAGCAATGAGTACCATCTTCCTAAGTGAGAGGAAGAATTTTAAATTGCATCAGGAGCATTTTAAATTGTCTGGAGAAATTCAAATTTCTTGGTCCTCTGGGAAAACAAATAAAATGTCTTACTCAGTCTTTACTCATAGGTATAATTCCAAAAAAGAAGTTAATCTTCTCAACCCACACTGATCATTAGCATTTTTTTAAAAATTTATGTATTTTATTTATTTTTGGCTGCGTTGGGTCTTTGTTGTTGTGCGCGGGCTTTCTCTAGTTGCGTCGAGCAGGGGCTGCTCTTCATTGTGGTGCGCAGGCTTCTCATTGCAGTGGCTTCTTTTGCTGCGGAGCACGGGCTCTAGGCACGCAGGCTTCAGTAGTTGTGGCACGTGGGCTCAGTAGTTGTGGCACGCGGGCTCTAGAGCACAGGCTCAGTAGTTGTGGTGCACGGGCTCCGCGGCATGTGGGATCTTCCTGGACCAGGACTTGAACCCGTGTCCCCTGCATTGGCAGGCGGATTCTTAACCACTGCGCCATCAGGGAAGCCCCCCCACACTGATCATTTTTAAAATCTTTTTTAACATAAAATTGACACTATGTGTCCCAATCTTAGAGTTTGTGGTGCTCAGAGTATTTATTACTAGTGAAAAATAGCACTGCTGCTCCAGTGCCCTAGGATTAAGGAAAGGTCGTGTGCAATACAAGTGTGTGAAAGGCCTTTGGGGAGCACCAGTTATCCTCTTCTGCTTCCACAGTCACCTGAACAACTGTGGTGACTGAGGAAGAGGGAAAGAAGGTGATCTAAACTACAGTGGGAGCTTCTTGAGGGCAGACGCTATTCTATTTGGGAAAAGAAACAAATGCTTATATAGTATATATAGTATTCCAGACACTATTCTAAGCACTTTGCGTATACCAACACATTTAGCCTCACAAACATCCCTATAACATAGGTACCATTTTCATTCCTATTTTACACATATGCAAACTGAGGCAAAAGGAAATTAAAGTAACTTGGCCCAAGGCCACACAACTAGGAAATGGTAGAACCAGGATTTGAGCCTAAACAGTATGTTTCCTCACCCCATGATCTTACCACTATGCTCTCCAGTTTTAAACACCAGCAGAGAAATATTCAGATCACTTCCATCTTCCCAACACCTACAACAGTGCCTAGTATACAGTTAGTGCTTTATAAATATTAGATGACTACAGATATGAACTCATTGTTTTCATTGTTCTTTGATCATTTCACGCTGTATATACATATTTAGTTCAATGTCTCCAATATTTTTATAATAAATCTGTAAAATCCATATGGATTTTCCCAGATTACCCTAGAATAATATCTACAGCTGCTCACCTGATTTAAACCAATGCTGTAAATATGACATATAATTTGTACTGGGTTTTCCTCACTGCCATCTTTTAAATTCACAAATGTCTAGAGACGATTCCTAAAATCATAGGCTCATAAGATCAGAATGAAGCCCAGAAGTCATCTTGTCCACACTAACCTCCAAAACCATGCTTCAGTCTAAATCATGTGGTGCTTCCTTCTCTATCGAACATCTTCAATAATTATATTAAATATCTGTAACCATACTGAGCATAGGCAAAAATGCTGTATTATGTTCTTCCACAGCTCTTAAAGACTGGATTCTTTAAGGTCTGGGACTGTCTTTGCTATTTTTTTATTACAAGCCCTTTAATATTGCCTGGAATTCAAGAGTCATTCAATATATCTTCATCCATTAATTCTCTTTCCAATCTCTGGGGAGACATAAATCAAGTTTACTCTTTCTTCTCTGTGACAGTCCTTCAAATAAGTGAAGATATCTCCACCCAAAATTTTTTCTTTGAGCTAAACATGCCCACTTACTTCAATCATTTTTCCTCCAAGAAGGTAGTTTCAAGTTCCTGACTCTTTTCAGAGGCTGTATATGCCTCTTATCAGCTTTGTTGGGTCAATAGCCATGTTATTATTTGGGGCTCAGAACCAGAAATAGTGTGATTTGACTAGTATGATAGCCAGCCTCCAGGATGATCCCTAATGAGCCTCATCATCTGGTATTCACACCCTCCTGCAGCCCCTCCCACATTGAATAGAGCTGACATGTGCGACCGACAGGATTGTGAAAGTGACAGTATGTGATCTCTGAGGCTAGGTTATAAAAGACATGGCAGCATCCACCTTACTCTCTTAAATCACTCGCCCTGGGGGAAGCTAGTAGCCATGTCATGAAGACACTCAAACAACTCTACAGGAAGGCTCACAAGCGAGGAACTGAGGCCTCCCACCACTCCTGTGAGTGAGCCATCCTAGTCAAGCCTTCAGATGGCTGCGGCTCCAGCTAACAACCTGACTGCAACAGTATGAGACGACCTGTGCCAGACCAACAATTCCTAATCCACAGAAACTGTCAGAAATAACAATTGTCTACTGTTGTTTTAAGCAACTAAGTTTTGGGGTAATCTGTTATGTTGTAATACACGATTATTACAGCCAAGTCAGTAGATAAAGAGACTAACACTTCCTTCTTAATCCTAGTAGAAACTGTAGAAAGACAAAGAAAAACAGATTCAATAGCTTGATTAAACTATTAATTTTTAAATTTTGGGGAAGATGTGTGTGTGTCCATGTATAAAAGTTTGTTTGGTATCTTTCTTAGTTAAGTTGTTTTGTTTTACGCCTCTGTACATTGCCATAGTGTCATACTTAACTTATATAGACACTTAGTATACCACTTTTGCATTGCTGGGCTTCACCTTTAAGGTTGAGGGACACAACCAACTTTTGCTCCTGAACTGTGGGTATGGTGAAACCTATTCTCTACCCTTTTGGAACTCTCACTGGGAGCCAATGGCCTTCCTACTCACCAACGCTGAGATGTTTCTACACTTCTTTGAACATGGTACAGGGAAGAGTTGGATTTAATAGTTCTAATCGTGCTGGACTTCTCACGTGATTGAGCTTAGGCAGCACCCAGCTTCACATGGGAACTTAGGAGAGAACTTGCTTTTGTTCTCTCTCTCTCTCTCTCTCTCTTTCTTGTTGCTCAGCCCCACCCCCAGCACATACACAATGGCCTTACAATGTTGTGTTTTCACTCATACCTACTTTTTTCTTACAATATTTTCTCATATTATTTTCTTTCTGAATATCTGCTTTTTACATTCATACTTTGAAATTTCTTTCTTTTCTACTCTCATTGGCTAGTATGATTCAACCTCTTCTTAAAACCTGAGTTACTTTCATATGGAACTAAAATTGTAAAGAACAAATTCTCTCAAGTAAGTGAACTTTAGGGCTTTAATACCCAAGACATTATGTTGATCCTAGTGATGTTAAGCACTTAAGGAGATGCATGAATAATTTTAGGCTTTGGGAAATCATCTAGTAACTCTGTACTTGATATATTTAAAGACACCAGTGTGTCCTTTGAAAACATAATGCACTGTGAGGTAATCTGGAGGTTCCAAATATTAAACGCACCTTATCATTGTTGGAATAGCTTGAACCTGGAGGAATAAAATAGTTCTAAGTGAACTTCTTCAGAAATCTTGCTATTATCTTTTGTGTTGTAGTCAACTGAACCATTAGGAAGACATTTGGATATGAACATGTAGAAGAATGCAATGACTTTCTTCAGAAAAATAAGGGAAAAAATAAGGCAAAGAAAAAAGACCACCTATAAGTAGAAACAATATTTATAACAATGTTTCCATAGTGCTTATC
The DNA here is from genome assembly GCF_009873245.2 of Balaenoptera musculus. NCBI lineage: Eukaryota > Metazoa > Chordata > Mammalia > Artiodactyla > Balaenopteridae > Balaenoptera > Balaenoptera musculus. Next base: position 66,306,852 of record NC_045789.1, on the reverse strand, counting down.
ATTTTATAAACATTTTCATTTAGAATGTCTCATCTGACCCTCACAACACTCCAATGAAATAAACAGAGGGATATTATTCCCATTCTATAAATGTCAGAGGAAACTGAAATTAAATGAGTTACTCAAGTTCAACTGGCTCCTAAAAGGCAGAGATACAAGGAAGACCTAAGACTCCTTTTGTTTCTGTGGATAAGTTTCCACCACAAGGAAGGGAAGATAAGAAGGAAAAAATAAAAACTTAATGAGAAAATGAGGCTAACCATTTTTATGCAACTTAATGAGGAATTGCTGAGGGGTTATAAAGAAGCTCTTTACCTCGCCAAACACTTAGCAATCCCAGAATGATATTTAAGAAACAGGAAGGGGCTTCCCTGGTGGCGCAGTGGTTGAGAGTCTGCCTGCCAATGCAGGGGACACGGGTTCGAGCCCTGGTCTGGGAAGATCCCACATGCCGCGTAGCAACTGGGCCCGTGAGCCACAACTACTGAGCCTGCCTGGAGCCTGTGCTCCGCAGCAAGAGAGGCCGCGATAGTGAGAGGCCCGCGCACCGCGACAATGAGTGGCCCCCACTTGCCGCAACTGGAGAAAGCCCTCGCGCAGAAACGGAGACCCAACACAGCCATAAATAAATTAATTAATTAATTAATTTAAAAAAGAAGAAAAATCATCAGTCAATTCTTAAGATGTATACCTGTAGGGAGAGACTTTAAAAAAAAAAAAAAGAAACAGGAAGCTGGGTTGACTCAATACTTGTTACCCTTATCTGTGCAGTAGAGTTAATTATAGTACTTACTGCACAGAGTTGTTGGGATGATTAAATGAGATAATACATGTAAAGAATGATAAGTACTCTAAGGGTTAGTTGTTATGATTAATGATGATGATGTTATTTTAATCAGGGTGGAGAGAATACTAGAATAAAGAGTAGGAGATATACATTTTCATGCTGCATTGCAATCAACCTACTCTAAATTATCTTCCTTCAATTCCCTTATCTAGAGAATGAAGATAATACTGCTTCCTAGCTGCCTCTGCAGAAATAATTCACCATGCTGGATCATGTTCTGAGCACCCATAAAGCCCTAAAGAAATACAAGAAGATACTGCAACCATTTTTCTCTTCCAGTCTTTCTCCCTCCTTGCCATTCTGAGCAAAGCCATACTGTGGGACAGTGGAGCGGTTTTTGAGTAGTCAGCCGTTCAGACCTACACAGTCGCCTGGCAACTTAAAATTCAATGGCAGAACTGGAAGAAACAGTCAACTTGACTTTATTCTTTTCTGAGATTCAAGCAAACAGCTCACATTACCTACAAGAGGCGCATTGAGGAGGCAATGTATGTATCATCTAAGGAATGGACAGATTATTTTGCTGTGGATTAGCATAGTGATTAGCCTGTGAGAGGTTCGTCTACACGGAGATGCTTCCTCCAAATGTCCTTGCTGGGCTGTTGTGGCTCCTGCTCACCTTAGAAGTGATTTCACTTTGGTCCAGAGTCCCACTCTGCCCTCCGTCTGTCAGGTCCCTGTAACTTCATTCCCACAGCAGCCCTCCTGCCACCCACCTCTAACCATGAGGACCTGTTGTTTAAGGGCATGTCACACAAGCAGGGGATCATTCTTGTTAGTATCATAGAACAACTGATCATTCATGATTAGAGCATGACTGTTGACTAAATCAAGGCCCATTCAGACCCATCTACACTCTAGGGCCTGCATTGGCAGGCGGATTCTTAACCACTGCACCACCAGGGAAGTCCTGGACACTCAATCTTAAGAGAGTTTTATGATTTAGTAACTATTATCTTTATGTTTTCCTACATGACATTAAATTATACAAACTTAGAAATTTTACTGTACCCTTTCTCTTCCAGGTTAGCGTTAAAACTTCCCTTTGCGTACTTCCCTGGTGGTGCAGTGGTTAAGAATCTGCCTGCCAATACAGGGGACATGGGTTTGAGCCCTGGCCTGGGAAGATCCCACATGCCACAGAGCAACTGAGCCCATGCGCCACAACTGCTTGAGCCTGCACCCTAGAGCCTGCGAGCCACAACTACTGAAGCCCACGCGCCTAGAGCCCGTGCTCTGCAACAAGAGAAGCCACCGCAGTGAGAAGCCTGCGCACTGTAATGAAGAGTATCTCCTGCTCGCCACAACTAGAGAAAGCCCGTGTGCAGCAACGAAGGCCCAACGCAGCTAAAAATAAATAAATAAATAAATAAATTTATTTACTTATTTAAAAAAAAATTCCCTCTGTAGAAAACTGTTTATCCCTACCTTTTGTTTTCTTCCAACTTTTCTATATTTTCTTTCCCCTGAGATATAGTGTTTCTTTCCTTTGATCATAATCACAGGGACCTCTTTTTTTCTCCCTTCTTTTCCTTAACTAATATCTCAGAGATGTTTTAATCACTCACTGAAAAACCATGTTAAAAATTTAAACCACATGCCATTTTTTAAGATCTGCATTTAAGAACATCTCTTTGCACTTAGACTACATAACAGTGGGTATAAAGATATTTCTTAAAACTTGGAAAGATCTTGATCAAAGGGATGCGTATTTTATCCTGTCTAGGACTTTGGCTAAGAGCCATCAACTGTCAAGATCAGCATTTCCCAGTGTTTTACTCTGAGACAATCTAGTCCTGTGAAATGCTTCTAGAAAAAAACAAAGGGAGAAGATAAGTGTTTTTCTCTTCCTTTCTTCCTTCCTTCCTTCAAAACTGAATTCAAACTGTCTCAATAAGTAGACGTTTGTTGACGTCACTGATAAAGTCTAGAGGTGGGGCAGGCAAGGTACAATGTGATCAGGCCTCAAGCTCCATTTCTGAACTCTGTTTATATCTGTGTGTTATATTCTTCCTCTTCTCTGCAAAATGACTGCAGCAGATCCAGCCCTCATATTTACACATCACACTCTCCAGAGCATGAGAGAGGATCCGTGTTCTTAAACTCCACCACCCTGCCCCACCACCACCAAAAGTTCTGAGATTTGCTTTTATTGGATCCTCTCAGGTCACAGGCTGTTTACCAACCCGATCATTATGCAAGGCATAACATATACTGATTGGCTTAGCCTAGATCATATTTTCCTCTTTGGAGCCATAGATAGTGTCAGCTTCCCTGGAATTCCAAGGCTGAAACAAAAACACTGCCAATGCTGTAGAAATAACTAATTGCTGTCCACTATAAATAAATTTGGAAAATATTGACTTATACCTACTTCTTAATTCAAGTATAATCTTGAAAATGAAGAAGACTCCAAACCTGAAGAATAAGCATTAAGAAGAGACCAGTTCCATGAGATTTATCAGCATACCCCTAAAACTTAATATAAGGAACTGTTAGAACATAAGCCCCATTAGGAGAAAACTTTACCTGTGTTCTTTTCCCTGGTGCCATGAAGACTGCTTGACATACAGTAAGCACTCAATAAATATTTGTTGAGTTAATGAAGGAACTGGTTTCTAATGAAGGGCCTTTTATCTGAACATCAGCAAACTTTGTTCTCAAAGGAAGGATCCATAAATCTCTAAGTTCCCCTTCTGAGGAAATGGGCATAAGAAGGAACGATTTTTCCAATTCTCCATGAGGTCTGGCTTTGCAGTTGCCGAGACATATCCTACTTTCCTTTACCTCCCTGTCTATCCTTACCAAAACACTCAGTCAGCTGAGGGAAATTGGGTATCCATGTGTTCCTGCAACCTTACAAAAGCCCATTTAATTACAATGGTCAATACACAGCCCTGTACAAGGAGGAATGTAAAGAGATAAAGAAAATACCAGAAACTATTTTTGTTCTTTAAAAAATGAACTCTAAAAATAAATAAATAAATAAATAAAATTTAAAAAATTAAAAAATGAACACTAAAAATACGGTGCTTTGGCAAGATTTTGAACTGCAGAGTCTCAGACATGGGTTTGAATCCAGGTTCTGCTCTTTACTAATCATGTGACCTCAGGCAAATTAACCTCTCTGAACTTCAGTTTCCTCGTCTGTAAAACGAGGATGATACCCTTCTCACTCAGTCAAATGTAGTAATATGGCAAAATGCTTAGCCTGGCATAGCAGACACAATAAATGATAGTTATTATCATTATTATTCTCATCATTTAAGAAACTTCAAACTGACTTAGTTGAATAGTTCATTTAACTCAACCGTCTCTCTAGATGATGCTGAGGGCTAGGCTATAAGATATTGCTCTTGAAAGATTAGCATCTGCATAAACAGATCCTGAGAAATTAGGCCCCAGTATACACTATGTAGAGATAAAACTTATAGTTACTATACATGTAAACACTGAGGAATTTTAGATGATTTGTGTTTTCACCATTAGGAAGAAAAAGGTAGAAGAACAGGGTAGAAGCACTTTAAGTGGGTAAAGATGTCAGTAGGAAGCCCCAGACATGGAGCTCTGTGTGCTGTGGACCACATACAGGCCTGCCTGCTTAAAGCAGAGATGCTGGTCCAGAATGTACTAGGATGAGGGCAATTAGATAGGTAACAAGGTGATGGATGGAAAATAAATTAAAAGTTATAGCTGATGATAGATAAATGGTGATAATGTATATGCATTGATTTACCATTTCTCCCTGCTTTTTCCATCTACCTGGGGTCTCAGAGATGAGCAACCTTCTTTCTGGAGGTGGATACGACAGACCATTTTGCAAGCACTTGAAGTCGTTCACGAAACACAAACATCTTGTGACCTGGAGCAGTCACTTAGGATTGTGACTCACACTGCGAATCTGAGCAATGCTGTTGCTTAGGACCAAGCCATAAACATCTGACTGCCCTACTTGCTGAGTCCTTGGCATGCTAAGTTGGCAATAGGCCCTTCAGAGATAAAGTTGTATCAGTCAGAAAATGTCTAAGGTCCACATGGAAAAGGAAGTCTTTTGGAAAGGAAACAAGGCAGGGTATCTGAATACTACATTAAGATTTCCCGGGCTTCCCTGGTGGCGCAGTGGTTGAGAATCTGCCTGCCAATGCAGGGGACACGGGTTCGAGCCCTGGTCTGGGAAGATCCCACATGCCGCGGAGCAACTAGGCCCGTGAGCCACAACTACTGAGCCTGCGCGTCTGGAGCCTGTGCTCCGCAACAAGAGAGGCCGCGATAGTGAGAGGCCCGCGCACTGCGATGAAGAGTGGTCCCCACTTGCCACAACTAGAGAGAGCCCTCGCACAGAAACGAAGACCCAACACAGCCATAAATAAATAAATTAATTAATTAATTAATTAATTTTAAAAAAAAAGTCAAAATTAAAAAAAAAAAAAAAGATTTCCCTACTTCACTCTGTCTCTATTAGATGGGTTGGGATGAAGAAAGAGTGCTCAGGCCAACTTTCTAAGGCACGTGGTTGGCTAAAGGAGGCTATTTCGAACTCGAACCCCAAATTCCCACCAAGCCACCTTACAACCTTGATTTAGTTTCCAAATCTACTGTATTCCAGTCCCATTGTCAAGTGGTAAGGACTTGATTACCCCTAGATAGACTGACCAAGAGATTGTACAGTTCCTGAGAGCAGGGAAGTGAGACTCTGGAACAGAGTCAGCTTTCAACAAATATGTTAAATACTATGTGCCAATTACTCTGGTGGGCACTATACCCATCAGACCTTCAGGCCTTTCCTGACCACCGTCCTAACCATCACCTCAACCCTCAGTAATTTCATCTTATCTTAACGCTGCAACTATTATTCGAATACAGATTAAATACTGTAGACTGATGCCATTTATTTATTTATTTATTTATTTATTTTTGGCTGCGTTGGGTCTTCGTTGCTGCGCGCGGGCTTTCTCTAGTTGCGGCGAGCAGGGGTTACGGGGGCTACTCTTGGGCTTCTCATTGCGGTGGCTTCTCTTGTTGCAGAGCATGGGCTCTAGGTGTGGGGTCTTCAGTAGTTGTGGCACATGGGCTCAGTAGTTGTGGCTCACAGGCTCTAGAGCGCAGGCTCAGTAGTTGTGGCGCATGGGCTTAGTTGCTCTGCGGCATGTGGGATCTTCCCGGACCAGGGCTCGAACCTGTGTTCCCTGCATTGGCAGGTGGATTCTTTTTTTTTTTTTTTTTTTTTTTTGTTGGCAGGTGGATTCTTAACCACTGCACCACCAGGGAAGTCCAACTGATGCCATTTTTACTTCCAGCCCTAATTTCTCTTAAGTTCAGATCCATTTTTCCAACTACTACTATACATAAAAAATTTCCCCGTGACTGTTCCAAAAGTACTTACAACTCAAAATGTTTAAAACCAAATACTTTTTCTTCTTCCTCTTCGACCCACTCCATCCACAAGCCCACCTGAAACAATGAAAAACTGCTTATCTTCCATCTGTAACCACTATGTTTGTTAATACCATCATCATTAACACAGACACCTGAGCTAGAAATCCAAATTCCCCACTGACTCATTTCTCTTTCTGTACCCACATTCCATCAAATTAGTAACCAAGGACTGTTGGTGCTCTCTTCCAAATGACTCTTGAATTTATCCTCCCTTCTCCTTTCCTGCCACCACTGATTAATGTGACCCTCTTCATCTCAGGACTGGACTTTAAGACTTTAACTGCCTCTGGTTTCTCTCTTTTCCAATCCATCCTTTACAATGATTACAATATAATCATTGCAATTTTCTGCTTAGCACCTTCAATGACTGTCCATCTAATATAGAGGTATCTCATAGTACTTCACTTGCCACTCAGACTGTTCCCTTTTTAGCGCTCAGCAGCCCTTGCTGTTTCTCCTTGCTGCGTGCAGCCATTCCACCTCCACATAACAGACATCCACCTTCTAGGTCTGTGCTCACTAGCAGACCTTTGGCCTAAAAGTCTCTTCTGTCACTGCTGTTGTGGTGGTGTTGTGTTGTTTTGAAGCTGAGCATGTCCTACAAACAGTTCAAGGCCCAATCCCAGAATCCCTGATGCCAGCTAGAAGAAAGAATGGCTCTCTTCTCCATGGTTTCACAGATTGTTGCATTCCATTAGAATTCATCAAGGGTTGTGGTTAGATTCTGGCCATCTTTGTTACCCTAGCACCTAGCACAAGTAGGCACTCAGTAAATAATGGTGAGTTGAACTGAACTGAATTTTAATAGCAACTGTAGCTCTATTTCCAGAAGTTCCTCTAGCAATATGGCCTAGACCTTATATTTAAAATTGGCCATTGTTCTGACATGCTTTGTCTTGTGTTTACAACTAAATACACCAAGAGTCCTGTCTGGGTAGGGGTCATTCTCTGGCCAACATAAATGGTATTGTGATCTTTATTAGGTGCATTGTTTGGAACTCCATTAACTTGCCTGATCTCAGAAAAAGCACAGGTAAAAAGCCCCTTTTAGAACAGCAATGATGCGGTTAATTTTGGCTGCCGTTGTTCCTTTCTGAACTGTGCCTTCTGCATTCATAATTAACATCTCTGTTGCCGTAGAGCACCTGGAACTGAAAAACAGTGTATAACTGAGACATGTATTAAATTCTAAATGGAGATGGCATGGCGATAATCTGTGAATAACCAAACATTGAATTAATATTTCAATAAACAATTAAATTGTTCTTTTCCTTTTCTTGTCTCGAAATGTTTTAATTTTCCCCATTCACATAAAAAAGTAACAATTTATGCCATTCGAGGGATAACAAAGAAGCAACTGTCATTTATTTTACTACATGTGAACATCTTTGAGGAAAAAGTACTATCTTTAAAAATTTGTTCAGAATTGGTAATTTTATATTTACATCTATTTTGTGAATCACATTACTTTTTCTTTTACTGATTTTAGAGTTTGATATAATTAATTGTTGCTCTAACACCAGTTATTGATGAATGGCTACTGAGGTATCAATGCTCTCAAAAGGAGATGTCAATTTTTCATAATATCTGGGAAGACAGTGGTGCTGTGTATGCCCAGAGAATGAGGGGCATTGTCTTGCTAAATCAGTTTGCAGTCAATGAGCTCATCAGCTAAATCTGATGGACTGACAGAGAAACCAAACATGAGGAAGGAACTATAATACACTGACTAAGACAGTATGTTGGTTTGCCCAGAGCAAGTCAGACAAGGTAGGGCATCCAGCCAAGTCCAGAGATTCCGGGCAGACTCCAAATGAGCTCGAGCTAACAAGACAATATCTCTTGTTTTCAACCCTGTGCAAATTATAAACACAAGAGGATGTGGCCATTGTGTTATGTTCCCCCAAGCACCACTCATTTAGCTGGGGCTTGAGCAGCTACATAATACTAAAGACAGACAGTAGAGGGAGGACCCCAGCCTTCAACCTGGGGCCAGATTTTAGAGGGACCCACAGTGAACCAGTAACCTATTAGTTTTCCTCATTGAGCCAAGTGTCTCCCACCCAAAAAGACACTCTGATTTAGATCCTAGTCCTGCATCTGATTTGGACAAGTCCTTTAACCTGTGAATACCTCACTGTGAAAATAACAGTTGGAAAAAAAAAAATCCTGTCTAGCTTATATTAATTGTGAGATCCAATGACACAAAATATTTAAGACATATTTACAACATATTCTTTGTAAACTCCAAAATGCTATGCAGAGGTAAGATAGAGTTGTGGTTAGGCATCTACCCAGAACACTGGCATTCTTCTTTCAATCCTGTACTTAGTACTGATTGAGCACCTACTGTTCTCAGTGACCCCAACGGACATAAATATCCTCCAGGAGCTTTCAGTCTAGCAGGGAGATTCTGACAATAAACACACAAACACAGTACACATTATACATTATAGAGTATGCTGGAAAGTGGTAAGTGCTATGGGAGAACAAAACAGAGCATGGTGAGGGGGCTGGGAGTACAGAGGGCACAGTAAGGGCTTTGGTATTTTTAAAATAGTGAGAAAATGACATTTGAGGGAAGACCAGAAGGTGAGGAAGTGAGCTTGTGGGGAAGAATTCTCACCAGAGGGGAAGGCCAGTGCAAGAGAGGGCCAGACAAGCAAGGAAAGTAGACCAAGCGAGTAGGTCAATAGGAGAAGAGGGGGTCAGAGAGATAGACATGGCCAGATCATGGAGGGCCTTTTTGGCCATTGTAATATATTCGGTTTTCGCTCTGACCTGATTTGACTTCTGTTTTTAGAGGATCTTCTAGCTGCTGGGTTGAGAACAGACTATAGAGGCAAGTATAGGAGGAAAAAGCCCAGTCAGGAGACTAGACTGTGATGTGGACCAGTGTGACAGTGGTGGGAGTGTCGAGAGTGGTAAAGTTCTGGATATTTTTAAAGGTAGAGCCATCAGGACTTTCCAATGGAGTAAATGTACAGAGGGAAAGAGAGGAGTCAGGAAGAGTCCAAAAGTTTGGTTCTGACCCGCCAGAAGATAGAGTTGCCAGCAACAGAGATGTGCCCATATGGAAGGGAGCTGGAACTCCTCCTCATTTTTCCCTCCTAGTTGCAGGAATTCTTCCTGCAAATGTAAAATTGTGGATAAAATTGTGACTACTTGGTGACTGCTAAAGGGACTGACCATTCATCTCCCCAGACGTCAGTTTCTCTGGTTGTAACATGAGATGGGCCAGCAGGATAATGGCAAAATTCCTCTTCAGCTGCTGAATTCGAGAACCTAGATGTTGCAAACAATTCTCGCACTTTTCAAGATTTCTTTCTGTTTTATTTTCTCTTGAAAAAAGTCTCAGTAAGGAAATTCAATCTTTGAAACATGATCTTTTTGGTTTAAAATAAAATTATTTTGTCATCCTAGTTAGAACATCAAAAAAAAAAAAAAGAATCTTAATAAGACAGCCTTTAAAAAAAAAAATTATGTCCTGCAATTGTTTATACAGTATCTTGTTCCAGGGAGGTACATGGCTAATCAGGAAACATATTTCCTATGTCATATTTCATCGGAAATCTTGCTCACAAGTTTAAATTACAGCACGCATTTTGTGTCACTGTGAAAATATTCCCTTTCACTTTAATGGTACCTGAGTGGACTCAAAATGCTTCTAAGGCCGCCTGAAAGAACATTTGGTTCCTGTAGAGTCTCGCTGTCTTCCCTCAATACTTTTCCATTTCCTCTTGACAACAGCACTATTGATACCATTGGTTCAGGAGGAGAAGTCACTAGAGAAGAATGAAGACCAAGTATCTGATACTTACAGCCTGATTCTAGAGAGGAATGCAGTATAAACATACACAGATTAATTTAATTTAAATCCATGGATAATCTCTTAAACTTGTAGCCCACAAACACAGCATCTCCCCTTCTCCCACATTCCATCAGGCCTGGGGAACACCATCATCGCCATCATCATAGCTTGTATATATTGAGGGCTAACCATGCACCAGGCATTTTCCCACGTTTGTCATAACAACTCATTTAACACCCACAGCCACCCTATGAGAAGGGTCATTATTATTTTCATTGTCAAAGGAGGGGAGATTCACACCCAGGACCTCCTAACCCTATGCCCAAGCTCAATAGTGCAGTGAAAGGGTTGAGGCTGGGATGGAGCCGGAATGCACACGCCCTTACTACAGTGCATTGTCTCATTGCTATCACTGTCTGTCTTATAAGCCCTTCTGCTTGAGGGCACAGGCCAAAATTTATGTTTGTATCATCAGCATTTGGCAAAGTAGTTACCCATGAACAGAAAGCCCTGTGAAAACTCCACGATGAGTGAGACCTAAGCTATCTTGTTCTCCTGGTTTCCCCAGCGGCCTAAAGCAGAGCCTGGCATACTGTAGGCACTCCATAAATGCTCACTGAGAAAATGGATGGAAAGACGATCCAGATGGGAGAGAAGAAAACTGGCGGCAGAAAAGGAGGGGACTCCAGGAGCCATTGCTCCAGAGCGCCGCCCGCTTAGCACGTCCAATTTTCAACGTGAGGTCCCCTCCTCCCCCGCCACCACCTCCCTCCCCGAGGTCGCAGGTTCCAAGGCCCCAGGCAGACAGAGGACTTGCCTTGCGGTGGATGCCCGCTGCGTAAGCAGGAGCGAGCAGCCAAGAGGCCCGGCCCGCGGGAGGAGCCACGCCCCGCGCACCCACCCCACGCACGCACGCACTCTCAAATGCCAGCTTCTCTCTCAGACACACACACACATACACGCGCACACACGCTCTCTTCCACGTCCACACTCGTACTCAAACGCGCACACTCCCCACTCACACTCTTCACAGACTCCCTGGCAGGCCCGCACACACACCTGCTTCCACAAACGCACACACTCATGGGACCCCACGCTTCACACACACTCACATTCACACGTCCACTCATACACTCTCACACACTCAGCCTAATTCTCACATTCATATATGCACACACTCCTATAGTCACACGCACACTGATGCTTACAACCCCCCACTCAAACTCCTAAACACCTACACTCTTCACTTTTACACTTACACACATGCACACGCTACTCATATTCACTCTTCACCTCTTCACACACTTGCTGATATACACATTCACATCATACACACCCTCCCGCATGCACTCATTCTCACGTTCACGCACGCTCACCCCCTCGCTGTCTCACACACTTTTCACACGCTCTTGCGCACACACAGAATCGCACTCGGTTCCCCCGCCCTGCACTCACGCTCGCGCTTGCGCATCTGCCACGGCGAGGACGCTGAGCCGAGCGTGAGTGCCGCAGGTGTGCTTGGAGTTTGGGGGCTGTTGCTGATGGAACCGTTTTCAGGCTGTGGGTTCAATGAGATCTCTTAGAGCCGCTGCGTTTTCCAGTAAGAAACGCTAGGCAGGGACAGGGGGAGACCGAGACCCAGAGAGAGCGACAGACACAGGCAGGTGTAGGTTGCAGTTCTCCCGCGGTGGCAGCCAGAACACCGGGAAAGAGCAGGCACGCGGTGAGCGCGGCAAAATCTCAGAGCCTATTTACCCCCAACTAGGGATTGGCCTCGCGGGCCTCTTGCAACTTCTGCCTCCCTCGGCTTCACCCAGACCTGGAGAGAGGAGTGACTGAGCACGGATTTCGGAGAGCCCCTGGCCAAGCAGCCCTGTCCCCGTGCTCAGTCCCTGTGACCTACAGGACATAGCTCAGGAAGCTGTGGGCTAGGGTGAAAAGGGGGACAGGGTCAGCATTAGAAAGTCCTCAGTTTGAATTCTCCCTCTGCCATTTCTAAGCTGTGTGGCCTTGAACAAGTTGCATAACCTCTCTGAGCCTCATTTTTCCTATCTGTAAAACGAGGTATTAGTCATTCAGTAAATACTTATTCCACTCCTAATATATGTCACCTCTAAGCTGGACGTTTTATATACACTGGCGAATAAACCAAACAGACCCAGTTTCTGCCCAGTGCAGCTTGCAGTCAACTGGGGAAGGTACTCAGCCAGCACTGAAATAAACCTACAGACATACATATTGATTATGATGAAGGCTTTTGAAGTAAAAGAATAAGATGTTGCTTTCACCTGCCCAAATGTCTTTCAACACTTACTATGTTCTGGGAGCAAGTGAATAAAATCAGTCACATTCCCTGTCTCATCCCAATTCCAGTCTGTGCCTTTTCTGTCATATGGGCCACATTAGACTAGCCTTTGTTATCTTTAATATATAGGAAAACCACATTAACCAAGGAGTGGACAATAAACAAATGAGAAATAATAAAAGTACCTACCTCACAGGGTCATTGCTAGAAATAAATGATGCATTAAAGGCTTAACTCATAGCCGGGCACATGGTAGGTGCTCCACTACTATATATAAAATAGATAACTAATAAGGACCTACTGTATAGCACAGGGAACTCTACTCAATACTCTGTAATGACCTATATGGGAAAAGAATCTAAAAAAGAGTGGAGATATATATATATATATATATACACATACATATATATAACTGATTCACTTTGCTGTACACCTGAAACCAACACAACATTGTAAATCGACTATACTCCAATAAAAATTGTTTCTAAAAAACATAGTAGGTGCTCAATAAATGCTAGATATTATGAGGAGATAGTATCGCCTAGTGCCTAAAACTTCAGGCTTCTGCATTCTACAGACAGGACCTGAATCCTGGCTGTGTCATCTCTAGCTCTGTGACCTCGGATAAGCCTTTGAACTTCAATAAGACTCGGGATTCTCATCAGAGAAACAACCATAAAAATAGTGCTTTATCTGGTAGGGCAGTTATGCAAATTAAATGAGGTTTTGTGGGCAAAGGCTCCTGATTAAGGGCATGGCACACAACGAGAGCTCGGGAAATGATGGCTATGAGGATTCTCATACCCTCCTGTTTCCTCCCCTGTAAAACAAGTCAGCAAAGCTGGAAGGTTTCTCCAGGCCAAAGGAGCCTTGAAATTTGGAGCGCAGTCCCAAGTGGGGACTAGCAGGATGGAGCTCGAGGCCTTTGATGGGGGTGGGGAACGGGAGGTGGCGAGGTTCTCCCGGCAGGCCCAGGTTGATGGTACGCCCAGAAACCGAGGGCCAGAGAAACGCCTGGCTGGGTGGCTCTAGGGTACGGACGCCAGGCTGCGGAGGAGCCTTTGCGGGGGCGGAGAAGGGATTGGGCAGAGGCTCCGGCTCCCTGGTTACTCACTAGGAAACCCGGGGCTCTGGTACCTCATTCCCAAGCCTCAGGACCCATGGAGCTGCAGGTCGCAGATAATAACAAAAACAAGAGACGCCACGAGCTCTTACCAAGCACCAGGCCGGGTGCTAGGCAGTCCCTAATTCTTCTACCCTCATTTATCTAGACTCGAGAGCTGCGTGCGTTTTTCCTAATTCGCAGATGCGGAAACTGAGATTCTTCTACCAGTCTCCCTGGCCTCATTTCAGTTCTTGCAGTTAGCCAAGAGAAACTCTTCTCGGCTTTTGTGCGCACCCTTCGGTGTCCCGACACATTCCCCATCCCCTCCCCGCCATCCCGTCCCAGCCCGAGGCTACCCAGTTGTCCGGCAGGTCACTTCAGCCTTCGGCTTTATCCACTCCCAGAGCCTTGAGGGCTTTACTTTCATATTCACACGACTTTTTGTGATTCACCAGATCTGAGTTGATTTGTCGATCTGTTTGACGTACAGGAAGCACCCAGGGGGACGGGTCTTGTGCAAGGGAACTCCCTGGCACCAAACTTGGCATATAGTAGGCACTCAGTACACACTTTCAACAACTCTCAATTGTTGAATGAGGCTCAGAGAGGTTATTATCTTGGATAAATGAGGGTAGAATTTATTTGTTATTTCTCAACTCTCACCACCTTCAGGACCACATAGAAAGTGACCCATGCTTTTTGTTTTTAAGTTGTGTTCTGGCCACAAACCATTAAATCAAAATCTCTAGGGCATCCGTACTCTCCAGGAGATTTTTGTAGATGACCCAGGTTGAACACCAGAAAGCCCAGATTGCTAAAAATTATAAAGGTTCACTCTCTTTTTTGTAACAATTTTTTTATATATAAAAAACTGTCTTGAATCCCATTACTAAGCAGCTATTTAGGCCCAGTGCTTTCAGCAAACTTAGGCCAAGGGAAGTGGAGAATTGGTGCTAATTCAGCCCTCCCCTTACACTCCCAGCTCCCTGATTCTAACCCAAAACCACCAACTTTGAAAAACGTAGATTTTTAAAAAAATGGCAAGTGCCGAGAGAACGGGAGAAGGAGGGCGGTGCAGCATTTGCTTCAATTATCCGGATAATTGTTCCCCACCTCAGACCATTGTTAGTAAAGTGAAACAATATTCTATTGGATACAGTCTCGGCCTTTTCAGCCTTGCTCCCTGCAGCACCTAGCACACGCTGGGCACTGAGTTGGTGCTCAATAAATTTTATTCTGATGACAGAGAGGAGCTTTAAGGGTGGGGGAGGGATGCCTTGTTAGGCTTAAGGATTTGGGACTGGGCGAGTATTAATTAAGGGGAAGGGGGGAGCAGAAAGGCTGTGTGGCAGGGACTGGGTGCCATCAAAACTCTGTTCAGAAGGCTGTTCCTGAAATTCTCAGCCAAGCGCCTCACTTCTTTCCCAGAACCTTCCCCCCCCCACCCTTCCTCTCTGAGGGCCGAATTGAACTCTTGTGCCTGTGGCGAGCACAAAGGCGAATTCAGGTTTCTCAAAGGCCCGTCGGTTCTGAATAAACACTGGGGAGAGGCAAGATCATTTCTCGGCGGTGGCTGAGCCCAAGGCCCGCAGCCTGCCCTCTCCATGGACCGGCCTCCCCCGACCATGCATTAAAAGTAACAGTACTGGGGCAGCTGAAGGGGAAGCCAGGACCTGAGTCCCTCACCGCTCAGCCAGCGCAGAAATGTGAGGGCTGACTCCCAACTGCCCCTCTTTCATCCCAACTCGTGCTTTTTCAAGAGGAGCTTGGGTTCCCTAAGAGCGTGTATTTGCTAATTGCAGCCTCGGCTTTAATGAGAGTCTTTTAACTCCCCCCAAGCCCGTTTGCAGGTTACAGCCTTATCTGGGGACCCCCGTTTTCCACCCTAGCTACACATCCTGTGAACAATTGCCTCTCTGGCTCCTGAAAAGAGAGCGAGCCCCCCATCTCTGCTGAATGCACGTCTCGGTTCATCCAAAGCTGGCGGGCTTTTGACGGCCACAATGCAAGTTACGCCCAAAGAGTGTCTCTTTGGTCAGATCGACAACGCTTGGCTTCACGTTTGCAAGTTAAACGGGCAGAAACCTGGCTGAAACTCCCACGCCAGACGCCGGGACATTTCGCTCCGCCCTGATCTGAGCAGAACTGGGGAATGGGTCTGAGCTGCGGGAGGAAAGAAGGGGGAGCGGGAAAAGAGTCCTGATTCTCAACCACCATCTAGAAGAAGGGAGGGGGTGGAGGGGAAGGACCATTTTCTCTGGTATTTTTCTCTCTTACTTAAATACTTTTTTCATTTTGCTTTGTTGGCAGCTTTACCCAAACAACAACAACAAAAATCAAATGAGAGCATTTTCTCCTTGTCTTCACCTAGGTAGCTGCTTTCCTCTAGCCCCTGAAAATGTGACTCCTTCATAAAATCAAAATTTATGATTATTCAAATGTTGGGGACTGTGAAAAGAGAGGAAGAAAGAGAGAAAATTAATATTGCAGCTGTTCTTCTGATTAATGAGAGATAATTGCTCATGAAAAGTCACCCCTGTGGCATTTTGTTGTCTCCTGGATCTTTGTTCTTTTCCACTATTATTGAGGACTTTCTTGAAGACTAAGCAGTTCTTTTCAATTTTTGGGTATTCAGAAAGGGTTGCCTGGTTACAGAGAATGGGGAAATCTCTGGCTATATCGGGTAAGATGTGCCACAGACAGCAATATCACAATGCCACTCAGAGAAAAGGATGGATACAAGTTAACGATGCGCTTTCAATAAAACATTCATAGACTTGTTCACGCTTTGATAATGACCTCATTAAAGGGAGCTGGGGGCAAGTAAGTCCTGTCTCCTGTTTGTGTTCGGCTAACAAAACCCAGCTTTGAGATCATTCATTGCTTTGGAAACTAATATGAAATCAATGTAAGAGGAGCAAATAAATCCAAGGCGGCCCCGCCAACTCCCGGCTGTCCCGCCCTGCTCGCGGCCTCCTCCGTTTGGGGCGGGAGAACCGTGTGGGCAAATGCTGAAACTGAGAGGGGAAAAAAAGGACTCGGGGTGGAGGGGGCGAAGCTTTAGGGGGAGCAGAGGGAGGGGCAAAGTAAGACTTACAGCCGGAGAAAAACAGTAAGCACATCAATGGGTCAGAACTCTAGGGTTGCTGAATAAGTAATGTTTAGTCCACGCCCTTTATTTCCCTGTTTTTGCCTGTGAAAAGAAACAGGAAGAGAGAGAAGGAAGAGGAAAATGTGGGGTTCAGATCCGGTGTGATCCCAGATGGGGGAAAGTACTGGGAGACTTTCTGAAAGGTATATCCAAGAATTCGAATCTCAAGGTTGGGCTGCGAGGAATCTGCTCATCCGGACTCAGGCTGGAGAGTCCAGAGGCAAGAAGGCGGTGCCTCTGAACTGCTTTGATTTTTTTTCCTCCGTTGAGGGTAAGGGTGGGGTGTCCTGACTGGGCAGGGCTGGGGGATGGTGGGGACAATTTGTGTTACCTTCGCATTTGTGACATCATAAAAGACAAAGCAAAGCCATCCTCTGTCATGCCCAGCAAAAGGGGGAAAAAAATCAAAGGATTCTCCCCCCCCTTTAAAAGAACTAATTTTCTCCTTGAATTATGAAAGTAACGGCTTAGGTAACAGCCTGTACTCTGTACCCAACTGCTTAATACCGAATAAATCCTTCCACGTGGCTCCCTGAGTCGTGGCAATTAGAGCTCATTATAGGCTCATAAGAGCTCTCATTTCAGGGATTACTTAATGGACGATGAAATTTTATCGGACAGAATCACTGAGAAATAAAATTGGGTGTTAGCGAGGGCACCGTGGGGGCACGCCGATGGGGTGCCCAGGGTCCCTTTCTGCTCCGAATGGGTTGGAGGTGCTGCAGTCCCAGGGGAGGGTAGGTCTGGGCAGGGCCAGCCGCAAAGCTGTCCACAGGGTCAATGGGCAGGGGAACGATGGCAAGGCACACGGGGTTGGGGAGCTTCTGAAGACGGGGCTGGAGTGGAGGAAAGGGGGCGGTGGCGGGGGGGGGGGAGAGACTGAGAGATCCAAAGAGAACTAAAGAGAAGAGTCTGAGAAAAGAGACTCCAATGTGGAACGTGACCCCAAAATACTTGCTCTTGGTGGGCTCAAGCAGTTAACCGAGTATCCTAATAGACAAATTTCTTGGTCATGGTCTGCTTTCAGCCTCAGTCTGGCCCCAAGCTGCTACTCCCCTCGCAGTCCTAAGCAACCCTAAGGGCCTCTCACTTTTCTCAAAATTCACCAGCACACCAACCGGAGGTTTCTGTAGGCAGACATAAATCGAGTTAGATGCTCAAGCATCATAATTAGGATTCTCTAAAATAGAATGATCCTCACATAAGCACAACTCCCAGCACATTAGCATAGAAGTTCTTCCCAAGATCAGAACTAGAACCACTGCAGATCAAAGTGAATAAATACATATAAATATATATTATATAAAATTTTAAGTGAAATGTATATATACACTTGCAAAGTCAACAGGGAAGTCATGTCACCTGTTTGGACAATTTAGGCCTATACAAACATCCTGCCATTAAGCACCTCCCAATGGTGGAGCTTCCAGTTTTCTTTCTGAGGCTGGAATGATTTGGGAACTGCCCGGAGTCTCCCATTGTGAGCGAGGGCGGGCTGGGCCAGGCAGGCTGGGTTGAGCCTGAGCGTCTGCGATGGCTGCAGCAGCAAACCTTGTGGTACAAAAGTAGTTACAGCTGAGCTGCCCTGAGTTAAGCCCTGAGACTCCTTAATTGTTGTCACAAGATGTTGGATTAGCACATTTCTGGAATAGCTGTCTGTTTACACTCCGGAGACCCACCGTCCACTAACCGCTTTCTAATTGAATTCTAATCACATTCAAATAGCTCAATAACCAGCCTCAGCTGCAATTCATAAAACTTTAATTGCCATCCATAAATCCTGGGCTCCCCAGAGCGGGGCGTCCCTACAACCCAATTACACTTCTCTAGCAGGCAAGAGAGACGGTCACAGAGATGGAAAGGAGAGAGGACAGAGAGACAGCCATGTCACCAGCGGAGAAGCTGATGCTCCCCTAGGATCTGGGCCCTTGGTTCTCACAGGTGGAGGGAGTCCCGTCCCCAAGTTTCTTAGCACCGCTGTGATCTCAGGCCTGAAGTTAGCTGTCTGGGGGAAAGGATTGGACTTGTAGCTGTTGCTCACCCTCCCTGCTCCAGCCAGATTTTCCACAAGGGGGAAGAAGAGAAAGCTGTCACTTCTGCAGCCTTGCTTCCCCGGTAAGATCAATAGCCCTTAGGTGGGCAGCCGCCCTCGCTCACCAGCCACTGGTGCACCCAGTCTTCCACCGCCGCTCAGAGAGGTTTCCTTTACCAAGCCACTTCTCCCATCCTGAGGCAGGATTCACTGAGTGACTCAATTCCCTTCAACCTTTATGGGCTTTAAAAGGCGTGCACAGGGGAGAGAGCTTCCTGGTTAGCCTCCTAGCTGCCTAAGATCTGTAAAATGCAAAGGGGCAGGAGATAGCAGGACCCAGAACGAAGGCTTCCCTCAACCCCTGCCCAGTCTCCAGAAGGGCCGGGATTTGGTCCTCTCCCCGAAGTCCTTGGGATGGAGTTTGTAGGATTGGTCTGGAAATGCAGCAGTGGGACCACTCGGAGAAAGACAAAAGCGTACCTTCAATGTCTCTCTTTGCCAAGAGGGGGGTGGTTTCAGGTTAGAAAGAGGCACAAGGAAGGGTCGTTGATCTGAGTGGCCCCAGAAGGCCCCAAGTGCAAAGGCATTTTAGAACTTCCCAAGCATCAGAATGAAAAGCTCCACTTCTTAGCTGGGAGGCCTCTCTGTTATGCCCCCCGGATCCCTCACTAGCCAACCACCTGAATGACCTTGGCCAGTTTCAAAAGCTAGGGGACTCTGTGTGTGTGTGTGTGTCCGTCCGTGTCCCAAGCTGCGCTCCGGGACTGGGTCCCTGCCAGTCCACCGCCACACAATCCTGTTCTAAACCGCAGGCTTCACACTATGCTGTGCCTTATCCACGGCGGCTGGCACAGAAGAGCAAGGAGCACTAGGCATTCCTATATGGAAAGGCCTCAAAGTCCCCACCTGGTGAGATCTGTGGCCGGAAGCGAGGAAGAGTTGGGCTGGGGCCCAGGCTAGGGAGAGGGGTGGGATGCAGGATGCAGCTCTGTGATTTCTCGGGAAAGCGTGGAGAAAGAAGGGGAGGAGGCCGGCCTCCCCGCGAAATTAACAAAACCTACACTTTGCAAAGTCTCCCCCATCCCCCTCCTCCGAATTCTTCCCCGCCGCGCACCCGCCCCTCCTCGCCGCTTCTGTTGTGACTCGGGCAGCCTATCCCGAGGGTGGGGAGCTGCCGAGGAGCCTGAGCCGAGCGGTACTCCGCAGCATCACGTGTCGGGGTGGGGGCTATAAAATCCCGGAGCCTGGGCGTCGGGCGGGGGACGTGAGGACCAGCCCTCTCCAGGGACCCCTTTGTTCGCAGCCCAGACGCCGACACCTCCGCGTCCCCAAGGGCTTGACCGCCTGCGTCCGCGCCGCGCCCGGGGCAGAGCTCAGGACAAGAGAGGGGAGGGGGCGCCACGGCCGGCCGGGCCCTCCAGCCACCCACCCCTCGCGACATGTCGCGCTCCTTCTATGTCGACTCGCTCATCATCAAGGAGTCCTCACGGCCCGCGCCCTCGCTTCCTGAGCCGCACCCCGGGCCAGATTTCTTCATCCCGCTGGGCATGCCATCCCCGTTGGTGATGTCCGTGTCCGGGACGGGCTGCCCGTCCCGCAAGAGCGGCGCGTTCTGCGTTTGCCCGCTCTGCGTCACTTCGCACCTGCACTCCCCTCGGGGGCCCGCGAGCTCCAGCGGCGGGAGCGCAGGGACCGGGAGTGCCGGGGCCGGGGGTGGCGGGGCGGCGGCAGCCGCCGGGGCGTTGCCCCTGCTCAAGAGTCAGTTCTCTTCGGGTCCTGGGGACGCACAATTTTGCCCGCGTGTGAGCCACGCGCACCATCACCACCACCCTCCGCAGCACCACCATCACCACCACCAGCCCCAGCAGCCCGGCTCGGCTGCAGCGGCGGCGGCTGCGGCTGCAGCGGCGGCGGCCGCGGCGGCCTTGGGGCACCCGCAGCACCACGCACCTGTCTGCACCGCCACCACCTACAACGTGGCGGACCCGCGGAGATTCCACTGCCTCACCATGGGTAGGGCCGGGTTTCTGGGCACCTGCGCGCGGTGCCTTGCCGGCTCCCGGGAGCAAACTTTCCGCCTTCAGTGGATGAAGTGGGAGCCTGGGGGAGGGGTAAGGAGGGAGGAGGGGCTTTTTAGTATAACTGTGGAGTCGTCCCCAGAAGTTCCACGAAGGTGGGAGTTAGCCTTCTCAGCCTCTCCAAGCAGCCTGATGCGCTTCACTCCCGGTATCTGGTGCCCGAGTCTTGCATAACATCGGGGCCTTTGGGACTTCGAAGTTGAAGGCTGAGAAATCGGAGGTTAACTGACTGAGGTCCGGGGTGGGTGTATTTGTACCTAAGTGTGGCATTCCGGCGTCGAGGCTGGCTAAAAGGGTTTCGTTGCTTTGGGCTAAGCCTGCCTGCCTTTCCACTAGGCTTGAAGGGAGACGACCGGACAATGTAACCCCTCCCCCGCCCCCCACTTTAATCCTCTGACTTTACGTCCCGAACATCAAAGGCCTTCACTTGCTTTGGGCGTCCCTGTCCTTCCCGGTTAAGTAACGATGTGTCTTGAAATGAGAAAGAGTGAGAGATGGATACAGGTATTTGGTTGAGCTTCACGGGTGAGTCCTTGCGAGGCATCCTTTCCAAGGGATGGCACGTGGGGTGGGAGCGCCTCCCCACACCCACCCCCGAGAATTACCTCTCTGCCCTCTCTTGGCCCGTCTGCAGGGGGTTCGGACGCCAGCCAGGTACCCAATGGCAAGAGGATGAGGACGGCGTTCACTAGCACGCAGCTCCTGGAGCTGGAGCGGGAATTCTCTTCCAATATGTACTTGTCTCGACTCCGGAGGATCGAGATCGCCACGTACCTGAACCTGTCAGAGAAGCAGGTGAAAATCTGGTTTCAGAACCGCAGGGTGAAGCACAAGAAGGAAGGGAAGGGCACGCAGAGGAACAGTCACACGGGCTGCAAGTGCGTCGGCGGCCAGGCGCACTACGCGCGCTCAGAGGACGAGGACTCCTTGTCGCCGGTCTCGGCCAACGATGACAAGGAGATTTCCCCATTATGAGGGAGGGCTGCCCCACCTCTCCCTACACGCTCCCGTAACCCCCCCACCACAACGCGACGCGGCAGGCACCCAGGGGCCAAAAGCCTTGGCCTTTCGGTGGTTCCACGTGGAGAAGGTGGAGACGAGTATTCCTGGGGGCTTACATGCCGGGGGCCTGACACTTCTCCTGTCTCCTACTTGACCTATTTGTTTGGGACTCCACTCGCAGTTATAGATCATTTTTTTTTAAATGTAAATAATCTAGATTCAACTCAGTCTCATCATATAACAAAGAAAAAACAGGGTTGGTTTAAGTTTAAAACTGTATGTGGGTTTTTGAAAGCGCATGTCATTTCCCTTTCCCTGTCTTTCAGAACCTGATAAGAACACGGGGTTTCTTGATTCTTTTTGTTTTGTTTTGTTTTTAATGAAAGTATTAAATTGCAAATAACTTAGAAAATTAAACCCTGTAGGTCTTGCTTTCTGAAAATTTGCCTGGGGAGAGTTTAAAATCCAAGTCACTGGAAGTCTCCTTGTGAATAGTTTTATATAAAATTTATATTTATATTTATTTAAATAAATGAAACAAAATCAAGGTTTTAAATTTGTGATGTTTGCTTTCTCCATCTTCCCCTGTCTCTCTCTCCCCCTTATGGACAGGGAATAAAAGTGTCTGAGAATTTAGAGCGAAGTAATGACTATAACTTGGTAATGTGAGCCTCTTGGTTGAGGGAGTTTGTGGCTCTATAGGATTTCTGTGTCACCTAAACTTCTGCCAAGAAGACACCTTCCGTCATGATGCTGCCTACCAGGTAGTACTTCCCATTCTTAAAATAGTTCAATTCCTCACAATTGACAGGATACGTCACTCCATTTAGAGTGACACTGACAATTAATGACAGGCAAACCTTTAAATTTATTTAGCAGGAGAGGGTGAAAATCCCTTACCTAGTATTTATTTTCTGTATCAGTTCCTCCTCCCTTTCTTTCCTTCTTCATCTCTCTCAGTACTAAAACCTGAATTATGTAAAGGAATCTGAATAGTAGGAATTGTTTTAGGAAGGGCAACAATCCATCAAACAGGTTTGAAGCAAACACATGCAAAGTTACAAATGATGCTACAAGTGACTAGAAACAATACCATTTTTGCGAGTTTGTCTAGCTAAGAAATTAGCTGGTTTCCACCACTGCTGAGAAAACAAAAGTTCAGGAATAGGGAATTATTTTGTCCAAAGACTTACATTCTCACTTTTCCAAAATAGCTCAGAGGTGCCTTCGGACTTTTGGGTTTTTTCTCTGGTCTCCCTAACTTTAACCTAAATTAGTTCCTTTTTAGTCCCTCTCTTCCCATCACCTTGCGGAGTTCATTCGCGCAATCCTGGCCCTGGAGAAGACTTACTTTGGCTTTGCCCTCAGCAAGGCAACCTGGCTCTCTCTTCAGCACAGCCAGGTTCTGTCCTTTAAGGGAGAGAGTGAAGTTGGAAACATGGTAACTAGGAGATCTCATTCCCTGCAAGCTGAGTCCCACAAACACCCGCTGGGGTTATTTTTGATTATTTTCTCTAAAGATGCCACCTAAAAAGTCCAAGCCATAGGAACTGTTTACAACACACATACTCACGCTTCTTTAGGTCTGATTTACTTTAGGTCTGTAGGAACTGAAACCTCACCAGGTGGGGTTGGGCTCTAGTACGGGTTTCCCCGCCCAGACACTCCCTTTCTCTCTCTCTCTCTCTCTCTCTCTCTCTCTCACACACACACACACACACATACGCCTGAGGCCCGTCGTCATCTCTCTTTCTGGTGCTGGCCAGGGCAGGCAGGGGAGAGGAGAGGCTGGACGGTGCGTACTGAATAGGGAGCTGCCGCCGCTTTGTGCAGTGACCTGGGCCTGATCCTGCGCAGTGGTCACAGGCATCTGACTCGCCCCTGCCCACCGCGAAGGAGAAGGGGCGCTGACCCACTGCCTTTTCCAAAGATTCCGTCTCCCTCCTTCCCAATAAACAGGCGTCTCCGGGCACCGGTACAGGGGTGGGAGGAAGGGAGTTTCGTAGCGCAAAGAACTGGCGGCTAAGGAAGAATTCCTTCACAGGAAATAACAAGAAGGCCAAAGAGCCCCGGCCGCACCTCCTGCCCAAAGCAAAGCCTCATCTGAGAGGCGGACAGGCAACCGCGTCCCCTACCCATCCACTCCCAGCCCGGCCACTCCGTCGTCCCGCGCTCAGGCCTGGCCCTCCCCAAGTCCCTGCCCAGTCGGGACCAGAGCATCTGCACTTCTCCTCACTACCCTCGCCCAGGCCCCGCGCCCAGAGTGCTGAGCCACCCGCTTGCCACACCGATGCTGCACCTCGCCCAGCTCCACGGCCCGGCAACCGAGACGCGGGGCCAGCCCTCCGTGCCCGGTTTGGGGTTGGCTGCTCGGTACCTTTCCCTCCTGTCTTCCGGGAAATTCCTTAGGGAAGAGAAAAGAAACAGTAGATCCTGCACCGAGGCAAAAAGATTCAGGCAAAGACGCTGGACATTCTCCAAAGAAACGTTCTCCAGTGCATCTTCTTGTCACTTTCAGAGTGAACCATGAGGTCTCCTTGTCTCCTATTTTACAGGTCCCCAACGCCCGCCCCCCCCCCAAAAAAATTCAGTTGATGTTTTTGAAGATTGGGAATAAGGTTTTGGGAATCTGTCTGATTTTAAAGGCCTACAGTTTCATCTTAGGTTAAGAACACCTAAGCCAACACTCAGATGTACAAATACTCTGTTAAACAATCTTGATATCAAACACTCTAAGAGAAGTGTCCCCAGATTTATTAAAAGAGGAATGTTTAAGATGTGTGGAGTCACCCTTGACTATTTCTATCTGGGAAGCACTAGATGCTAGTTTTTCAATATGCCCCACTTGAAACACAGAACTCTGTTCCTCCAAAACATGGCCTCTTAGGGGCCTATAACCACATGATGGAAAGAGAGAAAGAGAATAAAAATGAGAATTAAAAATCAGGACCTTGCCCCATTAGGAGAAAAGAAGTGAGCAGCAGGGACCATTAGCGTGGATGAATCCACCTCTTTAAACAGGAAAAGAGCTGGGGGTTGGGGAGGATGGACAGCAGGGAGAATAACCTCCTGCCGTTGTGTCCTGACCCAGTCCAGAATTCCCAGCAAAGAGGAGGAGCAGAAACCTTTCCCCTTCACCCTCCCACTCAGTGGCCAACTCAAGCCCAAGGCCAAGGGTCTAACCATGATGGCGGCACACAGCAAGGCTTCTTGATTGCAAACCATGCCCAGGGCAGAAGGGACCCAGCAGCCCATCCCTGGGGTGTTCATGGCCCCAGGTGATAGAGACACTGGTGATGGTAGATCCCACCTCCTAATTCTGAAGTGGCCATCATAGTTTACTGCCCCCTCCCAACCCCCCACCATATCCCCCCCCAAGGATATCCATAGGTATTTTAGGAGAGACAAAAAGTTGGGGCTGTGAAGTCTTTGACTTTCTGGCTTCCTCCTCCCTCCCCTCACCCCCACTCCTCACCAGTGCTGCCCAGTTATATCTAATCAGGATTAGAAATGCAGTTTGCTTGGCTCACCCTGACTGTGGTCAGAGAATTGCCAGAAAGGTGATTGTTCTAACTCAAAGTGGTCACAGAGGGCAACAGGGTCTGTGTGTGTATGTGCATGTACACACATGTGTGTGTGTGTGTGTGTGAGTGGACTCTTGGTGGTGTTAATGTATGTGGGAAGAAAAGAGTTATTTTCACTAGAATTTTTTTTCTTTGTTTTTGCTTCGCACTTCTATCTTTCGTGCAGTTTCCACTCATTTTTCATGGCACTGCTTGGGAGATTTCTTTGAGGGAGGCAGGAAGAGGCTCAGAGTTGGGCTAGGGGAAGGAGCAAAAAGCTAAACCTCAGGGAAGACTGTAGTGAGCTCTGGGTAAGATCTCAGGTCCAGGCTTAAGGGTGTAAGAGAGAGGGAGAATGACACTTCCAATAGAACCTATTTGCTAGAGGAAATTGGGTTTAAAGGAGCAATCACTGCTTTAAAAGGAGCTCCTCCCATCCTCTCCAAACACAGCCTAAAGCTGTCCTAGACAAGAATGCAGCTCAGTACATCAAAGCAATTGTTCCTATTTTCATTATTCACAGGAAATCTTTGAATGTACCTGTTAAGGTGACAGACCTCTTAAAAGGGAACATTTTTTCCCACGCAATTAAATGGTGCATTTACTAGGCTTCTATTAACATAATTTAATATAAATCTATTTTATAAATCTTTAGGCTCACATTACTGAAAACTGAGCATCTCTGAAAAAAAAAATACCTATGTCTCTTCCCTAAATTAGATGGAATAGAATCCAAAAACTTGCTATTCTAAGCCAGCTGGAAATATTAAAAGTAGAGGAATTTTTTGTATTGTCTTTTGTTAATGGTGGAGGTATGAAGAAAAGAGTCAGCTTGTCTCACAGAAGATGAGAAATTCCACAGGAAGGCAGGGCTTCTCACCCAAGGGCCTGGCACTTGGAGTGGTTAACACAGGCTAGAACTGGAACAGGAACTTAAAGAGATCTCTTAGGAACAGAGATGAATCAGAGCTCAGATGAAAAAACAACAACCAACCCTGACTCATATTTGGAAGCAAGTTTCTCCTGTTTGGGGAGAGAAAAATCCAAAGCCTGTGAGCTCTCACAGTCCCATAAGCTATTCTACATGGAGGTAGATATCCTTGTCTGTTCCCATAGCTGGACTCCTTGTTCTCAAGTGCACCCTCCAAAAGCTTGGGCATCCCATTGTCTCTGAAAAGGTGTTCTGTCTTCCCTTATATTGATGTCACTGCCTACCCTTCTGCACTAGGCATTGCATTTCTTCAAGCAGAGCCCTATGTTTTCCTGAACCCTTGTCCTACCTTTGTTGAGTCTTCCAAATCCTAAACCCAGGAAGGCCCCAGGGGCTCCTCTGAGTGAATCCTGACAGATCGGAAGTGTGTGCTGTGTGCTTAGGAAAGTAACTAGTTTCAGATTAATGAAGCAGTGACAATTTCAATCTGCTTAAAGGCGGAGGTTGGCACTGCCCAGGCCTGAGCGTGGGGAGCTCGCCAGGCTGGGCTTTATATTGTCCGCTTTTCTGAAGAGCAGACAAAGATGGATAGAGAGACATTGAAAAGCAGGGGGCGTATTTCAAACAGCCCCATAAAGAGGGCTGTCACTTTAAGACAAGAACCATAGTGCTTTGATGACTTTGTATTAGCTGCCCCATTTCAAATAAGGAACTCAAGTCTCTAGTGAGAGGGAGGAAAAAGAAGACTGGGAGAGGGAGAGGGAGAGGGAGAAGGAGGGGGGTGGAGGGAGGGAGAGAGAGAGAGAGAGAGAAACAGAGAATGTAGTGATATTTAGCCTGTGTGAGCACTGCAGCGGGACTAATTCTTAGGCAACTATTTGGTTTCTGAAGTTCAGGGAGAAACAACCCACAGCAGGTGCAGAGAAAAAAGGCAGGTGGGAGCTGCTCCTTATGGGAAAGAGCTCCCTGCCCCATGGGCAGCAGCCGGCTACGAGGAGTTAAAGCCAGCTTGGCCTCAGTTGGCTGGGAAGGGCTGGAGAGGGATGCACAGCTCTACCGGCCCCAGACGGCTGAGGATTATAATGGAAATTTTTGAGAACTTGAAAGAGAAATAATAGGAAGGAGGGGGACGGCAGGCTTTTGGAGTCCACCTTCACAAAGCCTAATTTAAATTGTTTGGGGTCAAGCAGCAGCAAGCCACCTCCCCCCTTTCCTCCTTAATTAATTAATGACCACGATTAATTATTAGGGTCTTGCATCTCAAGACTTCAAAACACCTTCCCCCCGGGCCTGATGAGTTGCTTGAGCCAGGCACGTGGTTCCAACTTGAGAGAAGAAAGTTGAAAGTTGGCAGTGTAGTCTGTGTCTCTGTTATCTGCTTCCCTCTAGGTCTCTGCCTCTGCTTCTTTTCTGTCTCTCCTACTCTTCCTGCCTTGGTGTGTCTCTGTCTCTGTGTCTCTAATCTTTCCCCTCTTTGTTCTCCAGGCTGATCTCCCCATCCTCCTCCAATCTCCCTTGGCCCTGGCTCAACCCTCCCAACTCCAGGACCCCAGCTGTCCCGGGAGAGGGGAGGATGCCCGTGAGGCCCTCACCCAGGGCACCGGCAGCTCCGAATCTCACCGCGTCCTCAGTGGCGGGAAGTGAGTGGGCAGCAGTGTTCACCGGCTGGATCAGGAGTTACTGACAGTTTAGATTTTTTTTTCCTGCCAAAGAAATCTTTTTTGTTTTTTTTTTAAGGGACCGTAGGACCGGGAGCGGGAGAGCGCTTCGGCTTTGAAGGCCTGCAGAAGGGCTCCCCCGACGGTGGCGCTGGAGGGAGAAGCGTGTAGTCAGTTTCATTAGGCACTATTTGAACCTTGCAACGTGTGGTAATTTCTGGGGCAAGCTGAAGAGGGGGGATTATGTAGGAGGGACACAAGGAAATTAGCGAACGGTTAATTTAACTCGTTTTCTGCTAGACTTTTCGATACATTCCTAATTGACTGAGGGGCAGGTGAAGCTCCCGCCCCATGCAGGCTCATTCACGGTGGGAATAAATGGTTCTTTTTCAACTCACACTGCTCACAATATATCATCAGGGAAAAGACATGCAATGAATATGTTGATTTTTTTTTATTATTATTAATGGAATTACACCCTGCCACGCAGGTGTGAGGGTAAAAACCTATACTGCAATGAGATAAGATTAACAATGAAATTAGAATTTTATTAGCTTTATATGTCACATAGACCTGGATCCGAACTGTCAAAACAAGCAACAAGAAAAGATATTCTGAAGGCAGCCCTGCCAATCAAGCAGGAGAAATGGAACAGCGTCGATCCAAACCACGATCAGCTCCAGTTCCTTCAGTACCTCCCTTGGGCCTTCTGCCGGAGGCAAGAGCGGGGAGGGCCTCGCTTGGGTGACCGCCTGGGTTCCCGACCCGCAGGTAGTAGCTGAAGACACCACTTGAGCTCGGAGGCCCGGCCTAGAGCAGGCCCCAGCCGAGGGTAGAGGGGCCGTGATGACCCGAGGCTGCCGAGAGGTCAGCCGGAGGGGCCGGGCCACCGCGGCCTGCGGGCCGCAGGCTTCGCGTCCTCTAAGTCAGCTGCAGGCGCTGGCCGCGACCCGAGGGAATGGAGAAGAGTCGGAATGCGGGACTGGAGGTGGAGTGGGGCGTCCCTTGGAAACCGCACTGAGTTTTGTTACCCGGGGGCCACTGCTACCTGGGCCTCGCAGGCGCAGAGGTGCCCTATGCAAATGGTTCACTATTAGGCGAGAAAGAAATACTTCAAATGGCCCTTTGTAACCTTCTATAGAAAATCGAGGTACTCTGCATGACAAAGCACAATTAAGCTTTCTATTCAGGAGTTCTGCAGCTGGTAGCCCATTGGGAAAGTGGGAGGAAACGAGAATATATTAATAGTGTGGCAAAAGTTTTTTGTGTGCGTGTCCTTTTCTGGGTCGAGGCTGGGGAGGGGCGGTGGGTGGACCCAGAGGGGAAGGAAGCTCCGCCTTGGATCCTTGCCACCTGTACAACCTCGTCTCTGCCCACGTGGAGAGCCCTGCTTGTCTGGCAGCCCGGACAACAACATTCTGAATGGTCTCGGCGACCCCCGCGTGCAGACCAGGGCTGGGCGGACCCTGCGGGCACCAGCGCCTGGACGGGACGGGACGCCTGCCCCAGCCTAGCCTCCTCGTCCCCGGAAAGCTGGGCTGAGACACGGCGCCCGGCTGTTCTTGGTCCCCCGCGCAGGAGGGAGGCTCCCAGACCCGGTGCTTCGCCCAGACGCCAGGGCGGGTGATGCACCCGGGAGCACAGCAGGGGGATGTTGCACTGGGAAAGAGACATGGGAAGAGCAGAGCCGGATTTTCCGTTCAGCTCTAATTTTCTCCCATAGTTGAGGTTCACTTCCTAATCGTTCACTTTTACAGACCTCGAGGAGAATTTCTTGCTTCTTAGTAAAGAAGGGCTCTTAACCAACTGTGCTGGTTATTCTCCATTTGCCGATCTAGATCCATCTCCACCTTCTTCTGGCCTGGTGGTTGCCGGAAGACACTGGCCACTGTGGATTGTACTACATCTTCTATTAACTGCATCACCTGCAGTCTCTTGCCTCTGGCTTCCATTTGGGTTTAGTGAATGAGTGGCACTGCAAATAACCGAACAACCTGATGAGAGAATCTGAGGTACATTGATTGTTTCTGGGGATGTTGCATTGTCCCAGTTCTGGCAGTTGCTGCTACTTTCCAGAAATTCCCTTTCTCTCTGAGAGCCTCTTTTCCAAGGCTCCAGCTCTCAGTCAGCCTCCTGCGGCACCTTCATGGAAAAAGGTGAAAATGCCTTCTGGCTTCTACTAGTCCCATCAAATTCTTGTTAGTTCTCTCAGCCCGGCACACATCTCTGCAAGTAGTCATTTTGTTGAAAACTTTCTTTAAAAGTCCCCGCTCAGATCGGTTGCCGAGTGGCTGACCAGCCATGTTATGCTTGAGTCAGTCTCTTCTATAACAGTCAGGTCAATTGTCTCCTCACTTTTGCTGGGACGTCTCCCATGAGAGAAGTTGTCCCAGCCCATTCCATTTTCAACAGCTTTGACCACTAGGAATACTTACTTGTGTTGTATCGTCCTTCGTAATTTCCATCCGTGAGTTCTACCTAGTTCTTTCCTCATGGACTTCTAGGTGTCTGCCTTCTTCCCTATTCTCAACTGTGATGTCCTTGATGACAGCAACTGCATCTTTCATCTCTGCATCCTCAGCATTCATCACAATGCCTAGTACATAGTAGATGCCCAGTAAACAGTAGCTAGATCAATGCATCATTCTGCTTCCAAGACTCCACCAGTTGCCTCAAACATGGAGGCGAGAAACAACTATATTTCATTGTAGCTGTATATACATGTATGTAATAAACATATATGATATATATATACATAGGCTAAATATCCTATGTATAGAATAAATATCCTATATAGAGGATAATTATAGATAGGATATAGAGAAGGTTCTGGAATCAGTCTGCATGCTCTACCATTTACTAGCAGTGTGACCTTGAACAACTCACTTAACCTCTCTAACTTCTATTTTCCTCATTTGTAAAATGGGGATAATTAATAGTACTTCCCTCATAGGGTGATGAGGACTAAATAAGGAAACACACATGAAGATATACAGATATTTAGTTAACTTAGATAAGGTCTAACTGAAAAAGTAACTTTTAAATAAAGACCTGAAGAGAATACGAAGAACTGACCCTGTGGCTTGCTGGGGCAAGAGAATTCTAGCAGTAAAGAATTCCAAGCAAAGGCCAAGGTGGGAAGATGCCTGAAATAGTTGGGAAACAATGAAGAGGCAGAGTGACTAGAGTAGAGTGAGTGAGTGTGTGTGAGGGGGGAAGAGTGATGATGGGGTAGGGCTGGTAGGTCAGAGTAAGGGCTTTGGCTTTTATTTTTAGTTAACTGGGAAGCTCTTGTGGGATTTTGAGCAGAGAAGTGATATGCTGTAACTTATGACTAATCTGGATGAATTTGGCTGCTATGTTGAGAGAAGCCAGGAAGATAAAAGATACTATTAAATACAGCCAGGTAAGAGATGACGCTGGCCTGGACCAGGATGGAAGTAATGGGAGTGGGGAGAAGTGTTGAATTCTTGGGTTTGATTTGGTAGAGTTGCCAGGATTTGCTAACAAACTGAAACTGAGGAGTAAGAGAAAGAAAAGGGTCAAGGATGACACCAAGGTCTTTACCCCAAGCATTGAAAAGAAAAATGTTGCCATTAAGAAGACTATAGGGGACTTCCCTGGTGGCACAATGGTTAAGAATCCACCTGCCAACGCAGGGGACACGGGTTCGAGCCCTGGTCCGGGAAGATCCCACATGCCACAGAGCAACTAAGCCTGTGTGCCACAACTACTGAGCCTGCAAGCCACAACTACTGAGCCCACATGCCACAACTACTGAAGCCTGCGCACTTAGAGCCCGTCCTCTGCAGCAAGAGAAGCCACCGCAATGAGAAGCCCGCGCACCGCAACGAAGAGTAGCCCCTGCTCGCCTCAACTAGAGAAAGCCCGTGTGCAGCAACAAAGACCCAATGCAGCCAAAAATAAATAATAAATAAATAAATAAATTTATTTAAAAATAAAAGAAGACTGTAGGAGGAGCAATTTTAGTATATATTAAGTTTGAGATGACAATTACACATCAAAGTGAGGATATCATGAAGGCAATTGAAAAAATAATTCTGAAGCCCTGAAGTGAGAGCAACCCTCGAGAAGTAAATAAAGGAGTCATGAATGTAACAATGGTATTAAAATCATGTGACCAGGTGAGCGCATAAGGGAGTGGTACATAGTAAAAGGGGAAGGAACCCAAGGACTTAGTACTGGAGAACTCTAAAATTTAAAAGCATTGAAAACAAGTCTTGGAGATGAGAAAGAATGAACGTAGAGGAAAACAATGAGGTGAGTAGTATGACTGACCCAGCATATGGCCTGGAGAGAATTTCCTGAATTCAGGAAGGGTAACCCAAGCAAAGGCCAGCAGTCTCCCTGAGTTGAGGAGACAGAATTGAGAAGTAGAGGAAACCAAGGTGCCTAGAATTCACAGGACACAGTACTTATTCAATAGCAAACTGCTCAGAAAGAAAGCTCTAGAAATCTACAGAGGTTTCCCCTCTAGTTTTCAGCTAAGTATTTATCAGTACTTACACATGAAGAACCTGCCTCGGGCTAGAGAAAGAACACCACAAAGAAGCAGGCTGAAAAATTTATGACCTCACACATGCCTGGTAAGACTCTGTGTCCTCTCTGGCCAGAAAGAAAAGACCTCCTAACATACACGGGGCTTTTCATTCAAATAGACTACTCAGAAAGGTATTGCCTCAGTAGTAGAGCAAAATTAGCTCTAAAGACTACTCAGGTCCCACCTAACAAAGCTTAAAAGCAAGCTTCAAAAGGATCAAACTGTTTCCAAGTAACCTAACTGCATCCAAAACAGCTCAAAAATATTTAAAGGAATTAAAAAAAAAACCCTAGCATCCTAGAAGGTATAATTCATAATAATAAATTATGAGGTATGCAATCAAAACACACCAGGCATGAAAAGAAGCAGCAAAATATGACAATGGGAAGAAAAATCAATCAATATAAAGACACAGAAATGACACATATGGTAGAATTCTGACAAAGACTTTCAAACAATTATTATATTTTTAAATCCCCTCCATTTATTCATGAAGGCAGAGGAAAGTATGAACATAATAAGGAGAGATCTGCAAGTTATTTTTTAAAAAAAGATCTGAATCAATTAAGAAATACAGTGTGTGAGATAAAAAACACCAGATGTGATTAACGACAGTTAGACACTGCAAATAAAAGATTAGTGACCTTACATGATGCAGAGCAACTAAGCCCGTGAGCCACAACTACTGAGCCTGTGCTCTAGAGCCTGCGAGCCACAACTACTGAGCCCGCGTGCCACAACTACTGAAGCCCCGCGCCTAGAGCCCATGCTCCGCAACAAGAGAAGCCACCACAATGAGAAGCCCGTGCACCACAACGAAGAGTAGCCCCCGTTCGACACAACTAGAGAAAGCCCACGCACAGCAACGAAGACCTAACACAGCCAAAGATAAAAATTAAAAAAATTAAAAAAGCGTTTGCATGCCACAACTGAGACCCAGCGCAACCCAGTAAATAAATAAATAAATATTAAAAAAAGATTAGTGACCTTAAAGACATAGCCATAGAAACTATCCAAAACAAAATATAGTGAGATAAGAGACTGAAAAGAAAAGAATAGAGCATCGGCGAGCTGTAACACAACACTGAGTGACCTATACACACATGTTCCTGGAGTTCCAGAAGGAGAAGAAAGACAGATGAAGGGACAGAGCAATCACTGCCAATTTTTTTTCAAATTTGATGTAAACTATAAACCTACATATCCAAGGAGTTCAACAAACTCCAAACAGCAGAAACATGTGCCCCAAGGCACATCATAATTATAATGATAAGAAGAAAATCTTAAAAACATCTAGAGAAAAAAGATATTATGTGCAAAGGAACAAAGATGAGGATGATAGTAGATTTGTCATCAGAAAGAATGCAAGCCAGGGACTTCCCTGGCGATCCACTGGTTAAGACTCCCTGCTTCCACTGCAGGGGGCACGGGTTCGCATGCCACAAGGCCAAAAAAAAAAAAAAATGCAAGCCAGAAGACAGTGACTTCTGTCTTTAAACTACTGAAAGAATAAAACAGTCAATCAGAATTCTAAACTCAGCAAAAATAATAATTTTTTTCTTTGGTTGCCTATGCTTTTGGCACTATATGCAAAAAATCATTGCCAAATCCAATGTTATGGAGCTTTCCTCCTATGTTTTTTTCTAAGAGTTTTACAGTTTAAGCTCCTATGTTTATGTTTGGGTCTTTAATCCATTTTGAGTTTATTTTAAAAATAATTTTTAAGTTTTAATTGAAAAAACACATCTCATAAAATGTACTATCTTAACTATTTTTAAGTATGCAGTTCAGTAGTGTAAAATATATTTGCATTATTGTGAAACAGATCTCCAGAATTTTTTGTCTTGCAGAACTTGGTAACCACCATTCTACTTTCTATTTCAGTGAATTTGACTACTTTAGATAACTCATGTGAGTGGAATCATATAGTATTTGTTGTTTTGTGTCTGGCTTATTTCATGGGGCATAATGATTTTAAGGTTCATCCATGTTGTAGCATGTGACAGCATTTCCTTTTTTTAAAGGTTGCATAGTATTTCATTGTGCTTATATACCACATTTTGTTTCATCCATTGATGGACATTTGGGTTGCTTCCACATCTTTGCTATTGTGAATAGTACTGCTATGAATGTGGGTGTAAAAATATCTCTTCGAGATCCTGCTTTCAATTATTTTGGATTACACTCAGGAGTGGGATTGCTGGATCATATGGTAGTTCTAGTTTTAATTTTTTGAGGAACCACTGTACTGTTTTCTACAATGGTTGTACCATTTTACAGTCCCACCAACAATGCACAAGGTCCAACTTCTCCACATCCCTGCCAACACTTGTTAGTTTCTGTGGCTTCTTTTTTTTTTTGGTAGTAGCTATCATAATAGTGTAAAGTAATATCTCAGTGTGGTTTTGATCTGCATTTCTCTGGTGATTAGTAATGTTGAACATCTTTTCATATTCTTTTTGGCCATTTGTATATCTTCTTTGGAGAAGTATCTACTCAAGTCCTTTGACCATTTATTTTCTAATTGGGCTATTTGATTTTTTTGTTGTTTAGTTGTAGGAGTTCTTTATATATTCTGGATATTAACCCCTTATCAGGTATATG
The DNA here is from genome assembly GCF_009873245.2 of Balaenoptera musculus. Lineage (NCBI taxonomy): Eukaryota > Metazoa > Chordata > Mammalia > Artiodactyla > Balaenopteridae > Balaenoptera > Balaenoptera musculus. The sequence goes on along the minus strand of NC_045789.1, from coordinate 66,271,768 downwards.
ATTTGTAAATATTTTCTCCCATTCCTTAGGTTGCCTTTCACTCTGTTGATTCTGTCCTTTGATGCACAAGTTTTTTTAGAAATTCACGTTCTTTTATTTATTTATTTATTTATTTATGACTGTGTTAAGTCTTCGTTTCTGTGCAAGGGCTTTCTCTAGTTGCGGCAAGTGGGGACCACTCTTCATCGCGGTGCGCGGGCCTCTCACCATCGCAGCCTCTCTTGTTGCGGAGCACAGGCTCCAGACGCGCAGGCTCAGTAATTGTGGCTCACGGGCCCAGTTGCTCCGCGGCATGTGGGATCTTCCCAGACCAGGGCTCGAACCCGTGTCCCCTGCATTGGCAGGCAGATTCTCAACCACTGCGCCACCAGGGAAGCCCGATGCACAAGTTTTAAAATTTGATTTGTCCCACCTGTATTTTTTTCTTTTGTTGCTTGTGCTTTTGGTGTCATATCCAAGAAATCATTGCCAAATTCAGTGTCATGAAGATTTTCCTCTATGGTTTCCTCTAGGTGTTTTGTATTTTTAGGTCATACATTTAGGTCTTTAATCCATTTAGAGTTAATGTTTGTTTATGGTGTAAGGTAAGGGTCCAACTTTGTTCTTTTGCATATGAATATCCAGTTTTCTGAACTGGATATCCTGTTGAAGAGACTATCCTTTCCCCATTGAATACTCTTGGCACCCTTGTTGAAAATCATTTGAAGTTTGTTTCTGGGTCATCTATTTTATTCCAGTGGTCTATATGTCTCTCTGTATGCCACTACCACTCTTCTGATTACCATAGCTTTGCAGTTGTTTTGCAATCAGGAAGTGTGAGACCTCCAACTTTATTTTTCACTTTCAATATTGTTTTCGCTATCTGGGTCTCTTGAGATTTATATGAATTTTAGGATAAATTTTCTGTTTCTGTAAAAAATGTCATTGGGATTTTGATAGGGGTCACACTGAATCTGTAGATTGTTTTGATTAGTATAGACATCTTAACAATACTAAGTCTTCCAATCCAGGAACGTGGGATGTTGCTCCATTTATTTGTATTGTTAATTTCTTTCAGCAACATTTTGTAGTTTTCAGTACACAAGCTTTTTGGGAGGCTGTGTTAAACAGCAAAATCACCAATCCTGCTTGAATTTCCTGGAGGTTCAGTAGTTAGGACTCCACGCTTTCACTGTGGAGTCCCTGATGGGGGACTCAGTCCCTGGTGGGGGAACTAAGATCCCACAAGCCACATGTTACAGCCAAAAAAAAAAAAAAAAGTTTTAAATAAATAAATAAATAGATAAGGATTATGTTAGTAAATGTGAAAGTGTAGCTCAGAGTCCAAAAACGTATCTTTAAAGAAATCATATTTTTTTAAAGAAATACAGTCACCCAAATATTGAGATAATGCTTACTGAGATGGAGTTTTAGAAATGTGAATTAATATGTGTAAAACTGCTTCCTAAAACAGTAAAGAACTACAAAAATAATCACAAAGAATAAGAATAATCACAAAATAATTTCGGCTCTTATGACCTGTTTGGAACAATTAGTCTAGAAGACACCAGAAGAAAAATTGTTCTTTCTTTAACCAAAGTATAGTTGATATACAATGTTGTGTTAATTTCTGCTGTAAAGCAAAGTGACTGTGACACATACATATACATTCTTTTTTATATTCTTTTCCATTATGGTTTATCACAGATATTGAATATAGTTCCCTGTGCTGTACAGTAGGACTTTGATGTTTATCCATTCTATATATAATAGTTTGCATCTGCTAATCCCCAAATCCCAGTCCATCCCTCCCCCACCCCCTTGACAACCACAAGTCTGTTCTCTGTGTCTGTGAGTCTGTTTCTGTTTCATAGATAAGTTCAATTGTGTCATATTTTAGATTCCACATATAAGTGATATCATATGGTATGTCTTTCTCTTTCTGACTTACTTCACTTAGTGTGATAATCTCTAGGTCCATCCATGTTGCTGCAAATGGCATTATTTCATTCTTTTTTATGGCTGAGTAGTATTCCATTGTATATATGTACCACATCTTCTTTATGCATTCATCTGTTGATGGACATTTAGGTTGTTTTCATGTCTTGGCTACTGTGAATAGTGCTGCTATGAACATAGGGGTGCATGTATTTTTTTGAATTATAGTTTTGTCCAGATGTATGCCCAGGAGTGGGATTGCTGGATCATATGGCAACTTCATTTTTAGTTTTTTGAGCAACCTCCATACTGTTTTCCACAGTGGCTGCACCAACTTACATTCCCACAAATACTGTAGGAGGGTTCCCTTTTCTCTACACCCTCTCCAGCACTTGTTATTTGTGGACTCTTTAATGATGGCCATTCTGACCAGTGTGAGGTGGTACCTCATTGTAGTTTTGATTTGCATTTCTCTAATAATTAGTGATTTTGAGCATCTTTTCATGTGCCTGGTGGCCATCAGTATGTCTTCTTTGGAGAAATGTCTGTTTAGGTCTTCTGCCCATTTTCTGATTGGGTTGTTTGTTTTTTGAGTGTTAAGTTGTATGAGCTGTTTGTATATTTTAGAAATTAAGCCCTTGTCAGTCTCATCATTTGCAAATAGAAAAATTGTTATTTGATTAGGTTTTGAGTAGCATAAGAACTAGTTCACATTCAGAATGCATTCTTGGTCAGTGTCAGGATTACTTTTATAACTATTTTTGAATTTAAGCTTCCTCCTCCAGGGCATATGGAGACATTCAAGACATGGATATATACAAAATACTTGAATGTTTTTGTTTTTTAAAAACACTTTCCTCCATGTTTTAAGCTTCATAGCACCAAACAATTTCTTTTTAATTGTTTTGATTTCCTAGGCTTTCTTTATGAAGTTGAAGTTGGTAAAGCTCTTTCTCGATAGCCCAAAGCACACTGGATCAGGTCTGAACTTAGAAATAGCCATGTCTTAGCCAAAATTCCTTTCTAAACTTCTATGCCTAATAAAAAATTTTTAGTATGCTAGAAACAGAAAGAAATTGTTTAAAATTAATAAACATTTGTCAGAAACTAATGGCAAATATCTTACTAATTTGTGAAACTGTCGTACTATCCCCATTAAAATGGGGAACAAGAAAATCTGCCCACTCTAATCATTTTACTTAATGATCTTTTTGTTGGTTCTAGCAAGCTGTAAGGAAAGAAAGTGAATCAAGAGCTATCAATGTGGGACTTCCCTGGTGGTGCAGTGGTTAAGAATCTGCCTGCCAATGCAGGGAACACGGGATCGAGCCCTGGTCAGAGAAGATCCCACATGCCCGAGCAACTAAGCCCACGCGCCACAACTACTGAGCCTGCACTCTAGAGCCCGCGAACCACAACTGCTGAGCCCACGTGCCACAAGTACTGGCCTGCCTGCTGCAACTACTGAAACCCGCGCACCTAGAGTCAGTGCTCCGCAACAAGAGAAGCCACTGCAATGAGAAGCCCACGCACCACAACGAAGAGTAACCCCCGCTTGCTGCAACTAGAGAAAGCCTGCACGCAGCAACGAAAACCCAACATAGCCAAAAAAAAAAAAAAGAAAAAAGAAAATAGCTAATTGCATATTATAATTTATATTAGAATATAAATATACAACATAATACAATGTAATTAATTGTATTATTGATTTATATTTTATTAATTATATAATATAATTATATGTAATAATGATATATTTATTATATATGTGTGTATGTATATACACACACACACACATACACATAAAGAGCTAAACTGTTACTCAGAAACATAGGAAAGGTTTCTAAACTTTTGAACTTAGGAAGTTCAGCAGCCCAAAAGCGTTTCTCAAAAAAACCTATTCAATGCGCAGAGAGTTATGTACTTTCAGTCTACTGAGAAATTCACAAACCTGTAGGAAATTGTACACATGAAACCTAAATCACAGGAAGTACACAGTCACAATGTATAAAATGTGTAGCTTAAAAGATTATACATTTTATTTTAATTGTTCTTTGGGAAATAGTTCACTCTCAATAATGTATGAATTTTTGTTTTAATGTCAGCTTCTGAGGGAGTGTAAGAGGACAGTTTTTAAAGTGTATTATATAACCCCTAGAAATTTTTGATCAGAGGGCTTAAAAACAGAACATATTTATAGAACTGAAATGCAGAATTAAAAAAAATAAAAGTGGTTTATGTGGGCCTAAGTGGATTTTGAATTTACAGTCTATTTTGTTCTTTAATAGACCTTGAATTTAAAAATGAAGAAACAGAATAATATCTTTTTTCTTTGTATTGCTTTTGAAGCAATCAAATGAAATTGCATCTTCCTCAGACCTCTCCTGAAGCTATATATACAATTTTATAGGCTATATTTGAAAATAAGCCTCACTTTCAATATTACCAAGAACTCCAAAGCTTTCCCCCTTCTTTGAGATGGAGCTGGTGCATGAAAAGAGCGCTGAACTAGAAGATAAGGGCTTACCTGGGTTTTAGCTCTGACTCCTTTTTTCTATGAGCTGTGTGCCAATTGTTTAACCTCTCTGATCTGTAAAGAAATCTATGTTTTCTTTATCTGTAAAGTTGAGAGTGGTGGAGATTAAATGAGATAACATATGTACAGTGTTTGCAAGCTATAAAACACTGCAAACATTGAATTATGAGGCAGTTTTTCCAAATCCCAATAGCTGTGAGAAGAATGAAAATAGAAGACAAAATTTTTACATTATCTGTTTTATGCAATGAACAGGAAGATGGCCAGGATGGTGAAGGATGTCGAGCCCTTAGTCTTCAGAGGTGTGGTTGAAGGAACTAAGGCTATATATCTGAAAAGCCAAATACTCAGGGTGTAGGGAAGAAGCATTAGTATTTATAGCCTGCCTCGTGGAAGTCCTGCTGTAGTATTTGCCTTTCAACAGCATCATATTTTTTTAATATTTGTTTCATCCAGACATGAGTTATTACCTCCCCTCCCCCATTTTCCTCTCATCATAACATTCCCTTAATCTAAAAATCAGAAAAGGCAAATGAGCTTCAGATGAGCTCTTCGCTGACTTCCCTGTGCTTATAGAATCCTTTCAATCCAGAAGAGGGGTAGGTAGCATTTGGACGTAGTCTCGAAACAAAAGTCAACACGCATATCGTGGGGGAAATCTGAAGAAAATGGAAATGCAACAGTAGGACAACAGACAGAAGTTTAACCTTTGAGGCACATGTGGACCGGAAGGTATTGAGTGGCAGGTCTGGATGTCCAGAAGACGAGGCCTCGCCACAAGAGATATGGGAAGCTGATGTCTACTTAGAAAATTGCTCAGGAATGCACAAATTAAGATTGATGTTTGGAGCTCCAATTTCCATAATTCCTATTGTTTCTCTTTTCTCATAATAACCATTCTATCTTTCTACCTCTTTTATTCAATCAAGTAAGACATAGAGAGTTTAATGAGTTTTGATTTTTCCCAGTCAGGAAGACTTGTCAATATTTCACAGGTAAGCAGAAAGAGGCAGTAAAAGAACTCTATTAAAATGTTTTAGTCACTTCTGAAGATCCAAAGACAGGTTCTATTTTGCAAAGCTTTATTCTCTTTTTATGAATTCCTCTCTCTGCTGATTTGTTTTTTGTGATTACTCAGAGATCAAGCAGCTCATACAATGTATGTGAGTCAGATTTATTGAGACAGCAGGGTAGCCTGTTGGCTTGTCTTCATAGCTGCCAAGCTGCAATTAGATTGTCAAAAATTTTCAGCTGGCTACCTATTTAGAGTATAAACAAGTGGTTGCTGGTATCAAACTATTTGTGAATACAGGATTTTTGCACATTTCTTTGGCTAAAACGGCATCATTAAAAAAAGGAAACCTACAAAATAGTTGAGGTTTTATCAGAGACATGAAGATTTGAGTTGTGATTTTTTGGCATAATAAAGAGTGAAGCAAAGTTTCTGAGAGATTTGAGCTATTTCATTGTGTTAATCAACAGCTATGTATATGATTATAGTAACATCACCATCTCCATGGCTGTGGCTTACACTAAACGGAAAATACTACATTTACTTTGTATAATTAGGAGTTTGCTGTTCTGAGTGCTCCTTTTTAAAAAGAAATTATTTTTTTCAGCTTTATTAAAGTATAATTGACAAAACTGTGTATACTTAAAGTGTGCAACGGGATGATTTTCTCCCTCTTTCATCTATTTATACTCAACAAATGTACCAGGGAAAGGCTTTGCTCTGAATGCAGTGGGGTAGATGTGAACAACTGGGTGAGTGAATTGTTACCTTATCTACATGTTCTAAATTGAGTAACTATGGTTCCTAGTCCTCACAGCCAAGTGGTGAGAAAGCCATTCTCAGTTATGTTTTGGGGAATTTCCCCCTCTTCTTTGGGTCTTCTAAAAATCCAGGTTGGAGGAGTGGTCTCTTCCCTGTCTAGCAAATGGGGAGAGGCCAAGGCTTTAGCTGAAAGTGTTGGGCTTCACGGCTACAGCTGTTTTCTGCTCCATGATTCTGCTACCCAGACCAGTTCCTCCTGTCTGTTGGCCACAAATGCTTTGGGCAGGCTCAGAGACACCATTCCTGTGGGCCTCTCCACTGACCACTGCCTCAGCCACACTGACCCTCACTGCTGTTCCCAAGGCTGGGATGGTCAAGGAACATCTTACTGAAATGTAGTCATTAAAATATGTCCTGGGACTTCCCTGGTGGCACAGTGGTTAAGAATCCGCCTGCCAGTGCAGGGGACACGGGTTCGAGCCCTGGTCTGGGAAGATCCCACATGCCATGGAGCAACTAAGCCCGTGCGCCACAACTACTGAGCTGCACTCTAGAGCCTGCGATCCACAACTACTGAGCCTGCGTGCCACAACTACTGAAGCCCTCGTGCCTAGAGCCCATGCTCCGCAGCAAGAGAAGCCACCGCAATGAGAAGCCTGTGCACCGCAACGAAGAGTAGCCCCTGCTCACCACAACTAGAGAAATCCCGTGTGCAGCAACGAAGACCCAACGCAGCCATAAATTAATTAATTAATTAATTAAAGGTTAAAAAAAAAAAAAAAGAATATGTCCTGAAGGAGGTCTGATAGAAGACCATTCCAGGCAGGGGGTAGAGCCAGAGGCCATGAGGCAGGAGCTTGCCTGGTGTGTTTAAGGAGCAGCAAGGAGGCCAGAGTGGGCACAGCGAGAAGTGCTGGGGTGGCGGGAGTAGTAAAGATGAGATCAGAGCAGTGTAGGGCCCTGGAGGCCACTGTAAGGACTTCAGTGTTTATTCTGAGTAAGATGGGGAACCACTGAAGTGTTCTGAGGATCAGCCCGGCCGTGTGGAGAACAGCTTGCTTGGCTTCCTAATGTCCACTTCCAATCTTGCCTCCACACACCTGTTTGGGGATTGTACCACTTGTATTGTGCACAAAGGACTGTTTCCGTTGGATGCTGCTTCAGTTATATTCCTTGTAACTATGCCTCAAATGATGTGTCACTTGGAAAGTGAATGAAGATGGCACTACTGATTCACCTACCGGTCAGTCAAATAAACATATAGTTATAAACTTTGGAAAGTTTCTATCAAGAAAAACCTAATGACTGAGAGCCCAGAATTGCCAGCAACCATCAGGCTACCAGGAGCTGGGAGGGGCAACAAATGATTCTTCCCTCTAGACTTTGGAGGGAGCAAGATCCTGCCAGCACCTTTCAGATTTCTGGCCTCCAGAAGTGTGATTCTCTCTGTGTCTCTCTCACGCACACACACACAGACACACACACAAAGTGTGATGCTTTGACAGTATACAATGGGAAAAGAGACCTTGGGTTAATACTGTGTGGGGGTACCTTTGAACAAGATCTGAAAGATGCGAGGAGTTAAATAGTGTGAATGGGGACAGGAGAGTAGGTTTTGCAGATAGAACAGTATACACAAAGGCTCTAGAAAGGGAGAAGCAAGGTGTATTCCATTAAATGAAGGAAGGTCAGTGTGGGGAGCACCAGGGTGAGGAGAGTGACAGGAGCTGAGTATGAAGAAGTACACCATGTAAACAATTTTGGTTTCAAGATTTGGACTTAACTCTTTGAACACTATCTTAGTCTATTCAGGCTGCTACAACAAAAATACCACAGATGAGCTTATAAACAACCAAAATTTATTTCTCACAGTTCTGGAGGCTGGAAATCTGAGATCAGGGTTTTGGCATACTCATGTGAGGGTCCTCTTCTGGGTTGCAGACTTCTTGTATCCTCACAGGGCGGAAGGGGCCAGGGACTCTCTGGGGCCTCTTTCATAAGAATATTAATTCCATTTATGAGAGTTTTGCTCTCATGACCTAACCACTTCCCAAAGATCCTACCTCCTAATTATCATCACCTTGGGAGTTAAGATTTCAACATATGAATTTTGGGGTTGGGGGGCACAAACATTCAGACAATAACAGTCACTAAATCTGTGAGCATGTTTCCTGATCAACTGACATAAACAAAGAGATTATTGATCAAACCATATTAGGGGGTATCTCATGGTTGGCTTATCAGCCAATAGATTTTGGGTTTTTTCTTATCCTGGCGGTACCTAGACTTTCCTTTGGGGAACTCACTCTTCCTCATTGGAGTAGTCAGTGCTTTGGGTAGTATGGACCCTACTTCTAGTTCTAAGGGTAGGCTTCGCTTGTCATAAGTCAATCAATGTTTTTTTTGAAACTTCAAGGAGGTCCCTGGTAAGTGTCATCTCTTCTCTGCCTTGGTTTTGAACTTGAAAAACAAAGCAAAGAGTAAATATGAAGGTCCCAAATAGCACTTTTATTGTCATAGAGGCATATGTTTCATGTCTGCTAACCAAGTGGACTTACTAATACTCAATCCCAAATGATGCAGCTCAGGCCATGATGGACTTTGACAGGTCCAGCAACATAGAATAACAAAAGAGAACTTCTGATTTTTGAGGGGAAGTCTACTCCCAAAAGGAAGGCAGAGCTGAGTAGAGTGTTCTCAGTCTTTATAAAATTACCATATCAGATGAGTGGATCCGTCTTCCCAGGAGCAGAGAGAGGCTGGAGTAACATTAATTGAAGCAACATCAGGAGTGGAAAAGAAGCATTCTCCATAACAAGCACCATTTCATCCCTCTTGCAACAGTGATTGTTTTAGGGAAGGATAGTAACCCAGGCTTAAGCCAATCAACTCACAGAAGTTCCAAAGCTTCCAATGGTAGTTTTTACAGAAATAGGACAAACAATATTAAAATTTGTATGGAACTACAGAAGACCCTGAATAGCCAAAGCAATATTGAGAAAGAACAAAGCTGGAGGCATCACTGATTTCAAGCTATATTACAAAGCTATAGTAATCAAAACAATATGGTATTGGCATAAAAACAGACACACAGATCAATGGAGCAGAACAGAGTGTCTAGAAATAAGCCATGCATATATGGTTAATTACTTTACGAAAAAGGAGCCAAGAATATACACTGGGGAAAGGACAGTCTCTTCAACAAATGGTGTTGGGAAAACTGGACAGCCACATGCAAAAGAATGAAACTGGACCACTATCTTAAACTATACACAAAAGTTAACTCAAAATGGGTTAAAGGCTTGCATGTCAGACCTGAAACTATAAAACTCTTAGAAAAAACACAGTGGATAAGCTCCTTGACATTAGTCTTTGCACTGATTTTTTGGATTTGATACCAAAGCAAAAGCAACAAAAGCAAAAATAAACAAGTAGTACCACATCAAGCTAAAAAGCTCTGCACAGCAAAGGAAACAATCAACAAAATGCAAAGATAACCTACCAAATGTGAGAAAATATTTGCAAATCATATAACTGATAAGAGGTTAATATCCAAAATATATAAAGAACTCATACAACACAATAGCATAAAACTAAACAATCCACTTTAAAAATGGGCAGAGGATCTGAATAGATGTTTTTTCCAAAGAAGACAAACAGATGACCAACAGGTACATTGTAAAAGGTACACTGAAATTATACCTTTTAATTGGACCAACAGGTACATTAAAAAGGTGCTCAAATCACCAGTCATCAGGGAAATGCAAATCAGAATCACAATAAGATATCACCTCACACCTTTAGAATGGCTATTATCAAAAAGAGAAGAAATAACAAGCATTGGACAGGATGTGGAGAAAAGGAGAACTTCGTGTACTGTTGGTGGGAATGGAAATTGGTGCAGCCACTATGGAAAATAATATGGCGATTCCTCAAAAAATTAAAAATGGAACTACCATATGATCTAGCAATTCCCCTCCTGGGTATTTCTCTGAAAAAAAACTGAGAACACTAACTTGAAAAGATATTTGCACTCCCATGTACATTGCTGCATTATTTACAAGAGCCAAGGTATGGAAACAAGCTAACTGTCCATGGATGGATGTGTGGATACAAGTTGATACACATACACACACACACACACACACACAGGAATATTCTTCAGCCATGAAGAAGAAGGAAATCCAACCAGTTGGGACCACATGGATGGACCTTGAGGGCATTATGCTAACTGAAATAAGTCAGACAGAGAAAGAAAAATACCTATGATCTCACTTACAAGTAGAATCTAAAATAAACAAACAACCAAAACACAACAATAACAATTGAGCTCCAAGACAAAAGAACACATTGGTGGTTGCTAGAGGTGAGGAATGGGGCGGTGAGCAAAATGGGTAACGGGGGTCAAAATGTATAAACTTCCAGTTATAAAATAAATATAAACTTGGGAATGTAATGTACAGCATGGTGACTATAGTTAATAATATTGTATTGCATATTTGAAAGTTGCTAAGACAGTAAATCTTTAAAAAGTTCTCATCACAACAAATTTTGTAACTATATATGGTGACAGGTGTTGACTTATGGTTACGATTTTGCAATATATACAAATATCAAATCATTCTGCTGTATACCTGTAACTAATATAATGTTAAATGTCAAATATACCTCTATTTTTAAAAAAAAGAAGAAAGAAATTATTTAGCCTCATAGATTGGTCAGGATTGCACCAATCAGAGGAACGTGCAAGAGTTTGCTACTGAAGAGGGGCCTTTAGAGAGAAGACCTCTGTAATCACTTTGCTTCCATGAGGGATGTAAGCCTGAGAATGAACGTGGAAGAGACCAGAGCTGTGAAAATCAGAGAAATACAAAGTTAGAACCCTGATCAAAATTAGTCTGAAATGTTCCCTGGGCTTCTTCAGTTACATAAGTCAATAAATTACCTTTTATCATTTAAGTCAGTTTGAATTAGATTTTCTGTTGCTACAATACAACCCAAATTATCCTATTCAATACACATATATCTCATCTCTTTTTTCAAAGACTCAAATCTCATCACCTCTAAGAAGTTTTCTATAATTGACCCTCTTGTTGACACTTGTTTTCTGACAGTTCAGCATTACCTAGTGTATACTATAATTTTTGCACTTACTTATAACATTATTAGTGTTTTCATCATATATTCTTTTATTCTTTTTTTCTTTCAATCTATTTGCATCCTTATATTTAAAGTGTGTTTCTTATAAACAGCATATAGTTGGGTCTTTTCTTTGTTAAAATCTAGTCTGACAATTTCTACTGCAGTGTTAGGCCATTTATATTGAATTAGCAACTGGTATGATTAGTTCAATCGTTGCTATTTTTTAAAAAAAATCTCATCTGTGGAGTTCCCTGGTGGCCTAGTGCAGGGGTCCCCAACCCCCGGGCTGAGGACCGGTACTGGTCCACAGCCTGTTAAGAACCGGGCCGCACAGTAGGAGGTGAGCAGCGGGCAAGTGAGCGAAGCTTCATCTGCTGCTCCCCATCGCTCGCATTACCACCTGAGCCATCCCTCCCCATCCCCCCAGTCCGTGGAAAAATTGTCTTCCACGAAACCGGTCCCTCGTGCCAAAAATGTTGGGGACTATCAGCCTAGTGGTTAGGATTTGGCACTTTCACTGCCATGGCCTGGGTTCAGACCCTGGTCAAGGAACTGAGATCCACGCAGCATGGCCAAAAAAACCAAAAACCAAAAACCAACACCCCCCCAAATAAACCCAAAAAAAACCACCCTCCTTGTTCTTTGTTCTTCTTTTCCTACCTTTTAAAAAATAATTATTTCATTTTATTTCCCCTATTGGTTTTCTAGTAATACCTCTTGGCATTTTTTTTTTAGTGGTTACTAAAGTTTGTAGTACTCATCCTTAACTTATCCTTATTACATTATTTCATAAGCAATGTAAGAAAGTTACTATAGTATAGTTCCACTTCTTACCCTTTTGCCATTGTGCTATTGTTTTTATGTATTTTTCTCACCTATTATAACATGTTTCATTATATTTGCTTTTAACAGTCAATAGTCTTCTAAAGAAAAAAATTTTAAATATATTTTATATTTGTTCACATCTGTGCCCTTTCTGATGGCCTTCATTGTTTCCTACAGATCCAGGCTTCTATCTGGAGTCATTTCCCTTCAGCATGAAAAACTTTCTTTAGTGTTTCTCCATAATGCAGGTTTTCAAGGGACAAATTCTGTTTCTGTTTTTATTTTGCTCTCATTTTAAAAGGATTTTTCAATGGGTACAGAATTCTAGCTTGACAGGTTTTTGGGTTTGTTGTTGTTGTTTTCCAGATGTCATTCTATTGTTTTCTGGCTTCCATTTTTTTCTGATGAGAAGTCAACCAACATTCATAGTTTTGTCTTCATAAACATCGTTGTTCCTTTTGCCCAATCTGGCTGCTTTTAATATGTATCTAGGTATAATTTTCTTTTTATTTATCTAGCTTAGTGTTTACTAAGATTCTTGGATATACAGGTTGATTTATTTCACCAGTTTTGGAAAATTCTTGGCCATTATCTCTTCAAATATTTCTTTTGCCCCAGTCTCTCCTCAATTCTTAGATTCCAGCTACATATATGCTGGATTACTAAATATTGTCCCATAGGTTTCTGACTCTTTGTTCTGTTTTTCTTTTTCCCTCAATATTTTATTCTTTATTCAGTTTGTATAATTTCTAATGACCTATCTTGGGGTTCACTAATTCCTTTCTCCTGTGATATATGTCTGTCATTAAGCTCATCCAATGAATTCTGCATTTTAGATACTGTATTTTTTCTTTTTAGAGTTTTCATTTTTCTGCTGAAATTCTCCATCTATTTGCTCATTTTGTCTATCTTGTCTATCTTTTATCTAAACACTCTAACATATTTTTAATAGTTATTTTAAAATTCCTGTCTGCTAATTCTAACACCTGGGTTATCTGTGGGTCTGCTTTTAATATTTTTCTCTTGATTATGAGTCATATTTTCTTACTTTTTCACATACCTTGTCACTTTTTAGACACTTTGTATTTGTTTACAACTAATATTTGCCCCCAGAAAAGGCAATCCCCTTTCCTCTATCAGGAAGCTAGGTTAAGAGGCTGATTTCTTCAGTCTAATCAAAGTTTGGGGTTGCCTCTTTAGTTAGTTAGTTTCAGTTCAATTCACCTCTGATATTAAATACCTTTTTAAAAATTGAGGTATACTGACATACAACATATCAGCTTCAGGCGTACAACATAATGATTTGATATTTGCATATACTGCAAAATGATCACTACAATAAGTCTAGTTAACATCTGTCACCATACATAGTTACAGGTTTTTTTTTCCTCTTGTGGTATTAAATATCTTGAGCATGATCAGTCCTTCCCGGCAGCAGGGCTTTGAAATCTAAGCACCATGAAACTATGAGATCTCTATGCTTTCCAGTCCAGTCATCAGTTTCTTGTGCCACAGGAGTCAAGCCGGTAATTTAAACATATGAAGTTATCCAGATGGGGACTACTGTGGTCTGGAGGGCAGGGCGAGCCATAAATCAAGTCTATCCTGTTGATACCATGCAAAAATTTGAGTCTAAGTTGTCAGATCCTCTCCTTGTTCTCCTTCTTCTTCCTCCTCCCCTTCTTCTTCTTCTTCTCCTTCTTCTTTTTCTTCTTCTTCTTTTCTCCTTCTCCTTCTTTTCCTAAAAGAATCCTGAAATTCAGATCCTTCTATAAAATTTCCCAATATTCATTTTAGCAAATAATTTGAAATTCTTTTAAAGTGTAGTACAGCCCTAACAAGATATGTTAGGTTAATTCAGCCCATGGACCACCAGTTCTCAGTCTCCAATGTGGTCCAACTTCCCCATATTAGATAAAAAAGCTAAGGTCCAAAGCACTTAACCTTAGATCAGCAAAGACGACTTTCTGAAGTAAAAATTAAAAAATTTTTTTTAATTCTTAGAAGTTAAAATCTTAAAAATTTGGTTGCCGGTTTATTATGAGGCCTTTTCATCAGAGATTTTGCAGATATAAAATATAAAAACTATTCATCCAATCACATGGGGCACAGTGGATTAGCTTTGTAGGGGAGTTATTTTAAGTGTAGATTTTCCACTGTGAAGACAATATTTTAATAATAGTTCCAGATAGTTAAGTAGAGACAAATAAAAAAAACTCAAATATACCGGTTTTTATCCCACAGCCATATATCCATTTTGTCTTGTATTCCCTGAGAAACATAACTATTTTGCCCCTACAACTGACATCTGTGGGCATGGGATCTGCCAGAGAATAAGATTATTAGTATATATTCCTAGAAAAAATTTGTTGTATTTCAAATGGACTTAAAAAAAATCTCTTCAGGACTTCCCCTGGTGGAGCAGTGGTTAAGAATCCGCCTGCCAATGCAGGGGACGTGGGTTCGGTCCCTGGTCCGGGAAGATCCCACATGTCTCAACAAAGAGTGGCCCCCACTCGCCGCAACTAGAGAGAGCCCGCGCTCAGCAAGGAAGACCCGATGCAGCCAAAAATAAATAAATTAAATTTAAAAAAGACTTTGATATGAAAAGATTTTTTTAAAAATTTAATTTATTTATTTTTGGCTGCATCGGGTCTTCCTTGCTGAGCAACGGGTTGCGGTGAGCGGGGGCCACTCTTCGTTGCGGTGCGCAGGCTTCTCATTGCGGTGGCTTCTCTTGTTGCAGAGCACGGGCTCTAGGTGCGCGGGCTTCAGTAGTTGTGGAGCGTGGGCTGAGCTGCTCCGCGGCATGTGGGATCTTCCCGGACCAGGGCTTGAACCTGTGTCCCCTGCATTGGCAGGCGGATTCACAAAGGAAGTCCTCAAAGTCTTATTTGCTATTTAGAGACGTATTTGTTCAGCTGCCTACCTGGATGGGATGGCAAAGAAAGGACAATCAGTATCTCTCCCTGCAAACCGTTTTAAAATTCCTGTTTCTCTAGACAAAGTTTCTCTAAGTGAACATGATTATGCATGCTGGGGGGCTGTAATGTGTAAGTCTAATATTCCCTACATACCTTCCTTATATTTCTCTACACACACGTATGTACACTCATCCCTTCCTTACATCCCACATGCACAGAACCACAATTATGTTACTGACCGAAATGAATGTATTTTATGATGTATTTATTTCTCTCTCCAAGCTCTGAGAGAAAAACTAGAAGCCAGTGGCCACTAAGAACTCATTTCTTGCCAAGCAGCTACTGGCATTTGTTCAAAACGTATTCATAGAATTGCCACGATATCAACTTGGAAAGTAGGTTAAAATCAGTACCATCTTTTTCATACCCCAGCAATTTTACATTTCAATGCCTCCACTGAACTCTTCAGGAATAATCCATAGGACTCAGATTTTTCAAATTTAACTTGCAGGCTAGAAGTTTGAATGTTAGGGGTGTCAAACTATTGGAAGGTTTGACTAAACCCCTTTTCCTTCAGGCATTCCCTAAGATTCTGTCCTTTTCTTGTTCTTCACTCTTCCTCAGAGCTCTCACTTCTCCCATGGGATCAGTCACCCCTTTTATAAGGACAATTTGCAGATCTAACGTCTCTTTTTGTGTGTGGTAAAATACACAACATAAATTTACCATATTAACCATTTTTTCAGTGTTTCATTCAGTGGTATTACACACATCCAAACTGTTGTGCAACCATCACCGCCATTCATCTCCAGAACTTTTTTGTCTTCCCAAATTAAAACTCTTTACCCATTAAATAATCATTCTTTATTCTCCCCCCCCACCAGCCCCTGGCAACCACCATTCTACTTTCCACCTCTATGACTTTGATTGCTCTAGGAACCTCATGTATGTGGAATCATACGGTAGTTGTCCTTTTGTGACTAGCTTATTTCACTTAGCATAATGTCTCCAAGGTTCATTCATGTTGTAATATGTATCAGAATTTTATTCCTTTTTAAGGCTGAATAATATATACATATATATACGTTTGGCTGCTCCACGCGGCATACAAGATCTTAGTTCCCCGACCAGGGATCGAACCCGTGTCCCCTGCAGTAGTCCTAACTCCCCTGCACGGAGTCCTAACCACTGGACCAGGGAATTCCCAACTTTTCATCCATTTTTAGCATTACTACCTAAACTTAGGCCCTTAATATTTCTAATTATATAGTAATATCTTTAATTAATCAATTAGCAAACTCCATTAAATATGCTATAGTGTTTTCCTGCCCCAATGTCTTAACTCTGCCATTGTCTATGCTTGGGGAACCCTTCTTTCCTCTGCATCTCTCATCATCTGCTCTAGACACCTTCTGTGCAACCCCAGCACACACTAACTTCTCCCTTTCCTGGATCCTTTTAGCAATTATTAGAAAGCTCTCTTTTAGTCCTTAGCAAATAACTGTTTTGGAATTATTTGTCCATCTTGGAGATTGTACATCTTGGAGGGCAAGGACTACATTGTTACTTATCCATTCTATAGTGACTGAGTATCTATTATATTTTTGGCTCTGGGCAAGGGTTACAAACTAGCATGCAGCATGTTCCCTGCTTTTAAGATGCTCACATTTTAGTGGAGATGTAACCCAAAAGCAAATCATTGTAATTCAACATGAAAAAGGCTTTAGAAAAACCATGGGCAGGAAAGGAATGGCTAACTTTACCTAGAGGAACTAAAGAAGGCTTATATTTCTTGACATTTCCACAATGACAAATGACCTGCTAAAAATCACAGAAGTTCCTCATAGGTGATAGATAATTCATGATTTTCACAACTGATTTTTGTGTCTCTCTAGAATCCATTAGCCTTTTCATACATTTGCCTACAGGGTCTAGATGTGTATGTTTTAAACTACTAACTGTTAGGGAAAATAGTCTGGGCCTAAGGAATTGGAATGGTAACTCTCACTCACAATTCCACTTTATGATGGATACAAATAACTGCCCCTCCACTGAAGACACTGCTCCAGGGGGCAGGGAAGTATCAGAATACAGGGTCTTCTTCTCAGAAGCCTGGATGGTTGACGGGAGAGGGGTGATTTGGAGAGTAATACAGGTGGCGGCACTCAGTTCTCAAGAGAAGGCAGGGTAAAAATTTGAAAGATTGTCTTTTTTTTTTTTTTTTCCTTCAGGAATTCCAAGAATATTTTCTGGAGACAAAGATGTAATAATAGCAGATAACCTTATCCACTTGCTGACTGTTTTTTTGTTTGTTTGTTTTTTCCTTAGCATCTATCAGGCATCTGGCACATAACAGACCCTCAAATGCTGCTGTAGAAATTCCAAAAATCATACTGCTTGAGTTCACTACAAATTCAGGGAATCTAACCCAATCTTTTAGATCTACTGTTTATTATCTTTTTCCATTTTCCTAAGTTACCTAATTAAGTGCTGCTGAGTTCAAATTCTCAACTATAATATATTCCATATAAAATTATAAAGTACTGATCTAACTTTGCCCTGATTCCAGGGCATTCTTTAGCTGTGATGGATTATGTCATTTCTGATGGGGGTAGGAAACTGATAAAGAGCTATCGTCACCTCACTTCTCATGAGGCTCATACCCCAAAGCCTACTCAATACAGCTGGTTTCACGGGTTAAAGAAAGAAAAACCCTTTCCTGCCTTTGAGGGAAAAAGTAGGCTTGAAAATCTGCCCCTATTGGGATGCCATCCCAGCTCATTAATGCTGTGCCTCTTGATGGTCCTCACCTATAAGTTCTATTAAATGTGAGGTTGTTCATGTCTTCATCCACCCATCCATCCAACAATCACTTGCTGAAAGTCTACATGAGGGGCTCTGGATAAATCACACAAATGGTGTTTACCTGTATGGAGCTGATAATCCAGCGGAGGACACAGACAAAATGAAGTCACAAACAAAAATAAATTAGAAACTGTGATAATTTCTATGAAGAAAGCACAGATGTCAGTGATAGAGAAAATTTTTAAAAAAGGATCCTCTGAGTTTGCTCAAAGAAGGGCTTTCCAAGGAGGTGACTTTTCAGCTGATAGAAAAATGAGACATTTAAGTTGATGGAAAGATTTAAGTTGATAGAAGATGGAAATCTTCCTTCGAGTAGAGGGAAGATTGTCCCAGGGAAGACAGAGCAGTGTGTGTGAGGGTCCTGGGGTGGAGGGGCTGATAGAGAGGGGAGCTACAGAGCACAAACCCCATCTAAGGGGCAGTATGCCATGGTAGTTAAAGAGTACAGACTCTAGTACCAGACGGCCTGGGTTCAAGTTCCAATTTGGCCTCTGACTAATGTTGTGACCTCATGTAAGTTGCAAGTTCCATGCCTCAGTTTCCCTATCTCTAAGATGGAGATTTAAAATAATATCTATCTTGCAGGATTTCAAGAGAAGTCATACATGCAGATTTTTATATAAAACTTCCCAAGTTTTAAATTTTGTCCGTCATTTCAGGCAGCTTTGTCATCCCAGCTTCCCTTCAACCTGGAACTCAGGGTTTGTGATGGGCCCACTTTGTTGCCTTCTCTTCCTTTTCCCCACTGTCTCTCCAATAGACAATCTGGGTACTGAGTTCCTTTACATTTACTTATGGGATTATTCAGATTGAAGTCTGTCTTCTTTGCTTACCATAAACTGTGCAAAGTCAGGGTCCAAAACTGGTTTGCATAGCATTATATCCCAGAGTCTAACACAATGCCAGGCACTCAGCAGGTTCTCAACATATATTTATTGGATAAATGGATGATACTGAGATGCCTTTTTCTATTCTGCCTTGTCCTATTTTGTCTCTTCCCCTTTCCATTTTTCTCCCAGTTCCTCTTCTTTCTTGTCTTCCTCAAATTCTTAATCTAATCTCTTTACCTGGCAAGAGATATTTTCCCTTTCCTTGTTAATGTATTTTGAAGCAAAGGACTACTATTTTTCCCCTCTAACTTTTTGTCCTCATTTTCAAATGTGTGGTCATATAATGCTGTTTCCCCCCCCCCCAAAAAAAACAGCTTCAGCAAATGGAATCATGAGGTAGATGTATAATACTTTGAAACACAGTAATATTGAAAAAAATTATCAGAGGAGAAAGAGAAGAACTCTACTTTCATCTGGAAAAAAGATAGTGGGAAATATTTTTCAAATGTCTTGATATTCTGTCTCTCAATAGTTGATAAATATATTTTCCTTTGGAGACTGTTTGCCTGTGAAATATTTTCATGTTTCAAATTTGTTTTGGTTGTTCAGCTTATGTAACCTACTGAAGCAGAAATTAAGTTAGGAAATTCTTGTCAGGGTTAGATATGGCAATAAGAACACCAAGAAGTAAAGTGACCTGACAACATTCGTTAGAGGAACAAAAAACAAATGAAACTATGGAGAACTCTAGAAAAGCCCAGATTTCCCTTCTGGGGATCATTAACCCTGAGGAATTAACGAAAGTGAACGCTTGCTTTGCCCCACATTGCCAAGCTTTTTAACCTTTTACCCTACTTATAATACTGGACTACTCCCCACTCTTTTATACTACTACGGCATACGTTTAAAGCAGTTTCCTGGCATTTTCTGTCTGTCAAAATATGGAGAAAGCAGAGTGTAGCAGAAGCAGTAGTCATCTGAGTTCCCTTGAGTTCTGGCCCTGCCAAGAACTAGTGTGTGCCCTTGGGCATGTCATTCACTGCTCCAGCCTCAGCTCCTCAACCAGCAAGAAGAGGTAGAACAAATGATCATGAAGCCATTGTTCAGTTGTAATAGTCAACACCATGATTCTTTTCCTTTATTTCCTTTTCAGTTTTGTTCTTTATGATGGGCTTACAAAAGACACCGCAAAAGAGAAGATGTGAAGTCACAGTTGATAAACACGACTTTCTCCTTTCTGGTTTTGTTGGGCATCTAATGATTCCTTGGTTCTAAAAAAATTCTCTGCTTTTTGTGTTTCCTCACAACAAAAGAGCAGTTAACAACCAGGCTGGGTCATAAAAGTGCCCATCCTGCTCAGCGGAGGGAAATCCTTTTGTGCAGCAGGGACAGAATTGCTGGCTAACAGGTAAAGGCACGGCAGGGGATGCCTGGACATTGCTGCCCATATTAACCACCTGCCTAGACCTTTACTGCATACTACATGGGCAGCAAGTGGCTGCCTTTCACTCTGCTTTGCCGTTAAATCATATCAATGTATGTATACCAAACTTCTAGAAAATAGCTTGTACAGTATGGGGAATATAGTGACGTCAAAGGCACTGTCCCTACCCTAGTGAGATTTGGATGGGCATAGAGAAACGTACTCTTTCTCTTTGGGGTGTGCAGCTTGTCCTCCTTTTATTTTCTCTTCTTTGTTTCTTTTTTGGTTGGACCCCCAGAAAACTCTAACTAAA
The DNA here is from genome assembly GCF_009873245.2 of Balaenoptera musculus. Classification (NCBI taxonomy): domain Eukaryota; kingdom Metazoa; phylum Chordata; class Mammalia; order Artiodactyla; family Balaenopteridae; genus Balaenoptera; species Balaenoptera musculus. The sequence continues at coordinate 66,251,219 of NC_045789.1, read as the reverse complement.
ATTGCCCTTAGCAGGGCTTCCCTGGTGGCGCAGTGGTTGAGAATCTGCCTGCCAATGCAGGGAACACGGGTTCGAGCCCTGGTCTGGGAAGATCCCACATGCCGCGGAGCAACTAGGCCCGTGAGCCACAACTACTGAGCCTGCGCGTCTGGAGCCTGTGCTCCGCAACAAGAGAGGCCGCCATAGTGAGAGGCCCGCGCACTGCGATGAAGAGTGGCCCCCGCTTGCCGCAACTGGAGAAAGCCCTCGCACAGAAACGAAGACCCAACACAGCCAAAAAAAAAAAAAAAAAAAAAAAAAAAAAAATTGCCCTTAGCAAAATGGGGCACTCCATTGGTTTTTAACACTGAAGAGTACAGGCATAGCTGGATTTCAGGTCCCAAATGATATCACCAGAGTCTAGTCCTTCTCTTGGCTAGACTTCTCCCTATGTTGACCTTGCTGTCAAACAGGCCCTTATTGGAAAGGTGGAGGCCAGCAGAGCAGCCAGCCTAATCTTCACAGCTTGCATTTAGCAGCACAGAGAGAGAGTACCCATTGGCTGGTCCCTTCAACAAAAGTTGTGGGATTGGCTCAGAGTCAAGCTGATGGGTGGAGGGCCAACCCTGAACCAGTCACTGTGGCTGGGGAGCGAGGCGGAGGGCAGGGTTGCTTTGGTTGGCCGGGTCTTTCTTAAAGGTCAACCCCATCCATCTCAGTTGCAGGGACTGAGAGTAGTGGGGGAAAGATAGTATGTCCAGAGAGAAAGAAGGGACACTGTCACTCCAAGAAGAGTGAAATAATGCTGGACAGGCTAAGAGAACCAATATTCACATTATCCCACAATATGAACCTCTTCATTGAGAATAATAAATGAGGAAATTCCCTGGCTGTTCAGTGGTTAGGACTCTACGCTCTCACTGCCTAGGGCCCAGGTTCACTCCCTGGTGGGTGAACTAAGATCCCACAAGCTATGTAGCATGGCCAATAAAAAATAAAAAATCTTAAAAAAAAAAGAATAATAAGTGAAGGAGGACTAGGCAAGCAGAGGGGACTAGGAGGTCAACCAGGTATAGGTTGGATACTCAACTAACCCAGGATTGTCTTGTTCTAAGTATTGATTGGACCAAGTACTACATCTACTGTCCACTTCTCTCGTTATTGTCGTCATATCACAAGTTAGAATTCTTACAAATCCTTAGGAAAGCTGCTCCTTACATGAGTATACAGAGTTTTAGTACACTATTGTTTAAATGTTGAAAAGGGTTTCTGTTTTTCTTCTTTCATTGCATTTTGGCTTTTCATAGTGTGCAATTTTGCTGCATTTATAATCATTATGTGCTTTGTTTTGGGAGAATGCATTTTGTCATAAAAGCTTTTCATACAACTAGAGGAATGATCAGCTTCACTATCAATATTCCAGCACAACCTGTTTTTTTTCCCCCCAGGAATATTTAAAATAAGTTGCAAAACTCAGATGTATAGCAATTGAAAAAGAAAACTGAAACCAATTTGATTCTCTTAATTGAGAAATAATTAATTTCTGCATGACAATATTAGATTCTATAAAAGAGACTCCATGTATTCCTCTCCCTTTTCCTTTCACAAAGTTATCATTTAACTCTAACTTTGTTTGTGATATAATAATGTAGAGCTTGTGCACAAAGTGAGACTAAACTAACACAGAGGCTTCTCTTATAAATAGAAAAAAATGAATGTTTTTTTTTAATTTAAAGGAAACTGTATTTAAAATGCAATTTTTGGAAAATATAATAAAGTCAAATATAAATATTGTGAACAGATGTTTCTTAAGAAGCTTCTGAAATGAATAGTCACCATCTGGAACCATTTACAATGAGAAGAAGGTAAGCATGCACCTGTTCCTTCTTTAAAAAGATGTAATCTGTGTACCAAATTATGAACAAGTATGGCAGTCTCTGTAAAAAGGCAATATTCAATTTGCCAAACTGTTTAGAAAAATATTGATAAGAATGTAGATGGTTTAGAAAACTGTGCTTCTAAAACGCTTGGTCTGTTTTCAGATTTCTTTGCTTACTTGTAATTTTTAAAAGATAAAACTCTTCAAAAGTGGGTGCATGTTCTACATTTTTAAAGACATGCACAAAACCTGAATGGACACTGCTACTGTCGCTACCACCACCATCACTCAAGATGTCTATTTGCCCCAGACCACAATTTAGATACTCCACAACATGAATTCAACCTATAATCCTTGCAGCCTTGATAGATTGATTGGATTAGTGGCTCCCTTAATGGTTTTCTATATCCACATCCTTCACAATGTGCTATTGCAGCAACTTGCACCAAGAAGTGCAGTCTTTTTCCCCATCCTTTGAAGCAGGGCTGAACTTGTGACTTGCTTTGGCCAACAGAACACAGGAGAAGGGACAGCATACTAGTTCCAAGCCTAGACCTCCAGAGCCTTTGTATAATTTGATCTTCTCTCCCGGAGCCCTGCCACAGCCTTGTGAATAAGCCTGAGTTAGCCTGTTGGAGGACGAGAGACCACATGGAGGAGAGTCCAGTTATCCCTGTGAAGGCCATTCTAGAACAGCTTTCAGCCAACCAACTCCCCAACATGTGAGAAAGCCAGCCAAGATCAGCAGAGTTGCCTATGTCACATGTCCTTCGCCTCTTGCCTATGTGAGAGTTTTGATTTCTCCATGACTAATGAATGACAGGGGGTGATGCGAGTTGCTAAAGGATTTTAAGAGCTTCTGGCTGCTGTCCTTTTATCTCCTTGAACTACAGGGAGGTAGGTACAAGTTGCAGGGATATAGTTCAAAAAAGAAGATGCTGGAATTTATAGGTAGATTTTGATATGCAGATTGGAGGCTCCAAATAAATGAAATAGGAAAAACACACTGAGTGAATGTAAGAATATGGTTAACTTACCGAAGAGAATAATCTACTTTTAATAATTTCAGCATATTTTTGAATATAATTATAAATGAAGCTAATCTCTGTTGAAATCCATTCTTCCTACAAGTGAATTCTTCTTATTTCAGCAGTTGCTTCCACATGCTATATGTTCTTTTAAAATATTTAATTCATGGGAATTCCCTGGCAGGCCTGTGGTTGGGACTCGGCACTTTCACTGCTGTGGGACTGGGTTTGATCCCTGGTCGGGGAACTAAGAGCCCACAGCCAAAAAACCTCCCCTCAAAAATTCAATTAATTCATTTATAAATTAATTCTACTTGTTTCCTAGCTAATTAATCTTAATTACAGTTTTACTGTAATTAATTGGGTTGTATTAACTCTATTATCAGACTGACCTGATAGCTATTGAAGCTGAATTTCAAAGAATAAAGCAATCAAAGGTTATTTTTTGTATTTGTGAGGATTCTTTATTGGTTACTTCCCTGGCATTCATCTTCCACTTTTCCTCTAAACTTACTCCAAAATTTCATTCTCCCAGTCATGTGATTTAGGTGGGAATAAACTTACTACAAATTCCAGAGAGCGGCTGATTGTCTTATGTCCCACGGCCACTTGTGTTGGTTTTGGGGTGAAGAACACAGTCAAAGCCAATAAAATGCAAGGACTTCTGATGCGGAGAAGCTTCCCTATTTCCCTGCTTGGTGTGAGATCTGGAATTACGGAAATTATTTTTCTATAAGGAGAGGAATTCTAGAGTTGCGGGCCACAAAATGGAGCCTAAGGATGAAGCTACACCATAGAAAGCAGATAAGAGGGATAGAGAGGAAAAAATGCGTCCTTGGAAACATTGTTTGAGGGGCTCGATACACCTTTGCCTGAAGTTAACATTGCCTCTGGAGTTTTGTCCCTGGCAAAGCCCGTTAACAATTCCCAGGGAATAAAAATAGAATCTGAGTAAAAAAGTCGAAACTTCTTTCTCTTTGCACCTTGTCTAGTTTCACTTACGCATAGGGGGCCGCACGCAGAGGCTTCGCACATGGCACTTTAGACCAGAGTTCTTAGTGTGAAACAGCTGCACCAGACACCTCAGCTTGGGGACTGGGTACAGAAGCACCACAGGAAACCCTGATTAACGATGGCAGCGGCCGGCCACGTGCAGAGACACTGCGCCCCATCTGGAGCCTGAGCTGCACAGCTGCGCCTGCCCTACAGGAACTCCGCCCCCTCCGCTCCCCGCTAATGAGATCCCCATAAAGCAGCCCTGCCGGCAGCCTGTTGGGGAGCATGGACTCTAGAGTTCAAGCTCGCACCTCTTCATCCTCTGATCAAAGAATAAAGCTTTCCTTTGCTTGTGAACCACAATTGCCACCACCGCACCAGGGCTTTTTCCCTCCTCACAACCTCCAGGGGTCAACAGTAGCCTTCTCCAGAGTCACTTCTGGTCTGGTAAAGGAGAGTGGGCAGCCCCGTAAGCCTACAGGCGAGATTGGGAAAAGGTCCAGGTAATGAGGCCGCCTGACAAAGGGAACGAGGACACTCATTCAGCAAGTTCAGGAAAGGACACCGGGGACGCCTGAGTGCAGAACTGTCCTAAGGTAGGTAAGTGACCAGTGACTGAATTTCTCTTCCAGTTAGCACTATTCTATCTGAAGTGAGCTAGGGAGTCCTGTGAGCCACTTGTGAGACCAGGAATCCCTGCTGTCAGGAAGCCCCCTGAGCTGCTGGCAAGAAGAGGAAACACCATACTGCCCGACTCCTATTCTTAATCCTCCAAGCTCCTTCCCCCTCTGCTTGTGAGGTGAACCTTGGGCAATTCTTCATCCACCTAAGTCCCCTGGGCTCTCCTCCCAGTGTCGGCACAAAACATCAACTGCTCCAGCAATCTGGTGACTACCCCGTGGGAATCCCTCATATTCTTGCCCTCACCCTGTGGGAGATCTGAAAATTCCCCCTTTTGGTCAAAAGGAGGAGAGAGAGGCCCCTGCCTTAAATAGCTGTGCCACTCCATAACAGACCAAATGGGCAAGGAACCACAGTGGCTCAGCTGCTCTGGCCCTAAGGCATCCATCTAACCTCCTGTGGGACATTCTGACTGAGGAAGGACTAACTATCTCAAGCACGGGCCGTAGAAATTCAAAGGGAAACCCTCAGTTATATCAGAGTCCACACCACTTGGACACCTCTGATTTGGATCTTTTGAGGAATCCATGAACAGTTTGGTGCTGGTTCCAAATTTCCCGAACTGGAAATCTTATTTGGGTCAAATCTTGTGGCATTTGCATTCCAACAAATCACTACAACTGCTCCCCTTGGTAGTTGAAAACAAATCCAAAACAGAACATCTAAGGTATGGGGAACCCATTAGGGTGCATCCTGTAGAACGGCAAGATTTTCGGGTATCATTCCCTGACCCCAAAACATTTAATCTTCCTATGTAATGCAGCCTGGCCCCAATACCGGCTGGGAGATGGGGAAAGTTGGCCCATCAGTGGGTCTCTAAATTACAGCAAACTTTTACAACGGGACTTGCTATGCCAGAGACAAAAGAAATGGAATGAAATTCCCTATGTCCAGTTTTTTATGGCCTTTTATCTGAACAAAAACCCTCAAAAGGGATGTGGGCGCTCCTCCACTGAGGTAATACCAGTCCTAGACCCTCCCCCTGAGGACCTTCTTAATCTCCTCCCTAACCCTTCTTCTACTGCTCCCTCCCTACACCCTTCCTTCATGTGTTCCGATTTCGGCCACAGGCTTGAGGGTCCCTCTTCAGACCAACCCCCTCCCCCAGAACACAGTCCAGCAAGTACACGAAGTGAGGCCAATTACCAGCCAGGATCCAACAACCCGCCAGAAAAAGTACTCCTTTTGAGGCAGGTCTGGGACGGAGAAGGAGGGCTCATCCAGGTGTGCATCCCATTTACCACTTTTGATTGGTATAACTGCAGAAGTCATAGTAAGGGATTGAGAGAAGATCCAGAGAGCTTCCTGAATCTGACTAGGGGAATCTTTCAAGCCCATGACCCGACCTGGGCTGACATCCAGAGCCTCCTCAGTGTACTCCTAACAAGGGAAGGAAAGGCCATGGTCTTTTCAAAAGCCCAAGAAGAAGCAAAGAAAACAGAAATAGGCTATTTCATGCTATTTTCAGACTGAGGAATCAAGGGATCCCAGATAACAAACCCAAATGGGACCAACAAGACATTGGAGAGTGGAGTGGAAGACAGTCTGACCCATTGTAAAAATATGATCCTAGAGGGAATCCAGGCAGTAGGAAAGAAATCTGTCAATTGGAATGAGATAAAGGAAATCAATCAGGTTCCAAGACAAAACCCCTCAGCATGGCTAGTGCACCTCAAGGAATGCCTCTGAATCTGTACCACCACTGACCCTGAGTTGTTGGAAGGGAATGCAATCCTGAGGTCATATTTCATTTCAAAGTGCCCCTGACATTAGGTATAAACTTCAGAAACTGAAAATAGAACTGTTGTTGAACCCAAGTTTGTGTGCCCCATGCACAGTGAGACCAAACTATCTGAAACATCAGAGTTTGGAGCAGAGAGAGGTTTATTACAAGGGGCAAGCAAGGAGAATGGGTGACTCATGCTCAAAAAGCCTGAACTCCCTGATGGTTTTGGAGGAGGAGTTTTTATAGGCAAATTGGGGGTAAGGGGGGAGGCTACAGGGGGTGTGACCTTCCTCTGACTTGTTGGTAGTGAGGTAATAGGGTGGTGCTCCAGGAATCTCAATCATCAGGCTTCTAGTTCCAACCAGTCTGGGGTCCATGTGCTTATGCTTAGCCTGAAGTTACCTTCCTCTTCCTCCACCTGGGTGGGGGGGGGTCTTAGTTCCTGAAGAATAACTCAGAGATTTGTATCATATTGTTATATATATCCCTTGAGGAGGAACCAGGACCCTGCCCCATCACTGCACTATCGTTTCTTGACTGCCTTTCCTTTGTTTCTGTATTCTTTCACTCCTCTAATTAGTACACTGCTTGAATCTGCCCTTTGGAACTCAGGGAAGGAAGCCTTTTTCCACCATAAGGAATGGGGGACACAGAAAGGCTTTTGTACCTGGGAGGCCCCCACAGGGTCCTGCTTGGTTTCAGAACCAGATACCCCTAACTCTCACCTGCCTACTAGGTGTTTAATAACTGAGATATAAAGGAGGAAATGTCAGAGGATAAAAAGGTCTGAAGGCAAGCCCTCCTACTGGCTGTTGCCCTCCAATGTCAACTGGTTGTTACGGGAATCTGGACTAACTGTCTGCCCACAGAGCCTCAACTCTGGTGAGTGATCCCCAGCACCCACCAAGGGATAACAAGCCAAGGAAACTAGGACTCAATCAGTGCACCATATGTAAATAAGAGGGACACTAGAAGAGAGAATGCCCTCGTACATAGCACCTGTCATGAGAATGGAAATGGCAGATCTTGGCCATTACCCTTGAAGGAAGATGGTTCAAATAGATGAAGAATGACAGGGCCAGAGGGCTCCTAAGCTGGCACTCCAGTTGACCCCTGAGGAGCCCTGGCTGACACTGGATATAAGGGAAAAGCCTGTCAAATTCTTAGTTGACACCCCTGCCACCTACTGGGTTCTGAACACCAGATCAGACAAACTTGGTCACAAGAGTTGTAAAATTATGAGGGTATCAGCAAAGGCCCAAGAACAGGCATTCACAGAGCCATTAGAATGCAAACTGGATGAACACACTCTCACCCATTCCTTCCTATACAGTCCTGAATGCACTATGCCCCTGCCAAGAAGGGATATCTTACATAAATTGAGATCTACTATCCACCTAATGGGAGACAAACTGGAGATTGGTGCCCCCCTAGACAAAGGGCATGAGAAGATGATGCTAACCTCCCCAGACAGAGCAAATCAACTTCTCTGGAGTAAATTCCAAGGTTTGGGCCCGGAGACAGGTGGGATGAGCAATAGGAGCCAGTTCTGTGATAGTCCCTCTAAAACCCTGATATACATGGCCCAATAGAAAATAGTACCCTCGGGGACTTCCCTGGTGCTGCAGTGGTTAAGAATCCGCCTGCCAATGCAGGGAACACGGGTTCGAGCCCTGGTCCGGGAAGATCTCACATGCTGCGGAGCAACTAAGCCCATGTGCCACAACTACTGAGCCTGCACTCTAGAGCCCATGAGCCACAACTACTGAGCCCATGTTCCACAACTACTGAAGTCCCTGCGCCTAGAGCCTGTGCTTCGCAACAAGAGAAGGCACCGCAACGAGAAGCCTGTGCACCGCAATGAAGAGTAGCCCCCACTGGCCGCAACTAGAGAAAGCCGCGTGCAGCAACAAAGGCCCAACACAGCCAATAAATAAATAAATAAATTTAAAATAAATTTATTTATTTAAAAAGAAAATAGTACCCTCTCCACTGGGAGACCTTATTGGGCATTGCCCCTGTTATACAGGGCCTAATCGACCAGGGTCTTATTAGACCATGCCAATCAGCCTGTAATACCCCATTCTCCTCATAAACCCAATGGAGAATATCAGATAGTACAGGACCTTAGGGCAGTCAATGAAGCTGTTAGGGAACTGTTGACCGAAACCGCCCGCCTTGGCCAGGCACATGATAACCACTTGCATGAGTTGTCTCACAACAGGAGGTCCTGTTAAGGAACATGGTGCTGCTGCTGAAAACTAACCAGGAGAATTCGGGAGGGGCCAGAAAGAGGGAGGAGACGCCAGACCATAATATGTCCTACCAACCTCCCAGAATCATTTGCGCTGGAATCCATCTTGGCTGAGAGATGCATGCGCCACCAGGAAGGACACTGAGTCAGACCAAATACGGGCCAAGCAAGATGACTGCCAGAGACAACCTGGAAACTAGCCCCATTACCATAAAACCTGAGACTGCGAGCCATGTGGCAGAGCAGTTCTCCTGGGTTCCCTTACCCTACTACTCTCTGCCCGGGCACCCCTTCCCAATAAAGTCTTTTGCTTTGTCAGTACGTGTGTCTCCCTGGACAATTCATTTCCAATTGTTAGACAAGCGCCTGCTCTAGGGCCCTGGAAGGGGCCCCCTCCCTGCAAAATAGCCACCAAGGATATACATTCAGTGGTTTCTAATCCCTACACCCTGCTGGCCACTCTACTGTCTACCAGGACCTGGCATTCTGTATTAAATTTAAAAGATGCCTTCTTCTGTATTCCATTAGCCCCAGAGTCACAGGAAATTTTTGCTTTTGAGTGGCAGGATCCAAACACGCAATAAAAACAACAAAAATTCCTGCCCCAAGTGTTCAAAAATTCCCTCACCATCTTTGGGGAAACTTTAGCTAAAGACCTGAAAGATCTGTATCTGAGGGAGAGAACCTTCCTCCATTATGTAGACAACATTCTGATTGCCAGCCCTACTAAGGTGGCCTCTGACAAAAATACTGTAGCCACCCTGAACCTCTTAGCTGATAAAGGATATAAGGTGTCCAAGAAAAAAAGGCTCGAATATCACAAACTAGGGTGATCTACCTAGGCTTCATTCTCACAGAAGGTCGGAGAAGCCTACCTCAGGAAAGGAAAGAAGGGAGGCTGGCTCATCAAGGAACTCACTATGGGAAGGAAGCCCTATATAACTGGTTAGTTGAGGTTACGGTAACTCCTAGCATGTTAAGTATAATCAGCTGGATAGTTGAGACCTGCCCCATCTGCAATGAATGACCCCAAGACCAAACCCCCCAGAGGTCCCCAAATAAGGCCCATTCAGACCAGAGGGACATACCCTGGGGAAGATTAACTAATTGATTTCACTGTCACACTGAGAGTACCAGGCAATTTCAGATACCTCTTGGTGCTAGTGGACACATTTTCAGGGTAGGTAGATGCGTTCCCTGCTAGAACTGAAACGGCAGCTGAAATGGCTGAAGTACTACTAAAAGAGATAATCCCCAGGTTTAGGCTTTCAGGATTCTACAAAGTGATCATGCATTCATGTCTCAAGTGAATAAAAGGGATAACAAGTGCACTGGGCATAAAATGGACCTTGCACTCAGCCTGTAGATTCCTATCATTGGGGGAAAGTAGAGAGATTCAATAAGAACTTAGCCAAGCTACGCCTGGAGACTCAAGAAAATTGGATAAGGTTACTCCCTGCTCAGCAGTTAGCCCCAAGGGAGAAGTCAAAGTTAAGTGCGTTTGAACTTCTGTATGGTAGACCCATCCCCCAAGCCTGAGAAAAGGGACACCTCAGCCCCCTTGAAATGGAACAACTCAAGCATCCCCTCCAGGTAGGAGAAACCGTGAAGGCTCTTATGGAGTATGGTGACCAGGTGCTGCCACCCCTTCCAGCCAGGAGATTGGGTGAACCCACAACCTGGAAAACCAGCAGCTGACAAGATAGGCTCACTCCTAAGTGGAACGGAGCTCACTTGCTGACCCTAACCACACACTCTGCCCTGAAGTTGCAGGGGATCACTCCGTGGGTAGATCACATTCGAGTGAGGAGGGCCCTCGAGCCCCAAACTCTGGAAAGACGACCTGGGGCAACAGACCCCCTTGACTACTTGTGTGAACCTCTCCCTGACCTAAAGCTTCTCTTCTGAAAAGCAAGAAAAGTTGGTCCCAGAAGACCAATTGCAGGAATCATTGCACTCAAAGGGGTGCTAGTAACCTTGGCTGGGGGAGCAGTGTCACCATAAAAAAAGGTAACAGCCACCATGATGACGGCGGCCAATGTGACCAGTCTCAACTTGAAGCTATGACAAAAGTCCATTGACTCACTGACCAGTAAGGTCCTGGATAACCGAATTGCCCTAGATTATCCTTTAGCTCAGGGGTCCCCAACCCCCGGGGCCTCAGACCAGCACCACTCTGCGGCACAGCAGGAGGTGAGCGGCGGAAGAGCAAGCTTCATCTGCTCCCCGTCGCTCGCATTACCGCCTGAACCATCCCTCCCACCCCACCCCCGACCCTCCCACCCCCATCAGTGGAAAAACTGTCTTCCATGAAACCGGTCCCTGGTGCCAGAAAAGTTGGGGACCGCTGCGTTAGCTGACAGGGAGGGGCCTGTGCACTGGCCAAAACTTCGGGCTGTTTTAAAGTTGGTGCACGTGGCCTGCTTGGCGAAAGCGCAGACAGACTACCGGGAAAAGCAACTCGGCTGCAGAAACTAGGCAGCCCAATCTGGCCGAACAAATGTGGAGCGAGATAAAACAGGCCCTCCCCAGCGTCACTCGGTTTCTCCCTTTCCTGGACCCCTTAACGACCATTATTCTCTTGCTAGTATGTGGGCCATGCAGCCTAAATTGTCTGGTGTCCTTTGTCTCCAAAGGTTAGGCAAATGGTGGCTCAGGGATACAGAACGGTCAGGGCTGAGACCTGGCGACAACCAAACATATCAAAGGCAACGGGAGAGAAGTTCTGCTCCTCCATCCAGGTTATGACGGCGCCCCAAATCAGCAGGAAGCAATTACAGAAGACAGACCTGCGCCCCTCAGCGCCCCTCCGGAATGAGGAGCAGGACAAAAGACAGAGGGGATTTGTCACCGGCAAAGCCCGCTAACAATTCCCGGGAAGTACAAATAGAACGCGGATCATAAAATAAAGTCTAACCTTTTTATCCTTCCCTTTGTGCTTAGCCTAGTTTCACTTGCCCACAGGGTGCCGTGTATAGAAGCCTCGTACCTGGCACTTCGGACCAGAGTTCCTAGTGCGAAACGCTACACCCACACCTCAGCTCCACGGGTCTTGCGCAGCTGCACTCGACACCTTGATTCAAGATGGCGGCGGGGGGGGGGGAACCGTGCGCAGAGGCGCTGCGCCTGCGCAGAGATGCTGGTCGCGAGAACCCGGACCCCTCCTCCTCCCCGCCGACAAGATCCCTATAAAGCAGCCGCGCTGCTGCCTGTTGGGGGAGAGTGTGGACTCCAGAGCGGGAGCTCGCACTTCTCCATTCTTTGATCCAAGAATAAAACTTTTCTTTGCTTCTGAAGCAAACTTGGTCTCATTCTATTGGTGCCAGCAACACGGGGCAGGAGGATCCTTGTTGGGGTCCATTTCGGGAGGCCCAATAACGTTTTCACTTATGTGACGAATAAATCCCTGTTCTTATTGAAGCCAAAATGAGTGTTCTCTTCACTTGCAGCTGAAAGATCATTGACTGATACAACCTTTATCTCTTATTTTCTAGCTTTGCTTCAAGCTCCCTAATTCAGAATCTTTCTTCATTCTTAGACTATTACAGTAGCCTCTTAACTACCCTCCCTACTTCCAGTCTGTGTCCCTGTGATCTATATATTTTGTTACCGGGTTAATTAATATCTTTTAGGCATAGCTATAATTATATCCTCTTGGCCCCAAATTGCAATGATTCCCCAGTGTCTACTGCATTAAAAACAAACATCTTTTAACATTCTAGGCCTAGTTAGTGTGTGCCAGCTGTACTCCTTAAGGCTTCCTGTGACCTCCCCTCCATGTTGGTAAGTACAGATGACATTTGTTATTCTTTTTCTTATTTGACAGCTCAGTAGTGTTTAGCATTGTTTACTGCTCTCTCCTAACACATTTCTTTTTCCCTGTTTCTGTGTTACAGCACTGTCCTCTTTTGGTCTTCTCCAACTACTCGATCTTTAACTGTTGGAGTTTTTCCAGGTTGTATTGTAGGATTATTGCTCTTCTCAGTACATACACATTTGCTAGTCATCTCATCAACTTCCATGACTTAAAATTCCTTTTAAATCCAATGACTCCTAAATCTAAGCCTTCAGCCAGACTTCACAGTTTCAGACCCCAGCATCCACTTGCCCCTTGGAATCTTCATCTCAGACCTGCCACTTTCTCCTCAAACCTGCACCTCCTGCAGGGCTCCTACCCCCATGAATAGTCATCACCTTTGATCTAGGGGCTCAAGCCAGAAATTTGGCAGTTATGCTCGGCTCTTCCATCTCCTTAATCCTTCAAATGTAATCAAACACCAGATCCTGCCAATTCTAACTGCTAAACATCTCTCTTTGTTCCCTACTCTCATCCTCTAGTACAAGCCAAAATTACCAGTCCCCTGGACTGCTAAACTTGTCTCCTAACTGGTTTCCCTTCTTTTACTCTGGGTGCTTTCTTCTCTCTCTCCACTTGAGTTGTCTTTTAAAAATACAAAACATGATCATGCCACTTCCATGCATATAACCTCTCACTGACTTCCCAATGTCCTGAGACTCAAGTCCAAATTCATACCATGGCCCGCAAGGCTCTGATGAGCCAGCCCCTGCCTACCTCTCCAACCTCATCTTGGGGCCATTCTCCTTTTCTTTCCCTCTGCTCACCCCACTTTTCTTTGTCCTTAGGCTCCACTGAGGCTGTTTTCCGTACCAGCGATATCCTCATCCTTCTTTCTGCTGCCTCAACACAAGGGCCCCAGCACACGCATCCTTCTCTAATGACCCCAAATTGTCGGCAAACCTCTTCCTATCCCAAATTGCACTGCACCTCCCTTTTTCTAAGGATCATCACAGTTGTGAAGACCTGTTCAATGTCTGTCTACTGTCCTGGGCCTTAAGCTCCATTAGAGGGGTGACTGTGTCTGTTTTGTAACCTTTGCCTCTAAAACTTTATTTTCCATTGAAAAGAAAATGAAATAAAAAAATAAACATGAATAATTTCTTTTTACAATTTTCATGTTTACATAAACATAAAGAATTAGAAATAAGCTTAAAAGGAAGGTAAATGTTTTGCATAAAATAAATTTCTTAAAATATATACCTACCTTGTAAAATAAAGAAGTGTATACAGATGCCCTTTTTAAAAGAATATTTAAAACCCATTATTTAAATAAGTCTCTTACAAGGCAGTAAATTTGGGAAAGCAAAGAAGTAAAAACTCTCAAACCTCTCAAACATATTTCTATTTTTGTGCCTATTTGTTACAGTGGAGGGAATTGTAGACAAAAAAAGTTAGATAGGTGATGTAAATAGAGAGGCAATTGCTAACTACAGTGAGACAAGTTAAAAATTTGAATTATAAACGTTGACTAATTGTCATTACCTGTGGTTTCTTTTGATAAGACCTTTTTAAATGTAGTCTAAATTTTAGTTTAATGCACTTAAAAATAAAATTTATGCCACTTAGCAAAAGAAAATGTAGGCTGATTGTTAGTGCAGCCTTTGTATTTGGGGTAAATGAATTAGAATCTTTCAGCACCTAAGGTTTTCTTAGGTGGTAAACTAAGATGCTTGGAAATGTTTATTAACTCTTTTTAGCCACATGAGCATTGTTCAAAAAGCTATGGTTTGAAAGCTGTGCTGTAGAGAGAATGGGAGAGATCAGAACACAAGCTGATTTTCATTCTCCTGATTGACTTGGTAAACAGTTATTCACCACGTCAGTCGGTTATCAGAGCTTTGGAATCTGTGTCAAATACAGATGATCATTTTTTAAATTAGTATATTATAACTGCATTTAAAGCCAAAAATATGCTAAACATAATTTTAGGTATTTTGTCAACTTAATGATAATAATTGAGACTATTCATAACACTATGTTAAGTGGCCTGCATACATTACATGGTTTAAGCCTCACAACAATCCTAGGTGATAGGTATTATTATTCACCATTCCATTTTTACAGTGGAGGCATTTGAGTTTCAGAGAGGTTAAGTAACTTGCCCACAGTCACACAGCTAGGGGGAGCTAGAATCACAAGCCATGTTTTCTGACTTTAAAGACAGTAGATTTAGCCACAGTGGTGTATTGACACTCGTCAGATTATGACTTTGAATGTTACTATTGTGGTAGGCATGGCAATGATGATACCAATTTCTGATTATGCAATAATGAAAAGTTTAATTAGATACCATGTTTAATTTTTTAAATTTCCCACAGCATATTTTTTTTTCTCATAAAGAAAAAGTTTCTGCAATCAAAAAAACATTTCTTTCTTCCAGGAAAGGAGAGGACTTATCTCAGGATAATTGATGGCTATCAGTTTGATTTCCAAACACTTCTGTTCTAAAATAATTTGAATTCTATTTATGTAGATAAGCCCTACCCATCTATCTCCCTATCAGTTATCTTCCTATCAGATATTCTGTCCAGATATCCTGGAAGTCAGGGTGTCAGTCTGATGGGAAGAGCTCCACAGAGCACAGCGGAGATCTGCCCTGGGGAAGATAAACTAGACAATTTAAGCATAGAATTGAGAAGCCAAGAGTCCAACTGACTGCAACAGTTGTTGAGTACCTATCATGTGCCAGCCACTGTGCTCCCTACTTTTATCCGGTTTTCCATCTTCTTGCTGCCCTTTCCCGCAACCCCTAGCCTCTTGTGCTAGAGTCTAGGGTTCTGCTGAAACACATGTGAATGTCACTTTTTCCCTACCTATACCCAAAGACACATCATTAGGCTCCTACTGGCAGTGGAAAGGGAGGCAGACAGGCCAGTTTCTAGGCCCAGCTCTCAGTAGAAGGGGCATTAAATGGGTTTCCATTACCCTACTCCACCTCTACACCTTGCCCCAGGCCTGTGATCACCCTGGATTACACCTCAGGACAGAAGTAGATGGTGTGAACGAGGGAAGAGGTATTCACAGGTTACAGAGATCCAGAGAGAAAATTCCTAAGCAGCAGCCAGGAGAAATACTAAAAGTAGTGAGTGCTTGGAAATTTGTGACCTGCCATACTCTACCTTTGTAACCACCAGCCCAAGCAAGGTAGTATTACTGCATTTAACAGAGAAGGAAACTGAGACTCAGACAGGTTGTCACATCCACGGTCTCGCAAGTACCGCAGAACTGGGATTTAGGACCTAAAGTGTGTCTGACTTGGATCCCACACTCGACTGCAGATCTGTGAAGGTGCATGAAGGCTGTCATCCAGGAACTCCTTGCTTGTTAGAGACCCAGGATTAAGCAGCTGCAAGCCCAACCCTGAGTGCCGAGACAAACATGGCACCTGACCCTCTGCCTTTCAGGAAAATATAGTCTCAATTCCTCTGGGATTCAGTCCAACAATTTTTCCTTCCCTTGGTTGCATTTCTAAATCTCTTCTTTCCACTTATTCACAGATTTGTCTTCTTTTTTTTAAAATTAATTTATTTTATTTTTGGCTGTGTTGGGTCTTTGTTGCTGCATGCAGGCTTTCTCTAGTTGTGGCGAGCAGGGGCTACTCTTCATTGCGGCGCATGGGCTTCTCATTGTGGTAGCTTCTCTTGTTGCGGAGCACGGGCTCTAGGCACATGGGCTTCAGTAGTTGTGGCACGTGGGCTTCAGTAGTTGTGGCTCATGGGCTCTAGAGCTTAGGCTCAGTAGTTGTGGCGCGCAGGCTTAGTTGCTCCGCGGCATGTGGGATCTTCCTGCACCAGGGATCGAACCCGTGTCCCCTGCATTGGCAGGCGGATTCTTAACCACTGCGCCGCCAGGGAAGCCCAGATTTGTTTTCTTCATCTTGAAATAAAAAATAAAAATCTTTCCTTGACCTTGCTCCTCCTTGAAGCATACACCTTATCTTTCTGTTCTTTATTGCCCAACCTCTTAAAAGTGGTCTACACCAGGGAAGGGGGAGTAAGAAGTTATTGTTTAATGGGTATAGAGTTTCAGTTTTACAAGATGAAAAGAGTTATGAAGGGCTTCCCTGGTGGTGCAGTGGTTGAGAATCTGCCTGCCAATGCAGGGGACACGGGTTCGAGCCCTGGTCTGGGAGGATCCCACATGCCGTGGAGCGACTAGGCCCGTGAGCCGCAATTGCTGAGCCTGCGCGTCTGGAGCCTGTGCTCCGCAACAAGAGAGGCCGCGATAGTGAGAGGCCCGCGCACCGTGATGAAGAGTGGCCCCCACTTGCCGCAACTGGAGAAAGCCCTCGCACAGAAACGAAGACCCAACACAGCCATAAATAAATAAATAAATAAAATTAAAAAAAAAAAAGTCATGAAGATGAGTGGTGGTGATGGCTGACAGTGTGAATATATTTAATATCACTGGACTGTGCACTTTACATTGGTTAAGATGATAAATTTTATGTGTGTTTTCCCACAAAAAGAAAAAAGTGGAAAAAGTGGTCTGCACCACCTGCTACTGCCAAGATGAACAGCTGAGGTTTCCTGGGAGATAGGACTTTCAGTGCTAAAACTGGGAGAGTCCTAGGCAACCAGGACAGTTAGTGACCCTGTGCTGGCACCACACTCATTCATTCCTCACTCTGGGCTTTGTTCACATTTAACCTTGGGAATCTGCTTTTCTCCTTCTCCATCCACTGAAATGGACACTAACAGCTTAACCCAGTAGTCTTTTTTTTTTTTTTTTTAATTCTGCAGCTTTTGACTGGTTAATTTCTCCTTGAAATTCCTTCTTTTTTCTTTCTTTAATCTCAGTAGCCCACTGCTTATGATTTTCTTTCTCCTAATAGCTCCTCTCCGTCTCTTTCATTGACTCTTTCTTCTACTATCAAATTCAGGTCTCAGACCACGTGAGGTCAGGCAGGTCTGGGTTCAAGTTCTAGTCTTTATCTGGGAGCTCCATGAGCACAAGTTGCTTAATCCTCCTGAATCTCAGCTTTCTGTTCTGTAACATAGACCAGACCTGCCTACTAATTCTTACAATGTAGGGGAAGGATTGGGAAAGGAATATTCAGAACGTTTAAGGACGTTCTTGGCAGAAAGTAAGTTCTCAATAAAAGGAAGTATTGTTATTACTTCATTGTCTTTTGGAGCTTTGACTTTCATTTCTACGCAGCTCACTAAACTGCAGCTTCAGTTACTCTTTCTAGTTCTGTGACCATATTCCAGCCTTTACCAGGCTGTCTTCCAGGTCTATCAATTCAAAATATTTAAGACCAAAGTCAACATTTTCCCCTCAAACCAACTGTGAGATACAGTGTCTCTTCCTGCTTCCAGGATTCCCAGGGATCCAGGTTCAAACACCCCTGGCTGTTTTTGACTCATTCTTCTCCCTCCTCACCCACATCTGTCAGTTCCAAAGCTGATTAATTCTATCTGAGACACATTTCACAAGTGTTTCTCCTTTTGATTCCCAGTGTCATCGTTGGGCCCCTACCTCCCATCTTAGTACTGCATTAGCTTTTAGCTGGACTGTTTCGGCAACCTTTTAACTGACTCCTCAACCTACCAAGATACTTTGTGCCAGTTTCTGCCTGAATAATTTTCCTAATGCAAAACTCTAAAAGACCTTCAGACTCAAAGAAAGTATAACCCAAGACTAAAGTTTCAGGCCTTTCCAAAATGGCAGAAGAAAAAGAGTATGAAATGACCAAAATCTACAGATGGCCATGGGAGTGAGTGACTGAAGTAGGAGAGAGACAAAATTATTACAGATGAAGAGATTAAGAAAATGAGAGGCCAGGATATTGGCAGGAATATTGTAGATACTGAAACCAGAAAGTATCAGTATTATGACAGTACTACATGAAACCCTCAATATGTGTATAGTCAATTAAATTGGGGAGGAAGCACTTTGCAGAGACACCCTGAGAGGAATGTTTAGACTAGAGCATTACTCTTAGAATATATTTCCCTGTTGTATAGTCTAGGTCAGAGGTCAGCAAAGTTTTGCTGTAAAGGACTGAGTAGTAAACACCTTAGCCTTTTGGTTCACACAGTCTCTGTTGCGACTGCTCAACTCTGCCATTGCAGCCATAGACAATACAGATATGACTGAGCATGGCTGTGTTCCAATAAAACATTGTTTATAAAAACAGGCTGAGGGACTTCCCTGGTGGCACAGTGGTTAAGAATCCGCCTGCCAATGCAGGGGACACGGGTTCGAGCCCTGGTCCGTGAAGATCCCATATGCCGTGGAGCACCTAAGCCTGTGCACCACAATTACCGAGCCTGCACTGTAGAGCCCGCGAGCCACAACTACTGAGCCCGTGAGCCACAACTACTGAAGCCCGCACGCCTGGAGCCCGTGCTCTGCAACAAGACAAGCCGCCGCTATGAAAAGCCTGCGCACCTCAACAAAGAGTAGCCCCCGCTCGCCGCAACTAGAGAAAGCCCGCTCGCAGCAACAAAGACCCAATGCAGCCAAAAATAAATAAATAAAATAAATAAATGTATTAAAAAAAACAGTTATGTTAAGTCAAAGAAAATGTAAGAATCAATGTAAGGTTAATTTTAATAATATATTTTATTTAACCCAATATATCCAAAGTATCATTATTTGCATAATGAACACTAAAAAGTCTTGAGTAATTTTACATTCTTGTTTTCAGACTGACTCTTCTAAATCTCATGTATTTGTAGCACATCTCAATTCCCCTAAGCCATGTTCCAAGAGCTCAATTGTTACATGTGGCTAGTGGCTACTGTACTGGACAACACAGATCTGGATTTTTTCTAGCTTACTTAAGATCTCAAACTAAATGAGAACTGGGGAGATGGCATGCAGGATCTTAGTTCCCTGACGGGGGACCAAACTCATGCCCCCTGCATTGGGAGCTCGGAGGCTTAACCACTGGACGGCCAGGAAAGTCCCAAGACTTTACTAAATTGGTATTGAACAGTTTGCTTTCAGTCTCTAAAGCCTGTTCTTTTTTGGTAGTAAGATATTATTTGTTTTTAACAAAGTTGAGTTGGCTTTAGTGGAGTATCAGTTAAGATAGGCTATGTCATGCTATGGTAACAAGCAGTTCCAGTGGCTTAAAATAAGTGAGCAAGGTGGATTATAACACAACTTAACCAAGCATTTAAGCAAAGTGTCCAATGTGGGTCAGTCATACCACGAGTCAGCCTCATGGAGCCTCCACCTTGACACTTGATTCAAGGTCTCAGGGGCAGGAAAGGAGCTTGACTTTTAAATTTATCTGTTTGGAAGTGTAACGTATTACTCTTGCTCACATTTCATTCACCCAAGCAAGTCACATGGCCACTTCTAACTTCAAGGATGGTAGGAAAGTGAAATCTTACCTTGTGCTTAAAGACTGGGAACTTGTGTGATTAGCTCTAATGTCTATCACAAGCTGGCAATCTGCAGACTTCCTCAAGTGTGAAGAATTGAGAAATAATCAACATGCAATAGGTGACAACTCTGTGCCAGGCACAGATGCTTCAGCATTTATGACTTTGGAAGCGGAGCGGGAGGTCATTTGACTAAACAACTCATAATCAGTTTGAAGGAAATGTGGGAAGTTTGTGCCGTATTGCCGGAGTATTCATCATGTTCCACTAGGATGGAACATTCTGGAAAGATTTCCTTTAAAGTTGCAGTGCTGGGAGCCAGTAAGATGGCAAGGGAATCCAAAACAGAAGGCAATTTAACTCTCGTTCCCACACCTGATATGTGAAACTCACACATTGGAAAACTAGGGTCAGGAACTTTTCAATAAATAATAAATAATGCTGGGATAATTGGTTATTCAAATGTGGGGGGGAGGGGAAGTAGATTCCTATATCACCCCATATTCAAATGTCAGTTCTGGCTAGATTAAAGACCAAAGCAAAACGCTAAAACTCTTATAAGAAAATATTTTAAAAAATCTTTATGAGTCCAGGGTTGGGAAGGATGTATTAAGATACAAAATGCACACACCATTTATCCATTAATTTATTTATTCATTCATTTAACAAATATTTACTGAGACTCTATCAGATGCCAGGCGCTGATCTAGGCACTGAGAACAAGAAGAGGATAAGACAGACAATTCTTCATCCCAGAGAACTTAGATTCCAGTGGGACCATAGAGGCAGAGAATAATACATTAAATCACATGAAAATGGAAATGCTTCTAAAGGACAAAAGATGTCACCAACAAAATGACAATGCTAGGAGAAGATACTTGCAATGCACATAACCAAAAAGGATTAGTATCTGGAATATATAGAAACCCTTCCTCATCAAAAAGAAAAAGACAGACAACCCAAAGGATGAGCAAATGATATAGAAAAAGAAAGCTGAATAGTCAATAAACATGAAGAGATTTTCAGCATAATTTATAACAACAGAAATGCAAATTACCCAATCACAAGATACCATTTAATGCATAGAAGATTAGCAAAAATCACGTCTGACAATACTTATGTGTTAGCCAGGTTTGGACCAGTAGGACTGCTTATGAGAGGCTGGAGAGAGTGCAAATAAATATGACTGTTTTGGAGAGCAATTTGGCAATTTATATGAAGGCTAAAAATATTCCTACCCTCCCACCCAGTAATTCTACTTCTTGGTACATACCCCAGTGAAGTTTTGCACATGGGCTCAAGGGAACAAGCAATGTTTATTGCAGTACAGTTTATGATTGCAAAGAAACAAAGAGAGATGAAATATCCACCAATAGGAAATTAAATAAAGAAATCCACTGTGAGATGTTCACGCTGTGGAATAGCATTCAGCAGTGAAAATGAATGACCTTGGGCTGCCATCAAAATGGATAAATTTCAAAAACACCATTTTGAGTAAAAAAAACCCAAACTGAAAATGAAACCAAACACCATGATACTGTGATTTAAGATAAGACTATGTTATAAAGTTCTAAAGTTGTCAGAACAGTACTAAATCTTGTTTATGAATATAAATTCAGATTAGAAAAGGATGAAAACATACACATGCATGAAAATATTAAATCTCAGTGTAGGGGAGGGGAGACAAAGGAAATGGGAGAGAAGAGGGATCTGCAGTTAATTACAGCTGTTTCAAAACAATCAGAATGTTACGGAAAAATACTGAAATCATAATACAAACATTTTAAAATGTGAATCATTTAAGAATAAGTGGTTGATCTTGAATCTACTTTCCATGAGCCCAAGTGAGGGAGCAGGCACAGGGGAATATTTGGGGGTGATGTAAAAGTTCCACAGCTCAGTTGCGGTGGTGGCATAACTGTATAACTTTACTAAAAATCTTTGGACTGTTCACTTACAATGGACGACTTTTGTGGGATGCATATTATATACCTCAAGAAAACTGTTAGAATCTACATATCTGAAAGGACTCTTTCCAGCGTGGTTCTAAGGCTGATTCTTGTTGGAATGACTTTCAATAGCTTGTTTTTCTGGCTGTGTTTCATGTAGGCTTATGCCCAAGAACACCTTTGGAAATTCAGCTTACACTAGTTAATCATATGTATATGTGCATGCTATTAGCATTTAACAGTAACTGACATGTTTGGATTTCCATGGATATTTTGTAATAATTTCATAAAGTGAGAATTTATGGGATAGTGAGTTTCAGATCACACTTTTATTACAGTTAGTGTAAAACTTAAGAAGAGGGATGATTAAGCTTCATTGAAACTAGGACTATTAGATTATTAGCCTTTCAACCAGTAAAATCTCCATATTAATGAAACAAATTTTACCCCTGATTGAAACTTACTAAAATCTTTGAGATTTGGGAAGCCAATAAAAATCCATTTGAAAGTTTCTTTAAAAGAAAAAAAAAAGTGGCTGATGACTTCTAACCCATCAGACGCATATACTTCAGAGTGTACTTTCTATAAACAAGAACATTTTCTCAATAACCACAATACAATCATCAAAATGAGGAAATTAATATTAACATTGCTACTATCTCATTCATCTTCAGACCCCATTCAGGTTTTGCAACTTATATCAAAAGGATTTGATTCAGAATCTAGCATTGCATTTAGTTGTTGTGTCTCTTTACTCAAATTCCTCAGTCTTTTGTTGACTTTTTTTTTTTTTTTTTTTTTTTATGGCTGTGTTGGATCTTCGTTTCTGTGCGAGGGCTTTCTTTAGTTGTGGCAAGTGGGGGCCACTCTTCATCGCGGTGCGCGGGCCTCTTATTATCGCAGCCTCTCTTGTTGCGGAGCACAGGCTCCAGACGCGCAGGCTCAGTAATTGTGGCTCAAGGGCCTAGTCGCTCCGTGGCATGTGGGATCTTCCCAGACCAGGGCTCGAACCCGTGTCCCCTGCATTGGCAGGCAGATTCTCAACCACTGCGCCACCAGGGAAGCCCCTCTTTTGTTGACTTTTATGACTCTTTTGCTTTTGAAGATTTCAGGTCAGTTATATTGTAAAATGTCCTTTAATTTAAATTTTTCTGATATTTCCTGTGATTAGATTGTACATCTTTGGCAGGAATATCACAAAAGTGATGCTGTGTTCTTCTCATTGTATATCAGATAGTGACAATTTCAATTGGTCCCATTACTAATGATGTTCATTTTGATTACATGATTACAGTGGTGTCTGCCAGGCTTCTCCACTGTAAAGGTACTCTCTTCTTTATAATTAATAGCTATGTAAATATCCCATTTCTCTTCAAACTCTTCTTTTTTTTTTTTCTTTTATAAATTTATTTATTTATTTTTACTTTTGGCTGTTTGGGTCTTCGTTGCTGCTTGCGCGCTTTTCTCTGGTTGCGGCGAGCGGGGGCTACTTTTCATTGCGGTGCGCGGGCTTCTCATTGAAGTGGGTTCTCTTGTTGCGGAGCACAGGCTCTAGGTGTGTAAGCTTCAGTAGTTGTGGCACGTGGGCTGAGTAGTTGTGGCTCGTGGGATGTAGAGCACAGGCTCAGTAGTTGTGGCACACGGGCTTAGTTGCTCCGCGGCATGTGGGATCTTCCCGGACCAGGGATTGAACCCGTGTCCCCTGCATTGGCAGGCGGATTCTTAACCACTGCGCCACCAGGGAAGCCCTCTTCAAACTCTTGTTATTCATTTATTTATTTATATCTATATGGGCTCATGATTCCTGTTTCAGTAAATAGATTATAATTTATTACTGTTATTATTTAATTTTATATTCAAATCATGCTCGCACTGACCACTGGGAGCCCATTCAAGCTCACATCTGGTCTTTTAACAGGTTCGCATCACTGTTTATGCACTTTCTTAGTTTCTGGCCCAAGATATCCCAGGCTCATCTTGTGCTGTCTTCCTTAGTCCTAGCTCTGGAATCAGCCAGTTCTCCAGGGAGCCTCCATGCTTTTTAGTGGAGAGTAGTATTTAGAAGTCAAGATCTGAGCACTAGATGTACTCATCGTTATTGAAGTCGGACTGTTCCCAGCAGACAGAGCTGGGGAATATACATATATACATGTATATACACACATTTATATCTGTATTTATTTTTTTTGTTGATCTATGCATATGGAAAAACATATGTTCTCACCAACACAACTAATTCCAGGCCAACACCACAGAATTTATTCTAGTTTTCTCCCTTTCCATAGAAACCTGGCTCCTATCATGCTTATTATATTTGTTCCTTTGATCATTTCCTTGGAATATAGCTCATCTCCCATTTCTTCCATTACCCTTTCCCCCCGTGCAGAAGCCTTCCTCTCCTGTTTGGGCTCTGACTTCCCATGCCAGAGGCTGCCCCTCTGCATGAATACCCTCCTCACCCCTCCTAGGTCCTGACATTCCATACCCGGCCCTTCCTGTGGGCATCCCGTGTATCTATTGTGCTCAGGCTTTGCTTCTCCGTGCTGGGTCACTGTGACTCCCTCTCTCCCAGTCGTGGTCTGTCAACTTAAAAGGAGAGAGAGGAGAGGAGAAGGGAGGGAGCGGGTAGCAAGGATGGGAAGAGGAAGGAAGAGGGAGAAAAAAAGAAGGAAGGGAAGATAGAGGGGAAGGGAGAAAAGAAAAGGAAAGGAAAAGAAAAAGGAAGAGCGATGTGTAATGTTTTATCCCTTTAAAAAAGCAAAGGCAAATGTGGTGAAATGTTCAAATTTGACAAACCCTGGTTAATTAATGTGTATATGAGTATTTTCTACAGTATCCTCTGTGGTTTGCTTTTCAAACAGTATGTGGTAAAGTTTTTTTCTTTTTAAATTTCCAATCCCTTACAGGTGTCTTTGTAAATATAATAAAAATTAATATCTAGAAAAATGAAACAAAAAAACAAAGACATATATAATACAGGCCCCCTAATCTTTATTATTAGATTCAACGGACATGAAGTGACTGTGAAATTGCTCCGAGAGTTTCTAAATGCATTCTCTCAATTTCTGCACGCTTCTCACTGTTGACCAGACAACAGTTGTGTGAACCAGCAGGCATTACTACCCAGGGTTTGAGTAGCACCGAAGACCAGACTTTTTTCATGCTTGACATGAAACATTTAAAAATAAGATTAAAAAAAATAATAAAGCCGAGGGCCCGGCTTCTACCTTGAAAAGTCTCAGGTGTGCTCTTGAATTTGTGGGTGCCAAGGTGAGGGCCCCAGAGTGCCTTTTGCAGGCATTTATTCCACGACCAAAACATCTTGCCAAAAAATAATGGTGTCTGGGGACTGGTACGGCTGCCCTGACCTTGACGTCCTGAAATCTCGAGAGGAAAGCAGAGACAAGACCGGAATGAAATGGCAGAAGGGCGGCAGACAGAGCCACTAGAAAGCCTCCTACAAAACAGGAGAACTTCTGTGTGGGGAGGAAGAGTGCAAGTGCTTGGATTCCATTAGAAAAACTGCATGTGTGTTTCTGGAGCTGCCCCAAAGCAGGCCGGCTCCTTTCCAGTCCCGGTCGCAGTTCCTGAGCCTGAGCGGCTGCTCCAAAAACCCCGCCTTTGGCCCCCTCAGGGTGCAGACCCCGCCAACTCCCTGGGAGTCCTGTCTTCTGTCATCCGTGTGGATATTCGGCAGTCCCTGGGACCCTTGTAAACTAAATCACGGTGGAAGAGGAAAGATAAGGAACAGATGTGATCATCGCAATCTGAAAAACAAAACAAAGCAAAACAAACAGTTTTCTCCACTGGCCAATACGAACAGGGCTGAAGCCAGCTTTCTATATGGAGTCTGACTTCCCGGCACAAGCATTCGGAGTGCGCAGGGAGCGTCCTTAGCACAGAAAAGACCAGGCTCTCTTCCGTGTTTCCTTTGAAGGTATATGTTTTTAGAGCAGCCCTTTTGATTTGAAAATGTGTCAGGTTGATGCCCTCTCCCCAGGAGCCTCAAAGACCGTTTCTTTAAAAATGTGAATTTCCCAGCAATATATTTACCAGTTTTTTTTTAAGTACATTTAACTTGGAATTTTCCATAATAGCTGCAAGTGTTTTGTTTTGTTTTTTTAACGAACTTTTTAGTACAGCAATGTGGAAAATATTATTCTTTACATTTCCTCTGCTAGAAGACTTCAGATTGCATTTTCCTTTAGGCTAATGGTGTTGCTTGCTATTGGTGGCTGGCAAGCCACCTTGAGTGGTGGCCTTGAGAATTTTCTAGAGGCCAGGGTGAGGCCTGGACACCACTCCCAGGTGGTCTGAGAACAGGGTGTTCAGAAGCCAACTCTCAGCATTCGGGTCTGGAATCATTTCTCAGCGCAGTGCAGCTTGTTACACGGGACTGTTTTCCTTCCAATGTATGAACTGGGATTTTTGGCTGCATGTGCTCATTAAGAAAACCCACGTCACTTGTCACAAGTGTAAAAATAATGTTTCAAATGTTCCTGGAAAACTTTCAGCTGGTTCATGTCCATTCCTAGGTCCTCCCTGCAATTTTCCCTATTCCTCCCCTCCCAAGATGTGGAGCAGGGTTAGATCTGATGCAGAATGATTGCAGTGTTTCAGCCAGGTGATGGATGAAGTCATTGATGTGGATGGCTAGCTGACTGTGTAAAGTTCTACAGGAATGCGTTGAGGGGGGTTCCTGGGCTGGGTTTCTGTTCGTGTGGCCAAGAAATAAGATTTATAACAACCCCTCAAGGACTTAATACCCTTTTGCAGACATGTTCCCAATGGAGTTTATTAAATATAGAGGCTTATTCTAAAGCAAAGAACTCGATGGATATAAAAGTACCCATTGAACGTACGAGGTTTTTTGGGGGAAAAAAACCTAGTCTTTATTTCCAAACATTTATTCAGGGCGGGATTTTACCTAATAAAACTCCATTCAAATGTAATTTTTCTGATGCTGTTTGAGCCTATTCATTTTAATTTCCAATTACAACAGAAAATATCTAGTGAGATCCTTCTCCATATAGCCAACATTGCTTATGAACACCCCCAATTGAGGACTTTGAAACTGTTCCATGTTCCTTAAGATATTTTCATCTGTTTTTGTCTCTTCTATATTTATTTTGTGAAAGAATCTAACACTGGTATTAAAACAATGGCACAATGACATACTAACCCTTGGGGATCAAGGAGAGTATTAACTTGCATTCAAAATAATATGACTCCTAAGAGAGTAAAAAGACAAGCCACAGATTGGGAGAAATGCTTTGCAAAACACATATTTGGTAAAGGACTTGTATCCAAAATATACAGAGAAATTTTAAAACTCAGCAATAATAAAAACCAAACAATCCAATTAAAAAATTGGCAAGATCTGGACAGCAACCAAAGAAGATAAGCAGATGGAATAAACACATGAAAAGGTGCTTAACATCTATGCCATTAGGGAATTAATAATGAGATATCACTATATAATTCTTAGAGTGGTGAAAATGCAAAATACTGAAAACACCAAATGCTAGCAAGGGTGTGGCACAACAGGAGCTCTCATTCATTCCTGGTGGGAATGCAAAATGGTACAGCCACTTGAAGACAGCTTGGCAGTCTCTTACGAAGCTGAACATAGTCTTACCATAAGATCCAGCAATCATGTTCCTAGGTATTTATCCAAATGAAAACTTATGTCCACACAAAACCTGAACATAAATGTTTATAGCAGCTTTATTCATAATTGTTTGGAAACAACCAAGGTATCTTTTGATAGGCAAATGAATAAACAAACTGTGGTATATCACACAATGGAATATTTTTCAGTGATAAAAATTAGCTATCAACTCATGAAAAGACATGGAAGAAACTCAAATGTGTATTTCTAAGTGAAAGTAGCCAGTCTGTAAAGGCTACTCTATCATTTCAACTATATGATATTCTGGAAGAAGCAAAACAATAAAAAGAACAATGGCTGCCACGGGTTGGGGTGCAGGGGTAGGGAGGAATGAATAGGTGAGGCAAAAAAAGAGGATTTTTAGGCTGGTGAAACTATTCTGAATGATACTATAATGGATACTATAATGATACTAAATCACACATGGCACTGTGCATTTGTCAAAACCCGTAGAATTGTATAACACAGAGAGTGAATAGTAATATAAACTTTGGCCTTTATTAATAATGATATATAAATATTGGTTCATCAATCGTAACAAATGTACCATGCTAATGCAAGATGTTAACGATAGGAGAAACTGTGTGTGTGTGAGAGGGGTATATGGGAACTCTGTATTATCTGCTCAATTTTTCTGTAAACGTAAAACTTCTAAAAAGTAGTCTGTTAATTAAAAACAAAAACAACAATAATATGACTAGAAATGATCAGTTTTCATCATAAAGGAAAACTTTGTCTTCTGCTATATCTTATTTCTGTGCTGGTTACTTGAGGGCCCTTGTCTATCTTGTTTACCACTGAATCCCCATGGCACATAGTAGGTGCTCAGTAAAGACTGTTGAATGAATATGCTCAGAGAGGTTTGGCTAATAAAACTCTACTCTCATGTCTTTATGCTCTGTTTGAACAGATAAACCTTGACCAAATGTAAACCATTGTAATAATATGTATGGAACATCCAATGTGTGCTAACATTTTTCTAGACCCCTAACATGTAGTAATTAATTTATTCCTAATGACAACCTTATGAAATAGGTACTTGTTTTTACAGATGAGGAAACTGGAACACAGAGAGTTTAAGTAATTTGTCCAAAGTTATAGGAGCAGTAAGTGATAGAATCAGGATTTGAACTCTGAAAGTAGCTCTGGAGGCCACACTCTTTTGACAACTCTGCTAAAATAGGAGCTGTGGGAATAAGATGTAGCAGCAAATAATCTCCTCCCTTAAGGAGATTTCAATCCATTAGGACAGCCAGGCATGAAGACTACAAACAATAACAGAGGGCTGACCTCTTTCTTTCAGAATGCTCACTCAGGCCAAGCCCTACTGGCACATCAGGCTGATGGTTTCTTGATCTATGTCCTGGGCTCAGTTTTCTTATTACACTTCATCACAGTCAACATTGAAGAACTATCGACATCACTTACTAATTGTTTCCTCTGTGTTTGTCTCCCCACACTTAGACTCAAACTCCTTGAGGTCAGGAATAACTTCTTATACTTTGCTCTCTACCTGCACAGTAGGTGATTAATAAACACTTTCAGATGGATTAACTGTTGGGAGAATGCTCAGTGAGTGAGGGAAGAAATTTTAAGTCCAAGTTTCAGTAAAAATAGAGCTCAAAAGTTATTGTGTATATGCCGTGCGCCACAACTACTGAGCCTGTGCTCTAGAGCCCGCAAGCCACAGCTACTGTGCCCACGTGCCACAACTACTGAAGCCCGCGTGCCTACAGCCCGTGCTCTGCAAAAAGAGAAGTCATCGCAATCAGAAGCCTGCGCACCGCAATGAAGAGTAGCCCCTGCTGGCCGCAACTAGAGAAAGCCCCGCACGCAGCAACGAAGACCAATGCAGCCATAAATAAATAAATAAATAAATAAATTTATTTTTTAAAAAAGTTATTGTGTGTGTGTGTTTGCTTGTTTTCCAGGACTTCTGGTGGCAAATTTCTACTTCATTTACATTTGATTAAGTGTGATGGTCGTAGTGTTTGTTATTAGCCATATCTTTGATGGCCCATTAGAGGGCAAAGTGCTTCAGTAAACCATCAACATAGAGATAGAGAGGAACTCACCTTGGACCCCCAGAATTGGAGATTTTGCATTTTAGCCTGATACTGTCCCAGACTGTGTGACTGGGGCAGATCATTGAACATCTCTGAGCCTCAGTTTTCCATCCACTACATGAAGCTACTTCTACTTACCCTGCCTACTTCTCATGGTTTTTGTATCAGATGAGGCTTTGGTGAATGAAAGAGCAGGGTATTACATAACTTGAAAGAGAGAAGGTGGTGGGAAAGAATAGTGATGAAATATTTTTGTAATTCATTTTATTATAGTCTGCATCAGAGGCCTATTGTTTGAAATAGGGCAGCATAAAAACACTTCCACTTGCTGTTTTAGAATATATGAAAACTTCTAGAAGAGGGTTTTGATCATCTGGGTCAAGCTGAAGGACATCAAGTACATACCCTTTTTTTCTTTCTTAATAAATTACCCTCTAATGGGCTTGATGTATTCACCATCATTCCGCTGTTGTGGGATTATACCATTGTAGTGAGAATTCAGTGTATGCTTGCCACTAATGGCTGTAATTTTAGTAGGATGTCTCCTACTAGGGGAAAATGTTTACACAAGGACTGAACCATCATTCCTACCAAACGTCCTACCAGTTGGTCAGTGGCCAGGTAAAGACCAACAGCAAACCAGTGTTGATTAGTCATCTGCATTCTATTTCATGTTTGTTGACAGCCATCAGAGCACCTTACAGTCATAGGTAGGTGACAGAAACAATTACCAGGTTACACAAAAAGTTTTTTCCAAGGAGGTTCAGAGCATCTCTTAAAGAACTTTAAAGATACACTATGATGGCATCCTGACTGCCCTTATCTTTGGAACCAGAAATCAGCATACAACAAAAGGCTCTGAGAGCTAGATGCAGGATTAATTAGAAGGTACGGGAATGGTTGAAACAAGGATAGAGCCCCCTGCCACCTTATGCTCTCCTCCTCCATCACCTTCCATGAATACTGCTACTGGACCCTATCTGAAGGTGTGAAGGCAGCCGGGCAGAGGGCTCATCCACTGTCCAACCATCACCATTTCTTCTGTCCACGTCCAGGGAATAGGAAGCAGATCAGCCTTGGCAGACGCGCCATAGGCAAGATCCACCAGCACGTAGATTGTTGAGAATAGCCAGGTTCGAGGGACACTTGGCCAGTCCCTTCCCTCTGTCTCCTCAGCAAGGAGAAGGAAGCCTCATACTTAGGAACCATTCTGATGTTTAAATATGCTTACTATCATGAAATATTTTGGAGCAAAGCCCAGGTGGAGATTGAGCCTGTGTGTGTGTGTGTGTGTGTGTGTGTGTGTCTTCCCAGGCTAAGGAGAGAGGCTTCAGAAAACCCTTTGCAGTTTGGGAGAGACACTTTGGCCCTTGGGAGACAGTTTGGCAGACAATTTAATTGTCTGAGGGTTTGGATTCAAAGCAAGCTATGGGAGCGGGGAGAGTAGGAGGGGAGAAGAAAATGTGTGCGGGGAAGGATGTGTTTCTGTGAGCTTGCAACTGCCAGAAGCACACTGACACTAAGCTCTGGGCTCATTATGCAGGTGGGACTATAGAGAGAAAGAACTGCGGTGGGGACAGTGCCCAGGAGAGAAGCTGGAATAGCAGACTCGTCTGGGACCAAGTTCTAGGCCCCTCACCCAGGCAAGGTGCCATTTCAGATTGGGTCCCATCCATTTTTGAGCCTTTGGTTAGTTCCTTCAAGGCAGCCCAGATGTCCTCCTGGACATTTACAGCCTCAAGAGACATTTAAGGGGCAGGGGTTGGGGAGGGGGGCCGTTGGAGACTAGGTTACTTTATCTTTCCTGGTCTCATTTTCATTATTTGAAAAAAATTTTTTTCTACTTAATAATCTGTTGGGGGCTTCCCTGGTGGCACAGTGGTTAAGAATCCGCTTGCCAATGCAGGCGGCACGGGTTCGAGCCCTGGTCCGGGAAGATCCCACATGCCGCGGAGCAACTAAGCCCGTGCACCACAGCTACTGAGCCTGCGCTCTAGAGCCCACGAGCCACAACTACTGAGCCCGTGTGCCACAACTACTGAAGCCCACACGCCTAGAGCCCGTGCTCCGCAACAAGAGAAGCCACCGCAATGAGAAGCCCACGCACCACAACGAAGAGTAGCCCCCGCTCGCTGCAACTAGAGAAAGCTCGCATGCAGCAATGAAGACCCAATGTAGCCAAAAATAAATAAATAAATAAATTAATTAATTTTAAAAATTAAAAAAAAAAAACTGTTGGGGGGGTTTAAATAAAATAACACGTGTAAAGCATCTAGCATAGTGACTAACATGTAGTAAGAGTTCCGTAATTGCCAGGTTTTTATTGTTTCACATGATACTTCTAGTAGAGTAGTTTGCATATAAGCAAGTCACTCCCATTTGATTATAAGTCCCTTGGGGGCAGACTCTGAGTGTATATATCTTTGTCTTTTTTTTAGGAACTAAGAGCTCCTTGAAAGCAGGGACCTTTTCTTATTCTTGTAGATATCTGTTCCTTAGCAAAGGGCCTGGCACATGGTAAACAATGTAGAAACAATGTTTTTGAGTGAATGAGTGAATGAATGAATGCATGAGTGAGTGAATGAATGATTGAACAAAAAACACAGTAAAGTGAAGAGAATGGAAATCTGAGAGTGGGGTGTGATTCCGTGTGTGTTATTTTTGCTTGAAATTAATTCTCAGATCTTCTCTGCTGGGATACCGGCTGACATACATTTGCTGGGGTTGACTGGATTATATAATTGCCATTTTCTGTCTCTAACTACTGTGATTATGACTCAAGTAGTGGATATGTTTATGGTGCTACGTAAATAATAATTATTTTAATTATGGTTTGACCTGTACAATATATTCTAACAACATAGCTGACTGTGCATTTGTGTATGTGCACTCTTGAGAGTGGTGGAAAAATCTCCTATTATGAAAGTACAAAGGAATCTCCCCTCTATGCACATGGTAATTTTAGAATTATAACATGGAGATGTACAATACCACTGTAATTATAGCAAGTTTGCAGAAAGAAATGGCTTTGAAATAGTATATAATTTGTGTTGTATTTAGATAATATAAAATTTAATGTTATTGACAATATTTTATTTTTGATGCCAGGAAAAATTAGTAATGGTGATTTTTCAGCCTCCCTATAAGAGTAGGAAAGTGCCTTGTAGATTTAAGTGTGATTTAAGCAACATAATTTGTATACAATGCTTAGCCAAGTGCCTGGCATGTAGTAAGTGCTCAGTATTAGGTATCCACTTGGCAAAAGCATACATCTAAGTAAGCATTCTATGTAAATGCTGAGCTGTATGCAGTTTTTTTTTTTTGGCCATGCCACACAGCATGCAGGATCTTAGTTCCCTGACCAGGGGTCGAACCCATGCCCCCACTGCAGTCAAAGCACGGAGTCCTAACCACTAGACCACCAGGGAAGTCCTGTATGCATTTTTAAAATGACCTACACAAAGAACTCAGGTTTTATCCACATGGCACCTGGGAGAACTTTATCAATTGCAGCAACATTATTTTTTGCATTTGAAATGCACAAAGGACCATCTTAGACACTGGAGGGGGTGGAGAATGGTTGGAACCCATGGGTAGGATACAAAGACGAACAACCGAGTATTTGCTTCTGAGGAACATACAATGAAATGAAAGAGCCAAGACACTCATGGAATAATAATAGAACTCTTACTGAGCCCTTACTACATGCCGGGCACTGTTCTAGATGCTCTGCTCATACTATTCCATTTAATCTTCACACAGAAGAGGAAACTGAGGCACAGGAAAATTAAGTAAGATGTCACAGATAGCAAGCAGCAGCTGATTTCATTCTAAGCCGTCTGACCCCAGAGTCAGACCCTACACTAAATTGCCCCCTCTAAGGGCATGCAAATAGCAGTAATACAAGTATAACCTTTAGGGAGGGGTAAGAAAACCCACTGTGGGAAAATTCCAGCCAAGAGATTGGGAATGTTTCTCCAAGGACTGGCATTTGAGCTGAATTTTGGAAGACTGGGGGAAAGGAATGTCAAAAGAGAGAACAGCTTCCTAGAGACTTTGACAGCGACCCCCATTCTGGGGTAAACTGTTGTAACCCTTAGTATCTTTTATTGCAATAGCCTGTTTAGCTGTCTTCTCCCTTGTTAAATATAAGCTCTTTGAGGACAGAGACCTGTCTGGACATCTTTTTATCCTGAGCACCTTGGAGACCCTCAGATTTTACTGATATGATCTCCCACCAAGTTTTTTTTCCCCCTGAAATTAGATATTTTACACAACAAAATGACTACATTTAATTTAAAATACCATATGCCCTACAGAAATGCCTGTTTACACAGTGCTAAGATATGTTGAACAGCAGCTCATTATTTGAAACATACTTTTGTGGGTAAATCAGTAGGATTACTGGAGCCAAAGTAAACCTTTTAAATGTACATGCCATGGAGGATGAATGCCTTCCAATTACCTGGCAAGTTAATTTTAAATGAAACTGACAATAAATCCTTCACTTGTTCTCATTTGAATACTCTGTACTTTCTATTCTACTCATATCCGGAGGGTGCTTAGCCTCTCCCGTCCAGTAGGAAATCTATAGTAGTGGTTGTCAGATGGGTGTTATTTGATGGAATAGACAATAGAGGGAAATCAGGTTAGCACAAGAGAGACCGAACATACTTAAGAAATGCACAAAATTACCAACTTATAGTAATTAACGTATTCTCAAAATTCTTGCCAGGAATACTATTTTTCACAATACCAAATTCTGTCCCCATCGTTATTGAAATGTTATTGAAATATTTGGAGGATATTCTCTCTTACACTAAAGTTACTGGCTTTAGGATCTGAGCCAGCTGATCCCTAATGCTTGCACCACTCGCTAGGAATAACCGAAGCCCTTAAGAAAAGGGCATTCCCTCTTGGAAGACATTAAGATGCTTCCTGGGGATAGGGAGGACTATTTGATTCTTTTAAAAATTTCACTTACTGGGGGACTTCCCTGGTGGCGCAGTGGTTAAGAATCCGCCTGCCAATGCAGGGGACACGGGCTCGAGCCCTGGTCCGGGAAGATCCCACATGCCGCGGAGCAACTAAGCCCGTGCGCCACAACTACTGAGCCTGCGCTCTGGAGCCCGCGAGCCACAACTACTGAAGGCCATGCGCTTAGAGCCCGTGCTACACAACAAGAGAAGCCACAGCAATGAGAAGCCCGCGCACCACAACGAAGAGTAGCCCCCGCTCTCTGCAACTAGAGGAAGCCTGCGCGCAGCAACGAAGACCCAACACAGCCAAAAATAAATAAATAAATTCATTACAAAAAAAATTTCACTTACTGGAATACCCACACCTTCCCCCAAGGACTAAGTCTTTTACCCTCCTTTAGGTAAACTCTGTCTTTTTCTGTAGACTCCTCACTCGTGGACAAGCTCTGGGCTGCTTGTCTAAGTGTTGTTGGTTCATCCCTCAAACCCTCTCCCTATCCACATCTGGCCATGTTTTTGCCACGCACCCAGGAAAATATTCCTTCCTTTAGTGGATGTCAAAACTCCACACCCAAAGACGATATTAAACATTATTTTACTTATAGTCTAAACTAGACTGGAGTCATTCACCCGTTTTTTTCAGTTAACATTTGATGAGTGCCCGGTCTGCCAGGCATAGGGGCTAGAGTGGTTTATGAAGCAGACAGACTCACAGTCTTCATGGACTTTACAATCTAATGGGAGAGACAAGAAAAAGGGGGTGGGGGAGAGATAAATATGTAACTACAAACGGCTTTAAGCACTAAGCGATTAGTTCTGTGAAGGGAAGAACAGGAGGGAGGGGTCGGGGACCTCCTAAGGACAGACTTTAAATCTGAGATATGAAGGGTTGGAAGGAAGTCTTGTGAAGAGGGCAGGATGGAGTGAAATTCTGAAGGCTGAGGGAGCTGTATGCAGGTCTAGAGTGGGAAGCAGCTTAATAGATTTTAAGAAGGAAAAGACTAGTGTAAAAAGAGAGAAAGAGAGCGACATGCAGTGACATTGGAGGGGTACACAGGGCCATATTTAGGAGTCTGGGTTTTGTTTTAAATTCAGTGAGAAGCCAGGGACTTCCCTGGTGGTCTAGTGGTTAGGACTCCACGTTTCCACTGCAGGGGGCACAGGTTCGATCCCTGGTTGGGGAACTAAGATCCCACATGCCGTGTGGCACAGCCAAAAAAAAAAAGAAAAAGAAAATTCAATGAGAAGCCATGGAAGGCCATTAAGTAGGAAGTGACACCGGTCAGATTTATGAAAGGGCACACTGCCCATGGCTAAAATTAAAAAGACAGGTAAACATCAGGAGTTGGCAAGGATACAAGGCAAATGGAATGCTCACATCTTGCTAGTGAGAGCATAAACTGATACAACTACTTGGAAAATCGGCAGCATCTACTAAACGGCTCGAACCCCACCACGCAGGAATTCCACTTCTAGGTATATTCCTGACAGAAATGCATACATAGGCTCACCAAGAATCAGGCATGAGAATGTTTGTAGCAGTTTTATTCTTGATAGCTAAAAACTGGAAACTACTCAAGTATCCATCAACAGTAGAACGGGTAAATAAATCGTGGTGAATTCATAAAATGGAATACTTCCCAGAAATGAGAATAAACAAACTACGACTGCAAGCAACAACATGGATGAATTTCATTAACAAAATGTTGAGTGAAAGAAGCCAGACACGGAAGAGAACACACTGTATGATTCTATTTATATAAAGTTTTAAAGCAGGCAGAACCAATCTATGATGTTGGCAGCTAGGACATGGGTACATTTGGAAGGCGGGTAGCATGGAAAGTGTGTGAAGGGATTTCTGAGATACTGATCATAAATGTGTTTGTTTTATGTAAAATCACTGTCACACATTTTATGTAGAATCACTGAGTTATACAGTATGGTTTGTGTTCTTTTTGTATGTATATTTCAACAATGTATTTTTCATTTGCATAAAAAAGAATTTACATTTCAAAAGGAACACCCTGACTGCTATGTGGGGAATGAATTGACAGTAGGCAAGAGTAAGTGTAGAGAAGCAATTGGAAGGTGATTACTGGTGGGAAGAATCTCATGGGACTAGATGGATACGGTGGAGATAGAGAGGAATGAACAGGTTTGAGACACTCCCGGAAGGAAAAATCAATAAAACCTGCTAATGGCCTGAATATGGGGGATAAGGGAGAAGAAAGAACAAAGTAAACGCCTAGATTTGGGACTTGGGCAACTGAATGGCTGGTGGTGTCATTACCTGAGATGGGAAAGACTAGGGGAGAATCAAGTTTGGGTGAAAATCTGTAGTTTGTGAATCAGGACTTCCCACCACCTCTGTTGGTGCGAGGCTGATCCCCAGGGAAATGGAGAAGGTCAAAATGACTCAGAACACCTACACCCTTGCCAGTCCTGAACTCTCGGGAAAGAAAAAGGAGGAACATTCCCATTCGGAATGAGATACTCTCTTCCTAGGAGTCCATAGCCTCTCCGATATCTTCCCACCCCCGTAGCTCTGGATCAACAAGCAAGCTCCTGCCACCAGGAAGGCCGCAAGGATATCCTTAACATTATTCTCTCTTGGCCGGAAAGTAGAAAATTTCCATCTCTTCCCCTTAGGTCATAGATAGTTGAAATCAAAGAAAAAACTTTCAGTTGGAAAAAAGGGAAAGGAACCCAAATACCAACCAGACAACACAAGAGGGAAGAAAAAGTAAAAGAGTGTTTTCTGAGTTGTCCAGGTTTGACCCAAACAACAGGATGTTGAAAGCAGCTGGGTGCAGGCGGGGGTGTCCAGGGCAGGGCTGGGAATGTGATCAGGGGCTCTATGGTGGGCTTCGTAGGCAGTGCCAAGGATTCTGGAACTGGATCTTATAGTATTGGAGGACTATTGAAAAGCTTTGCGGGGGGTACAGTCAGATTTGCATTGTAAATGGTTGTGAAGGGCATCAGATAAGCTAGCATATTCAGAAACACTTTTGGAAGATGTAAAATGGCATTTAAAATGGAATAGAGAGAGTTCCCTGGCGGTCCAGTGGTTGAGACTTTGCTTTCCAATGCAGGGGGTGTGGGTTCGATCCCTGGTCAGGAAGCTAAGATCCCACATGCCTCGCGGCCAAAAGAACATAAAACAGAAGCAATATTGTAACAAATTCAATAAAGACTTTAAAAATGGTCCATATCAGGTTTCCCTGGTAGCGCAGTGGTTGAGAATCTGCCTGCCAATGCAGGGGACACGGGTTCGAGCCCTGGTCTGGGAGGATCCCACGTGCCGCAGAGCAACTGGGCCCGTGAGCTACAACTACTGAGCCTGCGCGTCTGGAGCCTGTGCTCTGCAACAAGAGAGGCCGCGATAGTGAGAGGCCTGCACACCGCGATGAAGAGTGGCCCCCGCTTGCTGCAACTAGAGAAAGCCCTCACACGGAAACGAAGCCCCAACACAGCCAAAAATAAATATTAAAAAAAAAAAAACTTAAAAAAAATGGAACCGAAAAACTGAAATTAAAGAAAAGTGACCCATATTTCCAGTGGTTTGTCAGGATTTTGAAAGTTTAGGATAACTGAAATATTTATTTTTCATCCAACCTTCAGGTATTATGTAGACTTGGGGCATTTATCCTCTGAATGGTATGTGTGATTGTAATAAGTTTGAGCTTTAGAATGAGACTTGTATGGTCACGGAGAAGGCTGTGCATTTTAACCAGTCATCTTGGCAGGTCACTGTGCTCAAAGACCAAGGATTATGCAGCACCCAATCAGACAAGCTCTTTCTCTGTCTTCCAGGTATGGTAGGGGCAGGGAATTCTTGAGTGGCCAATTCTACTTTCTCAAGTTTTATTGGTGGCTTAGGGGAAAGCAAACAGTACTCATGCAGATAAGATAACCACTATTTGAAGTGTAAGCCTGCAGTTTTAAATTGTCTTTTATTTGGAAATACATTCAATCTCATTTGAAGGCCAGGGTAAAACTTAAATACTCAAGCATCTAGCTATAGACAATTCCTTCATTAAGTGTGCAGAATAAATGTTTGATATACATTTCTACCTGCGATAATAGACTAGTTTAGTACGCTAGGTATTAGGTTAAACCATGTTAATTGCTGATGTCCAACCATTTTTAGACCTATAGAAACAGCAGCTACAAGTGCTAGAGTTGTCAGCCTAATCCAGATTCTGTCACTGGCAAATTTAGGTGACCCACAGGAAACTTCGATGAAATTTATATTAGCCATTCCTTTTTTGTGTGTGTATGTGATAGTCTTGTGTGTCTCTAATTATCTCAAGGAGTGTTGAAATACGTCTTAAACTTACTTTCATGTGTTTTTACAAATAAAATCATGTCATTGCACCCTTATTTAGTAGAAGGTGGGTTAGTGGTAGAGAATTAAATTCAAAGATTGGAAGTCGGGTGTGGGGAGTGGTGGTGGTGGGGTGGGATGAATTGGGAGATTAGGATTGACATGTATACACTAGTATGTATAAAATAGGTAACTAATAAGAACCTGCTGTATAAAAAAATAAAATTCAAAAAAAAAGAAAGATTGGAAGTCATCACAACCATGCCTGAATTTGACTAGAATGGAAATAGGTATTGGATCTGAATTATCAAGATTCTTCTTAAAGATGTGTGCATGTGTCAGTCAAGTGTTATTTGTGTCTGTGGTAACATGACAACATAAAAACATGAGTCTCTTAGCTGGATATATCACTGTGGTTCAATTGACCTTAATGCTCCCAAGTTACATAATGGGGCTAAACTACAGTAATAACATCAGGTTTTTCACAGGGCTGCCATGAAAAATTATTTGATAGGAAATATTTCCCATGTTGCCTGCTGATTTTAGAGTACTATGTCCATGGGAGAGCCTCAGAAAGTTAAATCTTGTAGCTCCACGATGCAGGACGGTCTGTCAAAATACTGTACTGTTTTTGTGGTGATAAATGCAGAACTTACTATGACATTCCTTGCCAGCAGCTAAGGTTTTTGTTTCAGTGTTTGAGAATTCTAGCAATCGATGCAGACTCAACATTACGAGGCAGTGATATTTGTTACAGGAGCCCATTTGGGACATTTTAATTTGAGTTGAACTTAAGTTCAGGTCCTGAGTTGTCTCTTTGAAGTCCCTGGGGGCTGTCAGATTTCAAATCTGCTAGAGTTGCTCACAAAGGCAAGGGGTGCCCGTCCCTGCCTCTGATGGGGTACATGGCCTCCCTTCTCCCCAGCCTCTATGCCTGTGCTTAAGCCATTCCCTCTGCAAAAAACACATCTCCCGCCTTTCTTCCCGGGTTATTTCTACTTACTCTTCAAGACTTAGCTCAGGAAAAAAAAAAAAAAAGACTTAGCTCAGACACAGCCAGGGGAAGTCTTCCCTATCCTCTGGTTTGGTAAAGCGTCCCGATTCTGTGCTTTCATGGCTTTATATTTGTACCTCTATGTTATCCCTGACCTTTTTATAGAAATTACCTGTCTACGTAGCACAGAGCCTCACACTTGGTTGGGGATGGAAACTGGCTGTAGTTTTAATTGCATCATCTTCCCCTCCCCCTTGTACTGACACACAAACCTTAGTGTTCTAGGGATGACTCCAGACAGGGTCAGTCCTTCCGGTGGAACCTTAGCTTGTTGAGGGCTGGACTGGAACTGAAGCGCTTTCTAGGGGTGACTGGGGAGTCTTGGGGAAGGGAGAGGCCCTGACCTGGTTTCTCTTCAGAACATTTGGGAACACTTGGCTTGGTTTCAGGCACTAATTATGAACTCACCCAGAGTGGACTGAGGTTCTGAGCTGGCCTCTTGCGCCCTCTGGTGGTATCAAATCACAGCTGAGCAGAGCTAGAACTCAACCAACTGGTTGGGTTTTCTCCAAGGAGGAATCATCATTAACCATTCAGACACCTACCACGCAGTGAAGTCATTTCATAAATACGCTTAGAGAGCAATAAAATAATTAACCAAATGCACACACGATCAGGAATTTGGAACCTCTTGTGGGATCCTTGAAGGGCCTTGGGTTTTTTATTTTGTAGCGCAAACTCTAACAGGCTGTACGCACCCAGGGGATAATCGAAAATGTGCCTTAATCAAAGGCAATCACTCTGTCATTGTCAGCCTGTGAAACATTAGCTAAGGGGGCTGGATGACAGTATATGTGTCTCATCTCCCTAAGACAACTCCACCCCCAGGATGACCGAAGAACCAGCTTTGGGGCTGTCATGAGATCACGAGAGTCTCGATTACATTCAAATATCATGATAACCAATCCCAGGGGAAACAAATTCTCTCTCTCTCTATCTCTCTCTCTCTCTCTTTCTCTCTCTCTCTCTGGCTGCACGGTACGGCTTGCGGGATCTTAGTTCCCAGGCCAGGGATGGAACCCATGCCCCCCGCAGTGGAAGCTCGGAGCCCTAACCACTAAACCGCCAGGGAATTCTCCAAATTGTCTCTGTTGAACAAGGACAGTTCCTCAGTTGCGTGTGTTCAATCATTTTGTGATTCAATCTCAGAACATTACAGTTCCTTTGGGGGCACTCAAAACTCATTTCTAGAAACAGGAGAGTGTGCTTTGCTGTCTTCGTAACTGCCCCAAACATACACTTCTTGTGGGACCTAACTTTCTGAATGACTTAAAAATAATAGCAGAATATAGCTATTTTCTTCAGAATTGCTCGCAGCTTTATTTATTTTATTTTAGGCTGCGTTGGGTCTTCGTTGCTGCATGCAGGCTTTCTCTAGTTGTGGCGAGCGGCGGCTACTGTTCCTTGCGGTGCGCGGGCTTCTCATTGCTGTGGCTTCTCTTGTTGCAGAGCATGGGCTCTAGGTCACAGGCTTCAGTAGTTGTGGCTCGCAGGCTCTAGAGCGCAGGCTCAGTAGTTGTGGCGCACGGGCTTAGTTGCTCCGAGGCATGTGGGATCTTCCCGGACCAGGGCTCGAACCCGTGTCCCCTGCATTGGCACGCAGATTCTTAACCACTGCGCCACCAGGGAAGCCCTTGCATGAAGTTTTTTGTTTTTGTTTTTGAATTTTTGAATTTTATTTTATTTATTTATACAGCAGGTTCTTATTAGTTATCTATTTTATACATATTAGTGTATATGTGTCAATCCCAATCTCCCAATTCATCCCACCACCACCACCCACCCCCACTTTCCCCCCTTGGTGTCCATACGTTTGTTCTCTACATCTGTGTCTCTATTTCTGCCCTGCAAACCGGTTCATCTGTACCATTTTTCTAAGTTCCACACATATGGCATGCAGCTTTAAATAGCACCTTCTCAGGGAAGATCCTTTGAGGCACTGGACCAGCTGAGGCTTCCTAGGATAGCCTCACGCAGCCCCAGATGACGGCAGAGCACTTTAATCAGGGCCTGGGTTGGTTTTGGTCTGTCTCCCCCCAACAAAAGCTAAGCCCCGCAGTGCAGAGGTCTTGTTTGTTTCTCCACCACGGTCCCCCAGAGTCTAGCACAGTGCCTGGCACAGGTGGTGCTGAATGAACATTTGTCAGCTGACTGATACAATCCAGTGGGGTAAATGCTGAGGAGACAGGCCACAGAAGAAAGCTGATTTTGATTCTTATTTTAAGGCTATGAGGGGCTCCTTTCCCTCAAATTTTGAGCAGAAAAAGTATATGATTCAAGACTCAGTGATAGCTGTACTGGAGGCTTGAGTTAGCACCCAGAGGTCGATGTACATCTGTAGCTGTGTTAGGGCAGGAAGAGGAGAAACTCAGGCTTCTCTCATGCAGTTCCTGAGTCAGTCAGGAATCGTCATCTCCTTGCCTCGTGGGGCTGCATTTCTCTGCCAAGAGCCTGGTGGAAGTTGGCCTAAACTCTGTGGATGGTTTACCTGTAGGATCGTTTTATGACCGCGAAATGTGGGCATGATGTTTACCCTGAAGGCATATTTTTAAAGCATGAAAAATCAAACGAGGATGTAAATATGCTGAGGATCTGAAAGTGGCAAAGAGAGGAGGCCAGAGATGTGCAGACTGTAAGAATATATGCAAGGTAAGAACAAGGATATCACGAAAAATGAAACTATGAGACCAGGAGAAAGAAGATGGAAAGAGAGCTAATGTGTCCTTCCTTTTGTCTTCTTTGCATTTCCTTTTGTGTCACTAACTATCCAAAGACAAATTAAGTTGAACAAGCAGTGCTTCTGAATGAGTGTCTTAAAACACACACACACACACACACACACACACACACACACACTTAGAATTCCACAGGAACATTGTAAATGTGAGCACGTCGCAGGGAGACATCCAGTCTTGGTAGGCTTAATGGGGATGTCATGCAGCTGTGTGTGTGTTTTCAGCCCTTCTCACCCCAGACAGCTTTCATTTTTGAGTGAGTGTAGTTGTATTTGTAGTTAGAACGAGCAAACCCTTTCGGACTTCATTAGTTAGGATCAAGCTTGGCTGCAAGTCACAGAAAAATTCAAAATAAGAGACTTAACAAGATAGAATTGTATTTCTCCTACATTTTCCAGAAGACAATAGGTAGTTTATAAGGGGTTGTTTGGAGCTTCTTGGGTCAGGGACCTTCCATTTTACTGCATTACAGGGTGTAGTTTCCATTTTCAAGGTTGCTTCATAGTCTAAAATGGCTGCTGAAGCTCCAGTCATCACCCGTTTTCCATCCAGCAAAAAGATCAGATTGAAAATGATATGCCCTTTATTATTAAGGACACTTCTTGACAGTTGCACCCACAGCTTCTGCTTACATCTTATTGGCCAGAACTTTTCTTCATGACAACATCTAGCTGCAAGAGAGACTGTGAAAGGAAGATTTTTGTCCCAAGAAGCAAAACAAAACAAAAAACAAAAAAACCAAAATAACAACAACAGCGACCCAGAGACTCAATTACTGAATAGGAGGGGAGAATGATTACTGGAGGAAAATATGCAATCTTGGTCACTGGAATCATACATATTTCTTTTGTCTCTGAAAGTGAGCTCTGCCTTAAGTTCCCCAGTGCCTGCCAAAGACTGCAAGTGGGGGGTACAGAGCTAGCACTGAGTATCCTTAGGAAAAGAATCTGGCTTCAACCTCACTCCGTGATCTGAAATCCAAATGTGGATACAAATATGGGTACAACTATTTAAGAGTATGAAGAAAACAAAGGTTAGTTATTGCCTAAATGGAAAAGCATCTCTTCAGTTTGGGGGTAGTTTTTGCAGTCAATTTACATAATTCTGTTTATTACTATTAAAATGTTCTGCCTATTTATTCATGTTAGAAAACCTCGTAAAATAATGATTATTATTGATTTGTATTCCAAAAATTTCAATTGCAAATAAATTCTCATACCTGTCTAAAAAAAAAAAAGTATGAGTGAGGGAAAAAATCATCTAGTATTGCCACTCATATAACAATTAAAGCTCTCATGTTTTCATAGAATGTTTATAATCACTCACAAATATAAAATCACCTGATATGTCTGGCCACATTTTATAATGTTGAACTTAGATGCTAAGCATAGATAGCTCTTTAAATTCCACCGAAGCCCATCATATGGATTCAGAGACAAGAGCTGAATATTCGGGAGATAAAGTCTCCTAGCTGTTTCTCAGCATCTTCTTTGCACACTGGAAAATGCTAGAGTTACTCAAGATTCTGTTCTGGATTTTTTCCTCATTTTAATCCTTCCCTGCCTGAGTTTTTTCAAATGTATCAGGTTGAAGAGTGGACTCCATTTTCCTTCCCAAATTTGTGTTCCTTTTGTCCCCCAACTGTGTCAACAGCACCAGCTATGGCCTAAGGTAAGGACTCCAACTCTCTCTCACAGCTCACATTCAACTTCCCTCTCTCCCATTCACTTTCTCCAAATTCCCTGCCCTCAGCCCCAGGCCAGGGAAGCACCCGCTCCTGCTAGATTACAGTGGTAGGCTCCCTGCCTCTTGGCATCTTCCAGGCTAATCTTGCCTAAAATTCAACTCTGTTCCCGTCCTGCCCCTCCTTAAATCAATTCTAGTATCTCCATAGAATTCAGTCCAGATTCTTAACATGGCCTGGAAGGCCTCCAGGATCTGACTTCTTTCTTGCTCCTCCCCATCTGAACCTTTACAAGTTCCAGTCATTCCAAACTTCTTTCACTGCTGATGGGCTCCTGCTGTCTCTCATCTCCAAGCCCATGCCTGGAGACTCACAAGAGTCTTCCTGAACTAGATTCTTATTCCTTTTAGGTTCACAGAGAAGATGTCCCTTCCCTCTAAGAAGTCTTCTCCAACCTCCAAATTGGGGTTAGGCTCCTCCTATGTGCTCTGACATCACTGTACACCCTAACATTCGCTTACAGCACTATATTCCAACTTTATGTTTTATCGA
Source organism: Balaenoptera musculus (assembly GCF_009873245.2). Lineage (NCBI taxonomy): Eukaryota > Metazoa > Chordata > Mammalia > Artiodactyla > Balaenopteridae > Balaenoptera > Balaenoptera musculus. The sequence goes on along the minus strand of NC_045789.1, from coordinate 66,206,460 downwards.
TTGTTTGCTCAACTAACTCTATGCAGGCAGGGCTGTATCCTCAACACTTGACATGGAGTCTTGGGCATTTCTGGCTCTGTAAGTATTTATTATATTGAATTGGATAAAGATAAGCTCCTCTCCAGCCAGGCTGGAGATCCCAGTTGTACACATTCTGGAGAGTTCGGAGGAGGGGTGTGTGTGTGCGTTCTGTGGCCCATGATTCAAGAGGTCTGCCTTCTCTAGCCATCTTCTTCATTACAGTCTCATGAAAAAATGAGTGTTATTCTAATGGGGACTCTCTCATTGCAGCAGTGAGTCTGCAATGGGGAGGGGCACTGGTGGCTAGACAAGAAAGTTGTAGCAAGTCCCTCAAGGCAAGGACCATATCCATTCTGTTTACTACTGTAACCCTAATGCCTAATATAGAGCCAGACACAAGGCATATGCTCAATAAATGTTTCTTGACTCAATCAACTCTCTCTCTCTCTTTTTTTTTTGGCTGCACGGCTTGGATTTTAGTTCCCTGAGCAGGGATTGAACCTGGGCCCACGGCAGTGAAAGTGCTGAGTCCTAACCACTGGACCACCAAGGAATTCCCTGAATCAATTCTCTCTAGCTGAGAGGAAACTCTGATTGGCACATGCCATAAGTTTTTTTTTTTAACTCACTTTTTAAAAAAATTTAATTTTTATTTTATATTATAGCTTATTTACAATGTTGTGTTAGTTTCAGGTGTGCCATAAGTTTTTGATGAATTGAAAAATGGGAAAAGAAACTCTTCCAAAACCAAGGTTGGGGGAAGTCTGGTGGGGGAGGGTGCTGTCTGGAAGATGCATGCATGGGACACCTTGCCCTACCAAGTGCATCCTCTCAAAGTCCGGGCATCTGGTGCACAAGACACCCCAGAGGCTCCCTCACAGGTCCTCACCCCGAGGCTAAGGCCTCAACTTCTCTTTTTCCTGACTTTCTTACAGACCCTCTTGTTGGTGATGCCAGGCCTGTCTTCTCATTTCAGTTGCTTTTTCTACTCCTTCCTGGCTCGCCCCTGCCTTCCTGCCTAGGCCCCATATTTTGAGAGGGCCTGAAACATTGGGGGTTAATAGTTGGGAACAAAGATGCCCCTGACCCACTCTTAATTTGAGAATATGAACTAGAAAACTAGACTGGCCTTCACCCAGCTCTGGAGGCCAATCCAGGGGAAGCAGAGAACTGGAGATGACTGTGACAGTGACTGTGCCTGTGGAAAAGCCTGAAGAAAGACGAGAAAGAGAAAATTTATCTAGTGCCTTCCTGGGCTTCTTCTACCTCATTTCATTTAACCTTCACAACAATCTGGGGGTGTAATGCAGACATTATGTCCATTCATACAGATGAGGAGACTGAGGCTCAGAGACGTGACCTGTCTTCACCAGATCACACTGTAACTGGAATCAGTTAGACAGATCCTGGCACTGCTGTATACAGATTGCTTAACCCCTCTGACTTCGTTTGCTCCTCTGTTAAACGGGTGTAATCATGCACAACCCACAGGGTTGTCTCGGGGATTAAATAATAACCCTGATTAAATTAATGTGGCTCATATTCAAACTTATGTACTATAATTAATGTAGTTGTGGAACCCAGTTTCCACTGGTCTTCCCCTGAACAACGTTTCAGCTGGAAGCTTTTTGCTTTGCTTTTCTTTTTTTTTAAATAACATCACTGGGCCTTGCTGTACTCCTGGGACTTCCAGAGGACAAGGCCCTTTCTTCAGTCAAGCTGACCTAAACAGAGCCAGCCCTCCTTCCCCTCCCAAGCCACAGCTGTGTGTTGGAAAGCTGGATGCCGAGGCCCCTAATAAAGAGCAGACCTCCCAATCTCCTCGTTCCTTTCCTCTCCCCTCACACGGTTTTCAAATTAAAAGTAACTAAAAGCTAAGGCCTAAGAGAAGGAGAGGGGAGTAGGGGTACAGAAACATCCCTAGATTGAGGAAGTGGGGCTCTCTCCCTAGGAAAAGCGTATCCAAAAATCCAGATCCAGAGGGGTCTAGTCCTACCACATCTTTCCCAACTCCACAGTCTCTGGTCCTCAGGTCAGTAAGCAGGCTGAAGTGTTAGGGACCCTAGCAGAGGGTGCCTGTGGTCTCCAGCCACGGGGAACTGCTTTCTACGTCTCTCTGGAGACAAATCTCTGGAGAGAGAGCAACAAGGAACCCAGAAGAGACGCTGCGCCCTTAGCCAGCCACTGGGAGGAAGAGGAGGTGTGCCGGGGGCCCCAGAGAGAACTGTCACCCCAAGTTACACAGGCCAGTCTGGACCCTCTTTTCGCCTCCTTTTCTAAGACTTGGGCCTCTCTTGTGTTCTGAGCGTGCAGAGGCTCGCAGCAAGCTTCCAAGCCTCAGCCGGGGCAGACCCGAGGCAAGGGCGGGGTCCCCGGCGCTCTGCGGGGACTCCACACATCTGTGCACCACGTCCACAGGCCTCCTCCGAGCCTTCCCGACGAAGGTCCCTTCGGTGGGCCCACGGAGGCGTCTCTTCCAGGCCCAATCAAGAATTGAAGGGGGTGGGAAAAGGGACAGTAAGAGCCTTTTTTCCCTCCCAACCATCAAGCGGCCCTTCATTTTCAATTCAGAAAGCTAGAAATGTGCCCCCCTCCATCAATTTCATTTGAAAAACCAGTTGCAGGTTGGTGTAAATGTGATTTTCGTTAACTAACGGCTTTGATAACTGCTGCAACCAAAGGTCTCCTAAAGCCGAAGGACCTTCTAAATTCTCCGAGGAAAGTAGAATTGGGGGGTGGAGCTGGAGAGGAGGGGAGGAGTAAAGGAGAAACAAAAAGCCAACTCAGCGGGAAACGCCCACGAAAGCCGAAGGTGTGACGCCCTGAGCTGCGGCAGCGGTCTCCCAGGGGTGGGGTGGGGACGGAAAGCGCGAGCCCGGGAGGCAGGGCAGGGGGAGATTTTGTTTTTGTTCTCAGGAACCATTGCGATTTGGTTGTAAAAACTTTGTGGAGTCCTCTTTTTCATGGCTGGCTCTGCTACATCTTTTGCCTCCACTTTCCTAGTCGATTGAGCGCCTAGATGCGCAAGGTCACGCCAGAAACACCGCACTCCCCAAACTTCCCACATGGCTCAACTTCCGAGTTGGGCCTCCTTCCCAGAGGGTCGCAGCTGCCCAGACTCCGGGTATGGGGAGAAACCCTCATTCTTAACCCCATGATGATCCCTCAAGGGAAAAGCACAAGAGGTTGAAAATCAAAATCCGGGTGCAGGCTGAGACCTTCGCTCAGCTGCCCAAGCCGGCGAGGGTCACTCCTCGGGGCGCACAGGGTGGCCTGGTCACCCGCGATGCCCCAGGCAGAAGCCGACGAGAAGAGACCCCTCAGTCCGCCTCGGCCAGGAGGCGCTTCTTGCCCGCTGCAGCTCCAGGACCACCCAGGACACCGGGCATCGGGGGAGCAATCTGGAGGATCTTAGAACAACACGGGGAGAGCGAAACTCGGCTCGCCCCACCTCCCAGCGACGCCCAGGCTGACTGACGGGCGCAGCCCCGACCTCTCCAAGCCTCTGGCCAGCGGCGGGGGGCGGACAGCAAGATTCAAACCCGCCTATGAGCAGTGGGAGGGGCAGCTGGGCAGGACTCGTCTTAAGGAACGAACCGCCTCTTTCCGAGGACCTCCAGCCCCGAGGTTGCTCCCGACCACTGGGTTTATTTTGCTTTTGCTGGAGAGGCAGATGTTGCCCTCTCTCCATCTTTGCTCGGTCCAGACTCGGCGAAAACTTCTCCCAACCATTTGCTTCTCTGCGCCACCCCCCACCGGTGTTCTATGCCGGGAGTCTGCTCCCCAGGCCTTTAAACCGTCTGGAATGTCACACATGGAAACCTTTAGCAAATGTTTGTTAATGATCATAACAAAGGCATCATTCAAATTAGGCAGGTAATTACTACCAGAAGGACAACTGAGTGCTTACTTGCTCATCCATTCTCTCTGCTTTAAACTCGCGAGGAGTTATGGCCCGAAGACACCCTCCGCCCAGTCCGTTTTTTCGGGCCCCTTTAAGCTTCTCTGAAATGAACTGTGAAGTTACCATTTGTGGGCGGGGAGTGCTGGGGCCCTGCGTTCGGGAGATCCCGGCGTGACCGGTCTGGCAATTTCTTAGCAGCAAAGCAGGCCTTCCTGGGTAGGCCCCGCTCCCTGCCTCGCTTCCTACCCTCTTGGGTACCTGGTATTAAAACTTAGATCTCAGCTTGACTTTTTTAATTGCATGAAAGCCAGCACCCGCTTTCCCTCTAGTATTCCGCACTCCGATTTTTTTGGGGGGGGGGTGCCTTTAGTCCCCGTTCATTATCTACAAACATTACGGTATCCTGTTAGCATTCCGAACAAGGGGCTGTTCATATATTCGCCTTCAATGATTTCCTGAAGGAACATGTGGAAGTAATAGTGAGCAGGGCAGTCACCCGAACTGAAGATGCACGAGAGGCGGTTGAGCAGAAGGGCTGGGGGTATAGGGCCCCTAGCCCAGCCTCAGGCGTCTTCCCCTGCCTGACATCCCAGGAACCGGTCCCAGTTCAATACAGCACCGCTTGGAGTACTTCTCTGTGACCATCCCCTGCAGGCTGTCCCGCGTCCATCCTCTGGATGAGGGGAAAGGTGATGCCTGTCCCACGTTCCAGCCTAAACCAGGCCGCGCTGGCGGTTCTCAGGAGTGTGTGTGTTGTGTGTGGGGAGTGAGGGTGGGGGAGGGATGAGCCCCTCCACCCAGCAAGAGAATTCAAAATTAGAGAAGGCGGGGAAGGTGAACGCGCTCCCCTCCCCCGCCCTCGCTCGGCAGTCCCACTCCGCCCAGGTCTGGTTCCTGGAGCGTCAGCGCCCCCTTTCCTTCGCGAGCAGGATCGCTTTCTCCCGGCGCTGTCTCTTGCCTCGCGCCCCCCGCAAAGGGTTTGGGGCTCCGTTCTCAACCCCCCGGGCACAGGTAGGGTCCGACCTAGGCGGCGGGAGGGAGCGCAGGGAGAGTCAAATTGCACACACACCCACACACCCACACACCTCCCCCCCGAGCGCGGAGGTGACAGGCTGGTTGTAGAGGATTCCCCAGACGCTCAAGCCTGAGCCTTTTTGTGTGCGTGATAGAAGCCAGGACAACCTCGCCCAGATAACCATGAAAACAAAGACATGACAAGATAAGTGCTCCAAGGGAGTAAAGGTCGTTCTGTCGATGAACGTTCCAAACCTATGCAGACCCTCGACTCTTTGTACCCTCCTTCAAACCCGTTTTCAAACAAAACCAAACAAAACCAAAGCAAACCAAAAAACACCCATCATCTTCTTATTAGACTCAACAGTTTGCCTAATCCCATTAAAGGATTAGCAACTGCACGGCACTTTCCCTAAAAGACCCCAGGTTCAAAACGACGCAACCGCTCGGAGACCTCTCCCGACGGCCCCAATTATAGTCGGGCTAGGAATTCCTACAGAAGGGACACTTCTCGATTCCAGATTTATATTCTCTCTGGGCATTAACTGCAATTTAACGTGTTCTTTTTCTTCCTTTCAAAGAAAATACAAAGCAACATAGCTGGCATAGGAAAATGTCCCCCAGATCAGGAGGCAAACTCATTCTGGAAATGATGGGCCGTTTGTATTTTCGCGAACCTCTTTCCCGGCAGAGCATCCACACCTCCCCCTTCCACCCCCCCCCCCACCCCATCTGGTCTGCTTCTTCCCGCCCCCCAGTTGTTGTCGAAGTCTGGAGGTTGGGGCTGGACCCCCTGATTGCGTAAGAGCGAAAAGCGAAGGCGCAATCTGGAGGCTGGAAGATTCAGAGCGCACGGAGTTCGAGGGAAACTCTTATTTTGAAGAGGCCAAGGGGAGGGGGGGCCTTCATTTCCTGACAGCTATTTACTTAGAGCAAATGATTAGTTTTAGAAGGATGGACTATAACATTGAATCAATTACAAAACGCGGTTTTTGAGCCCATTACGGTTGGACCTAGAGTGAGAGAAACAGAGGAGGGGACTACAGGAGACGACTGAAGGCCGTGGACACATTTTTTGCTCCATATGTAGGATTTTCATTGCGAATTGACATAGGAGGAGAAGGTAAGGGAGGAGAAAAAGGATTTTTGTTTCTAAGAGAAGTCCCTAAATCAGGCCCTTTGGGCTACAAGAAGTGAAGTAACTTCACTTAAAGTTTGGGCGATCAGAAAAAAAAAAAATTGGAGTTGAGTTCTAGTTGTGTGTCCAGAGAGTAATTTATTTTGAATAAACTTCACTTGGAGGAAAGATAACTATAGAGTTCGAAAGTCTAGGCATTAAAAAAAAAACACATTTTCCAGACCTATTTTTAAAAGCAGTGTTTTTCTAACAACTCTATGGCCTCCCAAAGAAATTGTTTAGGGTTACATTTTTGAGGTTTCTTTTGGGATGGGGGGTGGTATTCCTGTATACTGTGACTAGCACCTAGTAATGCTGGGAGTTGGGGCAGAGGTGTTTGCCCTCTTCCTGGCATTGGGTCCTGGAAGGCGACAGGTTTTTAACGAGTGTTTTCATTCCTCGCCCGCGGTTTGGCGCGACAGCGCTGTAGCGGGTGGTGTGGAGCGCGGCCGGTGGACCGAGGGAGGTGGGGAGAGAAGAGCGCGGAGTGGGGCGCGGAAGGGGTTGAGGGGAGGGGAGGCGTGAAAGGCTCGGCTGGAGAGGGCCGGACCTTGGGTGCCCGCCGGGTGCACATGGCGCTGACCCAGGGCGCGTAATTACTGGACGGCGCTGCGCCCGGTGCGAGCCGGGGCCAGACTCAGCACAGCCTTGGCGGCTGCGAGACAAGCAGAGGAGGCGCGGATTTGGGCGAGGGTTTGGGGAGCTCCTAGGAGGTTTGTGGGATCAGTGAAGTGCGAGGGAGAGCGGGCGCCAGCCCCGCAGTGCGCTCTGGTTGCGCGCTCTAGCGCGGGGGCGACGGCGGCCAGGGCAGGCAGGCAGGCGGTCTGGAGTAATGACAAACACATTTGGCCCCGAGTGAAGAAGTCATCGTCGCCTCGCATTCCAGCAACTGGGATTTGAGGAATTTCGAACTGCGCTCCAAGGGGCCCTCATTGTGCGCGGTGGTCCCCACCCCCACCAATCTCTGCGCGCCCCCTTCCTCGGTCGAACCGTTTATGCAAAGCCCGGGGCTCTGCTCCTGCCCAGTCCCGGCCGCAGGAAGGAAAGAAGGAAGGTCGCCAAGAAAGTGGAGAACTTCTTGTGGGGGAAGTTAGGGACAACTCGTAACGGAGAGACTTGGTTCCCAGGTAAGACAGGAAGATGGGAGGCGAACTACCTCCCTCGGGGCACCCGGACCCTGCACCCCCCTCGCATGCCCCTTTCCGCGCGGGGATGCGTGGCACTCGCCGCCCGTGCTTCACCCTCTCCAGTGTCCCTGTTTCTGTTCCACTCCCTGCGCCGGCCAGAGTCTCTGCCCGCCTCGGAGCTCTCTCCTCGCGCCCCTCCTTCTTCCACCGTCTATCCCCATGGAAATCGGCTTTTATACGTGAGATTAACTTCTCCAGGCAGCGCCAGGGGAGCGGGCGGCGTCCACTTGGTTAGGAAACAACTGGGATGAGCGGTTCAGGTCGGAAAGGGTCTCGGCCAGCTCAGAGTGAGAGGGAATGTGGCTTGACCGGAGTACCGCTGTCTGAGGGGGCCAGGAACCCCGGCCGCCTGGCCAGGTGTGAAGGAGCTGCCAGTAGCCTGGCCAAGCGTCTCAGCCGTGGAGGAAGCGAGGGGCTGTCGGTTCGCTGTCTCTCCCACCGCCAGAGCGCCTCCCCCGCACTTTGCTCCCCCAGCCCTGCTAGGACCCCAGGATGTATAGAAAGAGTGCCTGGAAGAACTTGCCACTTAAATCCATCTCCAAGGGTGAGAGGCAAACTGGGGCTGGAGAGGGAGCGTGAATGACCCTTATCAGGTCCGGACTGCCCCGCGCCCGGCCCGGCCGCCTGGAAAAGCCCCTGGCTTCGCTGTGTGGGAAATGGCTTTTTGGCTCCGCAACCGAATTGCTCAACGTTTTGGACCGCCTCGCCTCGCCGCGGTCGCTCTCGAACAGAACTAGGCAGCTTTTCAGAGCAGGGAGAGACATCCGGGGCAAACGGGGCACGACAACCAGCCGCACAGCTCACCGGACTAACACCCCAGAGACCGGCGAGCCCCGGGGCCGCTGGAGGGGAGAAAGGGGCCCCCGGGACGTGAGCACCTCATTTGTTGCCGCTCTGGCTCTGGTTTTCACATTCCCTCCCATCCCCAATCTCCACCTCCATCTGACCGACCCAGGCCCTGGTGCTGCTGCTTTGCTCCCCTCTTTTCCTTCTCTCTTGCCTTTCTCCTCTCCACAGTCCTTACGGTAAAGGGGGCCCTTCCTCCACTCCCCGACAGGCGAGGGCCCGACCAGCCTCACTGACACCCTGGTGAGTCCCTGCTTCGGGCTCTTGGACAGTCTTGCTTTTGGTTTGACCCAAGTGTAGCTGGACTCCAGGATTGGAGTCCCAAGAGCGAGGGGTGGTGGCGAGTGGGAGATAGACGACGTGGGAGAAGGCACCAGGAAGGAGCCCTCAGCTGCCCCTCGGCCCTTGCACCAGCCTTTAGGCCGAGAGGGACTCGAAACGGAGCCTTGGCTCCCGGGCCCAGGTCCGCTTTCCTCCGGGGACACGGACTGGGGAGGGGTGTAGGGGGAGGGGCATCGGGCCGGGCTTTCCAGCTGCAAACGCGTCTGGCGCCGAGGCGGGCCCGTTTTGTGCCTCCTGGGGACCGGCCGTGGGCGGCGCGCAGTGCCGGGACACATCCTGGGGACGTGGTGACCGGCGCCTTCCTGCAGACCCCGGTGGGTGGGACTCCCTCTGGCCTCCGGGGAGCTGCGATAGGGTTACATGTTGTTGATGGAAAAGTGGCAATTCAGAGGGGAAAGCTAAAAGCTTGCCCGGTCGCCGAAAGGTACGGCTCTCAGCCTCCCTTGCGTCTGGTCTTACGGGGTCCGCGCGCAGCATCAGCCAGCGGGGTACGCGAGGCGGGGGGTAAGGTTTGTGGTCTTGCCTCGAGCGCGGGAGGCAGAGTCGGGGCAAATTGCTTTTCCCCACAACACTCTAGTCCAGGCTCTGCCGGTGCTTGTCTTTTGCTGTAGTGGTTCGGTGGCATTTCCTTTTGTTTTAAACTGAACAGTGAGGCAGGGATCCGTTGGAAAAGTAGATTGTAGGGGATGGACGACCTCGGAATCAGGGTGCTTCCTTCCCCGCCTATTGCAGTCTTCCCCTTCCCCGCGAAAGGGGAGCGAGAGGCGCAGGCGGCGCTTGTGTGCTCAGGGCAGCCTCGGCTGAGCAAGCGTCGGGCAAGGGGGACACTGGGGAAAGGCTGGGTTCTTAAAAGCGCAGGAGGCGCAGCCACGGCGGCCTTCTCTGCGAGCAGCTGTCCGCGGCCGTGGCGCTTTCCGGCCCATAGGAGGCGCTAGCGCGCGACTGTAACCCTAAACCCACCCGGTCCTTCTCCCTCCACCCCGTCCAGCCCCCTCTCAGGTCTCAGCCGAAAACAATGCGAACGCCTAACGTCGTGCCTGGGGCGCAGCGGCGGACGCGGGCGCTAAACCTGGGAGCGAGCGGTCGTTGCCCCCAGCGCCGGGGTGACTGAGCTGCCGAGGAGGTGGACCAGCGGGAGGGGGAGCGGCCCTCTCGGTGTTCGTGTGGGCGTGGCGGGGCCGGAGGCCGGACGGTGCCAGCGCGGAACCACCCCGGCGAAGGTGGGCGAGCAGCGGTCCCCGCTGCGCTGTCGGGGACCCGGAGCCAGAGCGGCCGGCGGGAGCGAGGAGCTAGCCGGGTAAGATTCTCGGGGCTACCGCGCCCTCTAGCGGGCGTCCGGCTCGCAGTCCGGCTCTCCGCCAGCCTCCGGCGGTCCGCGCAGCCGCCGGGTCGGAGCGCAGCGCTGAGACCCAGGGGAGACTAACCTCAGTCACCTTGCCCCCTCCTGGAGGCCTCAGATTGACGCCTCGCAGGCACTTTGTGTGCCCGAATGGCGCTGGGTGGGCGAGAGAGGCGGAGGTCTACGGGTTTGGGTATAAGGGTAGGGACGTCATAGTCATTAAATGTGGGAGAAGCGGAGGATGTAAAGTCCTGGGCGCTCTTGCGGGGGCGGTGTCAAGCCCCTCGAAAGTTCTCCTGCCGCGCAGGCGGCCTCCTGCTGTTTGTTTTACGACCCTGCGTTATTGTGCAATGGGAACAGTCGTTTCCAATCAGCCCGCAGTTCCCGGGCTGCGCGGCCGTCGCGGCCCCCGCCGGGGGGTTTACGAGGGGTGACAGTGGCATGCGAACAGATTGGGCAGCGCGGGCCCGGCCACGGCGTCGGGACCCCCACCTAGCGCTGCCCAGGTGGTCTCCCTCCCCTGAGCGGGCGGAAACTGCAAGGTGGGGAGAGCGTTGGCGAAACAAAACCCTGAACCGCCCGACCTCCTCCCGAGTGGCTTTTCCTGCTGAACTTTCTAAACCTTTGCGACCTGGGATGGCAGCGCCATTTTCCTGGCTCCCGAAGCTCAGTCTCCTCGGCCGACCCTCTGGCAGGGGTGATGGTGATGGTGGTGGTGGTGGTGATGTCTGGCCTTCAGCGAATTCTCCTGGGGCTCCGCGGAACTTTAAGCCATTTCGCAGACAGTTACCCTATTCCTGTTTCTATTCTGCGGGCTTTGAGCTGAGGTCACCACGAAACCTAAATGTACAACCCAATAAAATAAGAGATTGGAAGTTAAGATTTGGGACATTTTGGCACAGAACTTGTAGCAGCATCTGAGTCCTGGCGAAAGCCGGACTGCCTGTCCGTTGGACCAATACTGCCACCTGCTGGTTTTACTTGAGAACTCCAACGACCCTTTGCGAGAATGGGCTTCGCGGATATTCTAAGCGAGTCGTGGCACCAGGAAGATGCATTTTCCACCCGGTAGGACCAAGTTTTCTTTTTCTGTGAAGTTGCAAGAATCATTGGGCTGACAACATTTATTTTATGGACTTCTGGGAAGTCTTTCGCCTTAGTTGTTAATCCTTTGTATTTACCTAATGAGCAAAGTGCTGACCTACCACATCTGATTATCAGAGCAGACCTGTGAAGAAGATAGGTGGGTTATTTGCATTTCCTTTTACAGTGAAGCCCTAGTGTTGGAGACTTGGTGAGATCAAGTATACTACAAGCTGCTACACCTAAGGTTGTCCCATTAGGTGTCACACCAGTTTGGTGACAATCAAAAGGAAGTGACATTGTAGTCTCCCGTGGTTAAATATCTGGTGCAGGAGAGCAGAAAAGTTTATGAGCTCAGATGGTCCCATAAAATGTTCCCATGTAAAAATACTGCAGCCCCCGCCCATCACTGGAATGTCTAATGGAACTCAAGGAGATAAAAACAGTAAAACAGGCTCTGGTGAGGTGCAGATCCCAGTAAACACACCCTCGCTGAAGTTGCCACCAGGGTAGACCAGCATTTGGATTGCCTGGGCTGAGGTTACAAGAACATTTGTCGCAGGGAAAAAGCAGCACATGTAATTTTCACAGTTAGAATTAACTGAAGAGAGCTGAAATTAACTGAACCTCGGAAATCTGAATCTTGAAGTCATCAGTGGCTTTTGGGACTGTGAGAAAGTCTTCTGTGGCCTCTAATCATGCCAGGGTGGGGTGAAATTCAGTATTCAGTGGCTCTGCAGCGGGATGCATTGAGCAGCTGGTGATCCGGAAGCCAGCTCTCTGGCTTTGTGAGAAGAATGCCATGCTCTCTCTTCTGGACATAGTGCCCTTGCATTGCTTGCCCTCTGTTTACTCTCTAGCTTAGCATGTTGTTTTTGACTGTAGAGTCATAGTTAATGGCTCTTTGCTTCTGTTTGCAGGGACAGAGATGACAACCTGTTAAAGAGAAAGAATAGTGGCTGCAAACAGATTTGTTTCTCTGTTTACATGACTGTATTTGTTGGTTCAACTTGAAACAGTCGTGATAACTACACCAGGCTTCACCACATGCGAGTTCAGATCTGATTCTCCACTGCGCAGGTGGTACAGGGCCAGTCAAGTGGCCTCTGGGGCCTGACTGTCTCAGTAAGTAGAAGCTGCAGTAGCCCCTCTGATGTCCCTCTCATCTAAAACATTTTTGGAGCCTGCAGAAAAAGAGGCAGTATGAAAACTAACAGCTGCAGTTTCTGAAGCCCTTTCAATTAAACTATAGAACTTAGTCTTTATAATAACGCAGTAAAGCAAGCCAGCAAGTCAGGTGTTCTTAGTCCTGGTTTACAGAAGAGACTGAGATTCAGAGAGGTGGCCTAGGTGTCAGATGTGGGATCAGAGCCTGCTTTAATGCCATTTCTATCGTATCTTCTGAGAGAAGGAATGAAGGACCAGAGAATGGGGGGTGGGAGGAGAGACCACACTCATTTGTCTGAGAGTGAACATGGAAGAGATCTCTTTTCTCCAGTCGTTTCTCTAACCTGTGGCAACGAGTTGTGAGTATAGAGGACTGAGACTGAAGTCCAGCACACGGCTGGCATGAGAGAAATGATTATGATTAAAAAAAATGTTTTTTGGATGAAATCCATTCTTCCTCCTTGCAAAGTGATTTATTCTTGCTGACTCATAACATGCTGTGTCTCTCTGAATCTGTAACCTCAGTTACTTATATTTGCATGTCCGACTTTTGGATGAGCTCTAGGATAGGAGTTACCGATTAAGGATGAACATTTACTCCCAGGGTAGAAAAGCCCTGGAAATAGCAACATGACTCCTAGAGATTCTCACTCCAGGGCCAATAGGAAGGGAAGCCTCCGTTCTTTCCAGTTGTTTTCCATTACCTCCCTGTAGGGCTAACAGTCTGCAATTATTCACGAGTAAATTGTCTGAGTTACAGACGAGTAATGACACGAAACTTCACAAATATGCCTAGATTTCTAGCCAGGGGACCACTCTTATCAGAGAAGGGAGGTTGAAATCATAAGTAAAAACATGTTGATTTTCAGTATTTGTATCATTATCGCTTGCTCTGAGGCCCTGTTTTCATTGCCCACTTTGTATGTCAGTAAGTAATCCCCCCTGGCATCGGGTCCCCCATATCTGGATGCACAGAAGGAAGCATGGTGGGGCCTGGCCAGGGCAAAACGCTCCTCAGAGCCTGCGCTGTAAAAGCAGTGAGCCCCTCTCTTAAGCTCGGGAATGCTTTAAAGATGCATCATTGGCAAGCCCAGCTAAAGGAATGCAGGATATAAATGTGATAAAACCCAAGACATCAAGCTGGCTCTGGAGGGCTCCTTTGAAGTTTGCTAAGTGGATTATCAGTGGGAGGCTGATATTTATATGTACAAACACACAGGCCGTTACTGCTAATTGTGGTAAATCAGTCTGGCCAGCCTGGCTCTGGGGCCCGCTGTGCCCGTCACCGCAGCAGTGAGGAGACCCTGCATCCCTGGGCACACGCCAGGATCCTTGGAAGCCATCAGCCAGCTGGCATTGTGCAAATTGCATTTGGGGTCACAGCACATTGTGCTGCTCTCACTGCGGCAGTGAGCAGAGGAGGAAAGCAGGGCCCCAGTTTGCGTTAGGAAATAGTTGGGGGTGGAGGGAGCACAGAGGGTTGAAACACTGACCTTCCCTTGAGAGAGAACATATGGTGGATTGCAGAGAGCGTGTTTTTTGCATTACACAGACGTGGTGTTAGAATCCTGGCTTTACCACCAACAGTGTGATTTGGGGTCATTTGCTAAACCTCTCTGAGCCTCAAGCGGCACTTTTTAAAATCAGATATTTCACAGGGTTATTATTAACAAACATGGCATACACATGACAACTTTGGCTTAATAAATATTGGTTTCTCGTTCCTGCTTTGGAGAAAACAGAATTATCATTTTTTTCCTGTCCAGCCCACTCACTGTTACCAGCATTCCATCTTTCACTCTGTCTTTCTTCCTCCTCCATTTAACTGGTAGAATTGAATAGGGCAGAAATCTGATGTCTGCAGGTAGGCCAGTTGCCACTTCCAAGCAAGAATACGTGATGAAGCTCTCAGGCTCCACCAAAAACTACTAGGTTATTATCAACTGGATCCTCTGCAACCAAAAAAAAAAAAAAAAAGAAGAAGAAAACAAGGGCTAAACACGGGCATACATGAATTTCTTCTCTTGTTTTGTTTTTTAGACAGCTTACTCAGGAATCATGTACACACATCAAAGTCAGTGATGGAACAAATTAAGTCCCATGAACTCATTTCCATTGCATGAGTTGGGGTTTTGAGCAACTCAGAGACCCAGTACCTCCCAGGCCAAGGCTGAGGTGATTTTCATAGGTCATCTTGAAGCTTGCGCCCCTGCCCAGGCCCCTCAGTGGAGCCTCTTTAATGGAAACTTGGGTGCTCAGCAGCCCCAATACCTGCAAGCTCATCGTGGTCGACTTCAGGAAGATCACTTTCTCAGTGACTTCATGTGGGAAGTGAAGGGGGAGATAATAAAATTTGGGGGGTGTGCATGGAAAGAAAAGGATAAAGGAGAGGGGCCTTTTCAGAGGGTGGACCAGAATGGATTTTTCAGTGGTTTTACTGCAGGGCAATTTGGGTCCTTCTTTTCATTTTTCCCTCTGTTAATTTTCCTTATCCCCCCTTTCTTGCCCACTGCTTTTCCCTGTTTTGTCTTAGGGACATTCAGTTTCAGTGTCTCTCTCTCTCTACTTCTCTTCCATTCCCTAGAATTTGTTGCAGGAAATCAGGGTGGAGAACTTTGCTTTTGCAGGTACAGGTACCTGTGTGAAAACGAATCATCCATTGAATTTTATCCTGTGGTTTACTGCATCCCTGAAACACAAGAATTTAGCCACACTTTTCTCTCACACTTCCTCTCCCTTTTTCACTTCCTTTACTGATCCTCCTTCCATGCCTGTGCCCTCGGCTTTTCTGTGCCTTGTTTAGCTTGACTGTGAATGTAACAGGTCCTGGGAGAACTTGGGCTGGGGGCCCAGGCCTGAGCCTGGTACAGGCCTGCCTATGACATCCTCTAAGTGACACTGGGTTAGTGCAACTTGTAAAACGTCTATACCAGAATGGCTCTTAAGTATTAAGGTATTTGTTGGCAGCCCAAACATCTTTTACAAAAGTTACCGAGGATGTGACCAAGTATTTTCTGTTAGCGAAACACGAAGCAAATGACAACGCATTTTGAGTGAAAACAGCTCAAGTTTAGAAGTTGAGTAAATACATGTGTTTATTTGTTTTTCGCAATCTTTATTTAAATGGTTTAAGAGGAACCATTCTTCTGTACGTTTGGACATATTCCAAGACAATAAAGTGAGACGTTTTGGAATTTGAAAGCTGCAGGCAATCAAAAAGGGTTTTGGCTTCAGATGGCTCCTGTCATGATCTTGGGGCCGCACAAGGCCATCTGATTTCTGCTTCTTAGGCACCTTACTGTTTTAACTGTGAATCTTAAACCAGGATGTTGTTGACTAAAATGATGCTGTTAACATAAAATTGATGACTAATAAGAACCTGCTGTATAAAAAAATAAATAAAATAAAATTCAAAAAAAAAATAAATAAAAAGGCAATTTAATAACTAAAAAAAGAAAAAAAAACATTTTCCATAGTGCAAAGCGCAAAGAGAACTAGGCTCACGGATTGTTTTATTGACTAATATTGTTTCTGTTTGACTTTTGACTTTTTCAGTTTTCCAGAACTATGGGGACTTCCCATTGGGCACTCCTGGTCTTAGGCTGTCTCCTCACAGGTATGGATCCCAGGCCTATCTGAGCTCATTGTCCTAGGGGAAATCTTTTTTTTTTCCCTAAGTTCTGTGCTCTGTGGGTATATGACCTATACTGTGCATACTGCAAACAGTCCAAAAGAGTAAAGAGAAGTAGAAACCTATGGGACATTATCTAGAATGACCACAAACCTTCAGTTCCCTCTGCTGTATTGCACTAATTCCAATTCAAAAAGAATGTTCTTTATATGTGTAATCATGGCGTTGAAATATTGTTAGGAAGAATAGTCTAAATTTGCCCACCGCCCTCTTCCGTTTCCTGGGACATGGGTTTCCAGTAGAGGTGGATCAGGGAAATTCAAGAATGCTCAAAGGAAACAAATAATGGAAAATTCTCATCTAGAAAATCATACCTGTCTAAAGTTATACCTGTCTTAAGTGGAAGATGCTTTAATTGCTACAAAATCTTAGAATCACCTTTGGCCTTGAAATCGAATTAATAGACTATTTGACTCTTGGGGAAGCTTACTAACTCTTTTCCAACAGGAGGATGCCATTGGGGCCATTTGTTGAAATATTTATTGGACTTTCTTAGTTTTCATCCAGATATTTATAAATTGCAGATGTTCACCATGACGCCAGTGTTTTTCTAGTCTGAGGAGTTAACTTAAGCCTATTAGTCTCTTTAGGTCTTACCTAGATGGATATGGTAGAACTGAGCATTATCAGTGATTTAGGAGTTCTGAAGTCCACTCAGTATTCCCCATCTGCAGGATAGTGACCCAGGTGTACTTACCACTTCCCTGTTAACAAAGCTGACCAATCACAGTGGACACATACTGAAGTTGGGTGGGATTCCCACACCAGGCTCAGAGGGAGGTTAGAGAACATTAATGAATAATTAATTAAGTCATAATATCTCTTCTACCAGTTTTATAGACAGAGGAAGCTAAACTGACATTTTAGTTCTAAGATGAACTTAAGAGTTTTTGCTCTTGGGCTTGACTATTCTTTTTGAATTGAAATCCACATCCTCCTGCTTTGGTTTCTGGAAGTCATTAGAGAGGAGGCACGCCAGAGGTTTGAGAGGAACAGAAGATGCATACTTCTTGAGCACGAATCTGCCTTGTGTCTTTACTACTGTCTGCGTTCCCTGTCCACAGTAAAGAACGCATGTGTGCTTGAGCTTATGCTATCTTGGGATATTTCATGGTCACACATAAGAGTCTAAAATATGGAGTTGGAGTCAGACGTCCTCTATCCATTGGAGTGTTTGGAGGGGTGAATCCAGGGGCTATTGAGGCCTTAGGAGCATTTGCTGCTCTCAGCAGATGCGGTGCTGTTATAATGGGGGGCCTTTCACGGGCATCCAGGCTAACGGATTTTTGCGTAGAAATGGTCATTGTTCATAGAAGCTGCTCTGGGTGAGACCGTCCTTTTGGACCGCATCCTATTCAGAGCATGTTTCCTTTTACAGGGCCGAGCCTCATCCTCTGCCAGCTTTCATTACCCTCCATCCTGCCCAATGAAAACGAGAGGGTTGTGCAGCTGAATTCATCCTTTTCTCTGAGATGCTTTGGGGAGAGTGAAGTGAGCTGGCAGTACCCCATGTCTGAAGAAGAGAACCCCAATGTGGAAATCAGAAACGAGGAGAACAACAGTGGCCTTTTTGTGACGGTGCTGGAAGTGGTCAGTGCCTCGGCGGCCCACACAGGGCTGTACACTTGCTATTACAACCACACGCAGTTGGAAGAAAGCGAGATCGAGGGCAGACGCATTTACATCTATGTGCCAGGTGAGTTGCCTGGGTCCCCTGGACCAAGCTTATCGTCGTCCCGTCTCTCCTGTTAATTGTGTGAGAGTTTTTAAAAGTATAAAAATAATAAATTTTCATCGGAGAAAATTTGAAAACTATAGGCAAACACACAAACTTAAATCAAGATCATTTGTCATGCTGTCATCTAGAAATACTCACTGTTAATATTTTGGAACTGTATTAAGTTTTGAAAATCATTGTCATTGTGGCATCTTTTATTGGCATTGTGCAGAATGTCTGAAATGTACTCATTTCTTTTTTTTTTTTTCCTTACCTGCCTGAATGAGATCAACTCATTAATAACTGACTACATATGTTTTGCTACGTTCAGTATTTTTTTTTTCCACACACACTGTATTTTATTTTTACAAGAGATAAATAAACTGGCACCAAGCATTGTAAATGGACGACCACAACAAAAGCAACAATGATTGCAATTACCAAACACGAAACACACTCATACTATGTCATAATATTGACATTCAGTCCAGTAATCCTCCACTCTAACAGCTCCTTTACTTTGCAGTGATAATTGATTTGTATATTTTTTGCCTCTGAGTCCTTGTGGGATTTTTTTTTTTTTATTCAAACAGAAAGTCACAAAAATTATAATCATCCTCATCAGTTCACTCAGTCCCATGTAATTAATTTTTTTTTTCATCTTGATCTTTTGTTAGCACTTTTATGAATTCATCAGTTTTCCATTAGAGTTCTGAAAATGCTTATTCATTCAGTTCAGCAGTACAGTCAGTTACCAGAAACCTGTACTTGTCAGAGTTTTTTCCATGAATTCCTTGAAGATGAAACCCTTTTATAGGAACATTTTTGCAAAAGCATCAGAGTACACCCAGAACTGTCTGTAAATGACAAAAGACTTAAAAATGACCACGGTTAAAGATTTGATGAAAATTCATAATAATGCAATTGACAAGGAAATTTAGTTATTTTTGAGATATATGAAATGTACTCATTTCTATTCAGTTTGATCAAGTTCAACAAATATTTACTGTGTATGCTTTGTGTGACAGGCACTGCTAAGTGCTGGGGCCACAAAGTAATTAGGTAGGCCTTACGTTGGACTTGCTCATAGATCATTATAATAGTTTCCAAATAACCATGCTATTTCTTAAATTCAATAAAACATATACAGGCATACCTTGGAGATGTTACAGGTTTGGTTCCTGACCCCCACATTAAAGCCAATATCACAATAAAGCGAGTCACACAAATCTTTTTTGGTTTTCCAGTGGATATAAAAGTTACGTTTGAATTATACTGTAGCCTATTAGGTGTGCAATAGCATTATGTCTTAAAAAAACAATGTACATACCGTAAGTTTAAAATATTTTATTCCTAGAAATACCATCATCTGAGCCTTCAGTGAGCTGTAATCTTTTTGCAATAGTAACATCAAATATCGCTGATCACAGATCACTGTAACAAAGATAATAACAATGAAAAAGTTTGAAATACTGCAAGAATTACTAATATGTGACACAGAGACACAGACTGAGTGAATGCTGTTGGAAAAAATGGCACTGAGAGATTTTCTTGATGCAGTGTTGCCACAAACCTTCAATTTGTAAAAAAATTCAGTATCTGCGAAGCGCAATAAAGCAAAGTGCAATACACCGAGGTGCGCCTGTATTTACTCTTGATGAGTTGGAATAGATTTTTTTCTTTTTAATAAACATTCAGGTTGATGTTGTCTCTTGTCCTCCAAGAAGCACATGCCAGGATAGGAGTAAGGTGGGATTAAGTATGTAAGGGTTTTACTAGGAGAGAGGCTTATGAGAGAAAATGGGGAGGGATCCAGCAGAGGCTGGGAGAACTGTCTGCCTGCATTGTAAGTGTGACCCTGAATGAAGGAGAGTGGGAAGGAAGGTGGGGTAGATGAGTACTAGACCTCTGGGCAAAGAAAGCTGGGGAGTCCTCCAGGCTAAGGAACCCCTGTTCCACACACTCATTGTCTGGAAGCATCTCTGGAGGGCATGGCCTAGGGTTGTGATGGATTTCAGAGCCAGGCCCCGTTGCTGGAGGAAGGTGTGGTGCTTTCCCACAGCACCCTAATTAACTAGCCTTAGCCGTGAGCTTGAGATGCATTTGGTCTACCACCCTCCTAGCATTGCCTGGGTACTCCTTTGTAATGATCTATGTCTATATCTGTACCTGTATCTATATCTGTACCAGTATTTGTATATATTGGCTTCTTCCAAGGACAGTTGTTAAAAGAAGGATCACCATGTTATTTAAACATTGCATAGGTAACACATGATGGTAGCGGAGACTTGCATTTTAAAGGAAGCTCTGGCTGATGTGTAATGGATATCAAACTGTACATTTTAACCTGAAATTAACTTGCAGCTTTGTTTACTGGAATCTTTGCTAACAGAGTTCAAGAATTTGGAACTCTAAACACAAATTCAAGTCATGGCAATTTTAATATATGGATGGGTGAATTAAAGAGTACTTGGTTTCAAATAAACCAACATATAAACCATTTACAGCTCTTGCCATCCGTGTCATTTTAGCAGAGGTAGAGTAAGGGGCTTTCAGAAGTGTATCTTCATACCTTTCTGTCTTTTCAAGTTTTTAAAATTGGCTCCTCTTCCTGCCTTCTGTAACAGTGGGTGCTCCATGGATCTAGACCCTCTTCACTTCTGTTCTGACACTCTTATCTATATCAGCCTTCCCTCCTAACAATCAAAAAAAAAAATGTTTCAAAAAGGGTAGGTATTTAGAATGTCACCCGTCATTCCCACCATAAATACCGCCCCCCTCTCCCGTTGTGAAGACAATGGTAGGAAGGCGGGTTTGTTAAAGGTCCCTGGGTCTTGGAGTTTTGATCTGCCTAAGATTGCCCAAAGATTCTTCTTTTTTTTTTTTTGGCTGTGCTGTGCAGCTTGCGGGATTTTAGTTCCCCGACCAGGGATCGAACCCTGGGCCCTTGGCAGTGAGAGTGAGGAGTTCTAACCACTGGACTGCTGGGGAATAACCAGTCCAAAGGTTCTTCTTGTTCCTCCCTTGCCCCAGCACAGACATCAGCCGGCTAGGCCCTGCATTGTCAGAGATCTTGTTTGCAATTATGAAGAGTTGCACATCCTTTGCGAAACTGATGCTTGAGACTCTCAGTACTTCTTACCGTAGTAGCTTAAGTAGCTGGTTTTCTTTTGAAAAGGAAATTCTCAAGCTATGGGATTATACATTTTATTTATTATTTGAGAGTCATTTTTTTTAATAGGTAGGTTTCTGTACTCCTTTTCAGTAATACTGACTATAGGCCATAAGCATTGTCAAAAGCATTGCATAATTTAAAAATTATAAGTATTTTCTCATGTTTTGAACAGACCTGATTATTTTGTTGTCCATTTTTTGTTGTTTTTAGTAGTTGTTTAAATTCTTACCTCAATCCTGACTAATATTTATATTTATCATCAGTATTTTTTATGAGGGTATAGGCAATTTGGTATTGTTCATACTTTAAAAAGTATGAACCTTCTAGCTTTTATGATGATTAATGTCAGTGGGGTGACACTTCTATATATATGTGTGAAGGTAAAATTCATACCTTTGAATTTGATTAATGGCAAAGGAATAATTTTTCTGCATGTATGTGTAAAGATGAAATTAATCCCTAACATGTTTTTCTTTCTTTTTCAAACCTCAGACCCAGATGTCGCCTTCGTACCTCTAGGAATGACAGATTACTTGGTCATCGTGGAGGACGATGATTCTGCCATCATTCCTTGTCGAACGACTGATCCTGAGACACCAGTGATCTTACTCAGCAGTGACGGGGTGGTGCACGCCTCCTATGACAGCAGACAAGGCTTTAATGGAACCTTCACTGTCGGACCCTATATCTGCGAGGCCACCGTCAGGGGGAAGAAGTTCCAGACCATCCCATTCAATGTTTATGCTTTAAAAGGTACTTGTGCCCTCTCCCTCCTTCTTAAAATAAGAGTTACAGGCAAAACAGTCAGATGCATGTAGGTTTTTTTTTTTTTTTAATCTTAGTCCCTGGTGATGGGAGACCCCAAATTCTGATATGGGAACTTAGGATCCCACCCTTACCGTACAATGTTAAGCTGACTTCTGTGGCTGTAACAGTACGAAGCTTAGCAATACCAAAGGCAAAAGCTTTCCTACCCCTGTAAGATTTTGTGTTTCATCAGTTGACTTCAAAATACTCTAAGGAATTCTTTTCTTGCATAAGCCTCTTACTGTTTAGTCACATTCCTGACTACAAAGGCCCTAACAACAAACACACACCTGTGGGGGTTGGACCCCTAGGTTAATTTTAGTAACTTAAGAAAAGTGGTTTTGATTTTGAGAAAAGCTGGTGGTTGTCGACTTCATCCCTTTGATGCGAGTGGTTAATGCAAATGGGAAAGTATAAACCATGCTTGGGGCAACAGATTTATCGAACACTTACGTGTAGGTGTGGCGTTAGCGAGAACGTGCCATTTAACTTTTGTGAAGGGCTTATTTTATGCCTGGCTCTGTGCTAGGTTCTCGAAGTGCTGAGAATACCTGGGGAGCAGAGTGGGAGAGAAGAGGAGAATAAGCGATGGGGTGGGAACTAGTGCCTATAGGGGAGTGCAGGTCAGTAAAGGCTGAGTACATCCATCAATAAAGGTGGCTGCAGTTGTAATTAACCCAAATGCTTGCCGGTTCAAATGTGGTCTTCTGTTTAATTGGAGTTTATTTTTACTATTGTTATTGTTCTGCGTGTGTATGTGTGTGTGTGTCTTATTTTGTGCCAAATTATGTATGTCAACGCAAATCAAGGCTTCTGAGATTTTCAATATTTTGTCTTGATCAAGGTGGTTTGCAAATTACTTTTCAGGGTCATCTTAAAAAAGCCCAAACCTTATAAGATCCTAACTATACTGTGGATATTTAGGTCCTTGTGTTTGTTCTTTTTTGAAATAGCAACATCAGAACTTGATCTGGAAATGGAAGCTCTTAAAACTGTATATAAGGCAGGGGAATCGATTGTGGTCACCTGCGCCGTCTTTAACAATGAGGTTGTGGACCTTCAGTGGACTTACCCTGGACAAGTGGTAGGTACCCTCACGGCCCCTGGTGGCATGGAATGGAGTACAGGAGGGGTCCAAAGACCCATCGCTGATGGGGCATGGCACTGACCTCCTCTAGACCTCAGCTTCCCATCTCTAAGCTGCTCACTGACCAGATGACTTCATGGCTCTTGGAGCAATGGGAGAGTCTGAGATGATGACAGCTGGACAGAATGCATAGATATTTCCCACTGAGCCCTTTTTCTCATAAGTATGAAAGAAACCGGAAGGTTCTATGGCTACAAGATAACAACCAAAAAAATTAAAAAATGAATGGATTTTAAAATTTGCTGATTGCTGAGAGAGTCATGAATTCTCCTTTTCTTGGCTCTCATGCCTTTGGGTTTTGAGGCATTTGATAATGTTGATTGCCTGCCCCCTTCTATTTCTGCTTTATGGACACCCATGATACTTCTGCCTCCTGCCTGCCTGGTCTTTCTTTGCATGGTTTTCTTCAGTGAACAGGCATAACTTGAGTCATTCAACAAAGATTTAATGATGTTTGCCAAATCCCAAGCACTCTGTTAAAAGCTGGCCCATGTACAGAAAGAGGGAGAAGGAGGGAGGAGTGGAGATGGAAGTGGGGAAGGGGAGCCACCATGCCATCTCTGATCCCTGGGGATTTACACATAGGGTCTCATTCATTCTGTTTTTTTTTTTTTAATTGAAGTATAGTTAATTTACAGTGTGGTGTTAGTTTCGTGTACAGTAAACGGATTCAGTTATACATACATATATTCTTTTTCAGATTCTTTTCCATTATAGGTTATTATAAGATTTTGAGTATAGTTCCCTGTGCTATACAGTAGGTCCTTGTTGTTTTCCTGTTTTATATATAGCGGTGCGTATATGTTAATCCTGGGTCTCATTCATTCTAATGCATTGTGGTAAATGTATGTGAACCATTGTGAAAGGCTGTGATGGTCCCACGCAGAAACAATTAACAGTGTTTAATGCAGGGGCCTCATGGAGAACAAAAAACATATATGTATATACATGCTTTTTTTCCCCCTTCACTCCTAGTTTGCAAATTTTGGCTCCTTGCTCTTTTTTTGGCATTTTATAGTATCTCTTCTTTTTTTTAATAAATTTATTTATTTTTATTTTTGTCTACGTTGGGTCTTCGTTGCTGCGCATGGGCTTTCTCTGGTTGTGGCGAACGCAGTCTACTCTTTGTTGCGGTGCGCAGGTTTCTCCTTGTGACCTCCTCCGCTGAGGAGCACGGGCTCCAGGCGCATGGGCCTCAGCAGTTGTGGCTCACGGGCTCTAGAGCGCAGGCTCAGTAGTTGTGCTGCACGGGCCTAGTTGCTCCACGGCATGTGGGACCTTCCCAGACCAGGGCTCGAACCCGTGTCCCCTGCATTGACAGGCGGACTCTTAACCACTGCGCCACCAGGGAAGTCTCTAGTATCTCTTCTTTTATCCATTTCTCTCCCCCATGCTTTTGCTGCCCCTTTCCTTTCTCTCCAGGGCATCTGATTGGAAGTTGGGCATTTTTACATATTGCCTTATAAACCTCATGTATTGAAGAGACATTCATAGACCTATATATATATATATATATATATATATATATATATATATATATATATATATATCTTCGCTGAAATGTAAAGCTATCTGATTTTTCTGTTCATACCTGATTGCCTTTAACCCTTAAAACAGAAACATTTCATTTATTGGAGATAAATTTTTTTTCCCCTTGAAACCAAACTATGTGCTGTTTGGCCCCAAAATATATAATCAAAGTATTGGTTTATAAATCATATTTTTGTTTGATATTAAAAATAATGTAGGCTTATTGTTGTAACTTCATAAAATTTAGAGAAACAGGAAAAGTCACTTCCCAGAACACCCCCATTAAAATTTTAGGGAGATAAATCCTTTAAATACTTTATAAATGTAATAATTAATAGCTACTATACTTTAAATAGTACTTTGTTACGTATTTTTCCTGTGGCAGTATAGCACAAACACCTGTCTATATCATTAAATATCTTTTTAAAACAGGATTTTCAAAGGAGTGAGCTTAAAAAAAACCCTTTTTTTAATTAGACTTTATTTTTTAGGGCAGTTTTAAGTTCACAGCAAAATTGAGGCGAAAGTACTGAGATTTCTTGCATAGCTCCTGGGCTCACACGAGAGCAACCTCCCCCATCACATCCCCACAGGGCGGTACACTTGTTACAATCCGTGAACCCATATCGGTGCATCATTATCACCCAGAGTCCGTAGCTTACGTGAGGGGTCACTCTTAGGAGCTAGCTTGTTAAAGTCGGTTTTCCTCCCCTTTTTCTGTAGAAAGGCAAAGGCATCACAATGCTGGAGGAAACCAAGGTCCCGTCCATCAAATTGGTGTACACTCTGATGGTCCCCGAGGCCACGGTGAAAGATAGCGGAGATTACGAATGTGCTGCCCGCCAGGCCACCAAGGAGGTCAAAGAAATGAAGAAAGTCACCATTTCTGTGCATGGTATGTTCTGCTTTCTAAAATGTCCATCGGCTGTGCTGCTCGGGGATCCACTATGCGGTAATCATTGTTTAATGGAAACTTTTCCCCGTACAGAGAAAGGGTTTATTGAAATCAAACCCAACTTCAGCCCGTTGGAAGCTGTCAACCTGCATGAAGTCAAACATTTTGTGGTGGACGTGCAGGCCTACCCCCCTCCCAGGATAGCCTGGCTGAAGGACAACCTGACTCTGATTGAGAATCTCACGGAGATCACCACTGACATAGAAAAGATTCAGGAAATAAGGTAAAGAAACACCCTTCCTGAGTATGCCTTTTCTTTTTATTGTGTATTCCTAGATAGACTGAGGTTTGTGCGTGTCTTACAACCCAAACCAAGAGTCCATGTAGAAAATTTAGCAGTCAGAAATAGGAGATAGTGGAAATCAAGTACCTTTCCCGATAACACTGCAATGCAGTAATAGTATGTTGGTAAGTTTATGATCAAACGAGAAAAAGAAGAACTGAAAATCTCTGCTCCCAATGAAAGATACGTTCCTGGATTCAGCAAGGGATGGAGGAAAGAAAGTAAAATTGGACCCACTTGTATGGTGATTACAGTTCCAGGGCAATTAGCACATAAACCTACATGAAACAAAACATTGCTGGCTTCATTTGAAACGCATTTGCCCCAGTGAGGCCTCCATGGGAAATAAGAGTAGTGTCTGGTTAAATGTGGTTAGGAGAAGACATACAGTGAACAGTTTGGATCCCTGCCCTCTGAGGAGTCGGGAGACTGCTGTCATCTCTTAACCAGTGGTGGAGTTTTGGGTAAGTCACCCTTCAGCCTCAGTTTTCCCATCTATAATGTAGGGTTAATAATACCTTGTGTCCTTCAAGGCGAGGAACTGGACCAGATGATATTTTGAGGTCTCTTGCAGTTTTAAGCTCTGATTAGAATTTAGGAGTAGAAGGTACCTCTTGAAGGGCTCAGCTAATCCAGCCCTGCACCTTTGTCAGAAACCATCCCAGGGAGACACAGTCCTCTATTTCAAGCCTTCAGGGAAGAAGAGAAGACAGAACCCCTCTCTCATCAGTTTGCTTAACCTCAGGATTCGCTTTCTTCTTTCTGAACTAAATTCCATGTGTAATTGAGAAGTGACATCTGGGAAAATGGTCGTGGAAACCTCTGTGGAACAGTGATGGAAAAAGAAGTGGGATACTGAATCTGGAAGGCTTTCTGATGACACGAAATGGAGGTGCACAAAGAGGTGGGCAGTGCCCAACTTTCCACTAGGCTGTGAGGCCAGAGAGGAATAGGGTGATCCTGGCACAGCCAACACTTGAGACACCCGTCTGAGGGCTGTCTGCAAGCTACAGTAAATAGCGATGGCCAGACAGCGGTCGTCAGCTTAGTGGTCCAGGAGAGTGGCCTGTTCAGGTGCTTCGAGAGTTCCTGCAGCACATCTGGTCCCCATGATGGGCAAGGGAACATAGGATGCATATGATGGAGGGGTGTCTGGCTTAACTTAAAACTAGTGAATCCGGGCTTCCCTGGTGGCACAGTGGTTAAGAGTCCGCCTGCCAATGCAGGGATACGGGTTCAAGCCCTGGTCCGGGAAGATCCCACATGCTGCGGAGCAACTAAGCCCGTGCGCCACAACTACTGAGCCTGCGCTCTAGAGCCCGCAAGCCACAACTACTGAACCCGTGTGCCTAGAGCCCGTGCTCTGCAACAAGAGAAGCCACCACAATGAGAAGCCTGCGCACCGCAACGAAGAGTAACCCTCGCTCACCGCAACTAGAGAAAGCCCACGCGTAGCAACGGAAACCCAACAGAGCCAAAAATAAATAAATAAAATAAATAAATTTAAAAAAACCCCAAAAACTAGTGGATCCACCAGCTTCCTTGGCTGAACAAGTGCAGGAAATGAACGACAAAAGACTGTCTGGTCATTGGCAGCCAGGGGTGGTAAGGGGACTCTAAAGAAGTCTATTCCAGAGTGTGTCCAGTGTGGTGTGGCAGAGGGAAAGCCAGCCCAGCATGCTCTCGTCACAGGTCCCAGCACCTGGCGTCTTGGGCTAGAAGACTCTACATTAGCAGGGTATTTTGGAGCCTCTGAAATGCTTTCCTATAGATGATTTCATGTAATTAATTCTCAAAATGACACTTGCATACAGCTTTCCAATGCTACACATAAGGAACCTGAGGCATGGAGAGGTTCAGTCATGCCCCAGGTCTCCTCCCTTCATGACCAGTGCTCTTCCTCTCACTCCACCTTTTTTTCACTCACAGTTCCACACTGTACTGTTTTTCTTTAATTTTTTTTAATTTTTTTATTTTTATTTATTTATTTATTATTTATTTATTTATTTATTTATTTTTGGCTGTGTTGGGTCTTCGTTCCTGTGCGAGGGCTTTCTCTAGTTGTGGCAAGCGGGGGCCACTCTTCATCGCGGTGCGCGGGCCTCTCACTATCGCGGCCTCTCTTGTTGCAGAGCACAGGCTCCAGACGCGCAGGCTCAGTAGTTGTGGCTCACGGGCCTAGTTGCTCCACGGCATGTGGGGTCCTCCCAGACCAGGGCTCGAACCCGTGTCACCTGCATTAGCAGGCGGATTCTCAACCACTGCGCCACCAGGGAAGCCCCTGTTTTTTTTTTAAATTATAAATTTGTTTATTTATTTATTTTTATTTTTGGCTGTGTTGGGTCTTTGTTGCTGTGCATGGGCTTTCTCTAGTTGCGGCGAGCGGGGGCTACTCTTCGTTGCGGAGCACGGGCTGTAGGCGCGAGGGCTCAGTAGTTGTGGCTCGTGGGCTCTAGAGCGCAGACTTAGTAGTTGTGGCACACAGGCTTAGTTGCTCTGTGGCATGTGGGATCTTCCCGGACCAGGGCTCAAACCCATGTCCCCTGCCTTGGCAGGCAGATTCTTAACCATTGCGCCACCAGGGAAGCCTATCACACTGTACTGTTTTGTTAATGACAGTCAAATGGGCAATTACTTTATAGATGCACACACACACGTGCACACACACACATACTCATGGCCAAATGTCATTATATGTGTAAGAAACCTTTTGGAGAAGCTTCCCATTAATGAAGTAGGAAGGACTATGTTTCTCTAATTTATTTAGTTTTTAAGATGTATCCTGTGTTTTAAAATCATTCAAGGCTAAAGACAGTGCATTGTAAGAAACCTTATTCCACTCCTGTCCTCGTGTTCCTCGGTACCCCCTCCTCTCCACCCCCAGGGGAATACTTTTGTTAGTTATGTTAGGTTCTTATGAAACCTTCCAGAGTTTCTTAAAGCAAATACAAGCAAGCAGGAATTTTATACCCTAGTGACCTCTTCGGATCGATACAGAGACAGTGTCCTCCTTCTTTCTTCCAAGGATGTTCCATTGTTTGGCTAATCACTCAAATGGTGAATATTTAGGGGAAGCAAGTATTTTTTTAAAAGGTAAAAATCAAGGGTTAAAAAAAAAAAAGGAAAGTTGGTGGGTTTATTCCCATTCAGAAGTCTGGCCTTAGCAGAGCTGACTGCTCTTGTAGCCACATAAGCCATTGCTCATCTCAGGTTTTCCCGTCTTATGTTTAAGAATTAAGCGTCTATGACTCAGACCTTCAGTGCGTAGAAAGTGTATCAAAAATCCCAGAGAGCGATGATATGGACAAGAAAACAAGGTGTTTTTACTTTTTTACAAAAAACAAAATTTGAATTGAATATGGTTATTACTTAACGATTAGAATTTATTTGGCTACAACTTGCTGAAACAAAGTCCTTTTCTTTTAAGGTATCGAAGCAAATTAAAACTGATCCGAGCTAAGGAAGAAGACAGCGGCCATTATACTATTGTAGTTCAAAATGAAGACGATGTGAAGAGCTATACTTTTGAACTCTTAACTCAAGGTATGTAAGGGCTGTATAAAGATAATGCCAGCTCAGTGGATGCGTGACTGAGAGTCTCCCGAGGAGAGCCTGGCGCTTCTCCCCCAGGTCGTGGAGGGAAAAGCAGCCCTTTTAGGGGAGAAGCAGGGACTGTAGATGTCACATGTCAGGGATAGCTTTGCTGGACTTATAAATCCACATAATTCTGGGAGGTTCCAGGCTAGTCTGGAATACTTTGGGAATTCCTAGGCTCCACTAGCTTCCTCACCATCTGCTTCTCATTGTGGTCTGGGAAGAGTGACATGATGCTTTTTGGTCTGGATGACCTTAGATTGTTCCAGAGCGTTTGGCCTTTTTGCTTTGCTTTACTTGTAGACCTTGTACAGTGGCCCTTCCCAGAAAGGAGTGCCCAAGTCTTTACATTCTGGTTCAGAACATACTCACCTACCTTGGGCCACATACTGTCTTAGGTGGGCTCATTTGACCCTCAAAGTCAATCTGTGATACAAGTATCAGCATATTTCTAAATTATTTGATCCCAGGTTAAAAAAAAATCTTTAAAACCTAATAATATCCCATAGATGCACTTTGGTAAATGCTGCTTTAGATTATACCATTTAGATGAATCCATTAGATGATTCCCAAGCTATAATATAATTTTAAGAGCCTTCTTGCCTTTCAAGCCAAATAACCACAGGGGCTTTTTGCTTTCTTCACTGCAGATTTAAAACACCACAGGGCACAAATGCCAAATCACTGAAAATGTGACCATGCTCTTACCCAAGTGGGTCTGTCCAAACTGGAGTGTTACTGTGCACATGACTCAGTGGCTCCTTGATTTGTAGGTTTGAATGTCACGCGGACAAGTTCTGAACTCGTGGAATTCCACTTCATAATTCCCAGAACTTCTGGGACACGAACCATTCAATTCTGATTTCTTTTCACCTCTTGCAGTTCCGTCATCCATTCTGGACTTGGTCGACGACCACCATGGCTCTAATGGGGGCCAGACAGTGAGATGCACAGCTGAAGGAACCCCTCTTCCTGATATTGAGTGGATGATTTGCAAAGATATTAAGAAGTATGGAAATCACACATTCCTTTTCCATTTGTGGTCAAAATGTTTCTTCCTCGGGACAAAGGACTTCAAGTGCATTTTACTTCTTTCGCTGGCCCTTTTTTTTGTGTTTGTGATTCTTATTTGGCCTAAGTCTCATAAACTACAAGATAGGGTTCCGAACGTGGACCTCGTGTGTGTGTGTGCGTGCAGGCGTGCATGCACCCAGGTGCACTTCTGTGTTCCTGAGTAGCTATAAGAAGGTCGACAGCTTTCAGCAGATTCTCAAAGGGTCTCTAATCTGAAGAGAGCATGAATCTAAAGAACTGCTGTAAGAGGATTTTTACTACCCTGGCCCACAGTTTCACCTCACGTTTCATCTGTGGTGAATGTTATTTGGTGGCTAGACTGGCATGTGAAAATAAATGAAGGTACTGCCCAGGTGTCTTCTCACTCCCTGCTGTGTGGCGGGAGTTAAGGTACCCGTCCCTCCTTCAGCCCCCATCCCTCACCCTTCCCCGGCGGGCACGTGAGCAGCACATTTGCATTCCCACCTGTAGTGACTGCTGTGCTCAGAAGCCTCATTGCTTCTCCTGGAGACAGAGACTCCTAGACCCATGCCCCCCCGCCCCTCCCAGGCCACAAGGCAGCAGACTTGGATCCAGACTGGAGCTGGAATCGAGGTCTAACCCTAGTGACACCTGAGGGGGTCCTCACGGTGTGGGTGGAGAGAAGGGAGGGCAGCAGGCCTCTTCGGAGGGGTGGGACGTTGGGATAGTTAAACATTCTTGAAGTCCAGGTTGCTCATGGGTTCAAGGCTTGGGATGGGTAGTTCTATTGGATTGAACTTGTTTATCTCTGCCTTGTCTTCATAACCAGTTAACTTTTAAATACCCACATGTAGCTTATTCCTCTCTTGGAGAACAAGGTGTTGAATGTCAATCTGCACATAAAATAAGAAAATCGACCTGTAGCCCCCCCCAAATGCAGACAAAGTCAGGGCTGCTTGCCGTCTTGGATGATTCTCACTGCTCCACCCACCCCCACGACTCCCCGTAATTGGCTCTATACCTATACCCTTTTTCTCCGTCTCCAGATGTAATAACGAAACTTCATGGACGATTTTGGCCAACAATGTCTCAAACATCATCACGGAGGTCCACCCCCGAGACAGGAGCATGGTGGAGGGCCAAGTGACATTCGCCAAAGTGGAGGAGACCATTGCAGTCCGATGCCTAGCTAAGAATCTCCTCGGGGTGGAGAGCCGAGAGCTGAAGTTGGTGGCTCCCAGTGAGTAGCTCGTGGCTCAGGACAACGCTGAGTCAGCAGCCGAGCCCTTCCTCTCTCAAGCAGAACTTTGAATCCCAGATGGGGTCCTGTAGGAATGCAGGTCCCTCGGTGGAAATGCAGCTCCGGATGCTGTTAACGGGCCTTCTCTGGGCATCTGTGTGGGAGCCCTTTCTTTCAGATTCAAATCCCAAACCGCATTGTGCAGAGGCCCCTAGGCATTTTGCTTGTCTAACCGTATCGCTACCCAGTCTCTTTGGTCTGAGCGTGTGGGGATGGAGGATGGGGAAGAAGGATCTTCCGCCTTGTTGCTCTTTATAACAGTTGAGACAGGTTGAATTCTTTAAAAAGAAAAATCAATGAAGCCAAAAGCAATATAAGTAAACTGCAACCTTTCAAAATAACTGAACTTAATTTTCTGAACTTATGTTCTAAACTTATGCTACTAATGGTAGCTCTCAATCTCACTTATTAATATTTATATGCCAATTCATATTTTGTCCAGAAGGTTAATGTTGGAGCACCTTTGGAGAAAGTATTTTGTTCCCAGCTGAATTTTGTCCCTTTCCCTTCTAACGGAAGAGCTGGAGTAGTTTCATGCATGTAGATAACTGAGAGATGGTCTTGCCCATCCCCCAGATAAGACTGGCAGCTCTCATGCTTCTCCACCAGTAGTGAAAGATTTCTGGCCCAGAAACAGCCACCCTGCCTTCCTGCCCTCCCGCGTGTTTGTGCAAATTCTCCACCGTGCCTCTCTCTCTCTGTCTCTCTCTCTCGTCCTCTAGCTCTGCGTTCTGAACTCACGGTGGCGGCCGCAGTCTTGGTGTTGCTGGTGATCGTGATCATCTCACTCATTGTCCTGGTTGTCATTTGGAAACAGGTAGATATTTCTTTTAAAGAACTAAAAATATTTGAAACCAATAAGAACAAGAAGAAGAGCAACCTAATTCAGGGCTTGGCACAAAGAAGGAGCTCAGTAACAACATGATGAGTGAACGTTGTTGAATTCTACTGTGTCCAGTCATTTTGCTGCTGCGGTTAAGCTTTGGTACATTCGGACGTTGGTAATTCACCAGTTACCTGTCCTGGTCATTTATAGAAACCAAGGTATGAAATTCGTTGGAGGGTCATTGAATCAATCAGCCCCGATGGACATGAATATATTTATGTGGACCCGATGCAACTGCCTTATGACTCGAGATGGGAGTTTCCAAGAGATGGACTAGTGCTTGGTAAGCTCCTACTGGGGTGATCTCCCAAGACTCCCTTTGATTTGTACGCAACTTTACTCTTTACAGGCCTGTGGAGGAATCAAGGATCTGAGCTTGTGCTTAGTAAAAGCTAAGCATTAGAAAATGGCTTTCAGAAATATTTTTCTCTCTTGAAAATGAGTTAATTGAATCACGGCAATGATTTGTTTTTACCTCCTTCCCTAGCAAATTACAGTTAAAGAAAATTTTACAAAGGGAGAAGAGAATATGAGGAGGCCTGCCAAAGATACCCATCAAAGTGGCTTTGCTTTGGAAATGACGCCAATTGAAAATGAGACGAATTTCTACGACTAAAAAGGAACAGATGAGAAATGAATGAGGACAATCGGAAAATATATTTTGACTCAGTACACTCTGAGGATTATTAGATACTTCTTTAAAATATAGAATATAAAAATATAGGTTGCTTTTAAAACGAACATGAAAAAAATCATCAAGCCAGCTTCTCACAAACTTTTCAAATATTTCAATCTTGGGCTGAGACCAAGAACATGAAGCTTTAGTCCAAGGGATTTTTTTGTTTGTTTTTTTAAAATCACATTCTGAATGAACGAAAACAGGACAAAGACAAATGAAAGTTAGAGCTAGAGGTTGTGTCATCATGACTATTCTAACAGTATGTACTTCAGAGGATGCCAAAGGCATTTTAAAATTATCCACTTGTCTCATTCCAAAATACAGCCAAGTTAGGTCTTCTCAGAGAGTTACTTAAACTGAAATCAAACAAGACACCCTATTCACAGACCTATACCTGGGAACTAAGCTTTCTTTATTATATTTTCTCCCTTGTTTTACAAAAATGGATGAGGAGCTTAAGGAAGTTAAAAAGTAATAAAATATGGAGAAAAAGGGCAACATCCCTAACGTACCAAGAAGCATCCCTGTGTCTCTCTGCTTCTGTGTATTGTCAAGTTGCTAGGGAAGCAGTACCTTTCCAGGAACAGTTTCCAGCCATGCAAACATGCAGTCACAGGCAGTGCTGGCTGTTAGTGCCCTTTCATGAGCCGAGTCTTTCCCTGGCTTGGCAGAAACATCTGTTTTAGACTGAGCTCTTTAAGAGTGGGGACCAGAGCTTCCATTTCATTTTGTATCTCCCAGCGTGTGGCAAAGTGTCGTGCTCCTAGGGCATGTTTAGCCTTTGCTCTTCCTAGTCTTCCTAACAAACAGGCAGCAAGGGAGCCAGCCCGAAGTTGTCTTCATCACTGCTTAGACTCCGTGATGTCTTGAATACTGAAGTATTTCCAGTGGATAAAGGCTTATTGATGCAAAAGATGGCCCTGTTTGTGTGCGGAAAACAGAAGGGTAGAGAACCAGGAGGTTTGGGCCAGAGCCACAGAAAGCAAGTGCCGCAGAGCCCACGATTTGGCCCGGTTCTCCAGCTGGTAGACAGAGTACTCACACCAGGGAGGGCTACACCCTCCTTCTTCCCGCCTGTGTTTTCCTTTCCTTTGCAAATGTTATTTGACAAAAGCAGTGATACTAATTTCCTGCCCTGTGGGCTCAATTCTGGTTTTGACATGATGACTTGGAGGAATCATTATGCTTCCTCCATATGGGAGAAACACCACCCAGCTGTGTACCCATGAGCGCTGGCCGTGGTAAATGAAGCTGATGAGATGCCTGATTCTGCATGTGTTGATGGTGCTGGTTGCCCACAGGTCGTATCCTGGGCTCTGGCGCATTTGGGAAAGTGGTTGAAGGAACTGCCTATGGATTAAGTCGGTCCCAACCTGTCATGAAAGTAGCAGTGAAGATGCTAAAACGTAAGTGCCCCTTTCTGGGGATTTTTTGAACATGGAGATATTAAGTAAATTGCTCAAAATCACACAGCCAGTAAATGCCAAATTTAGGACTAGATCTTGGTTCTTTTGACTCTAGGTTTTATTTGTATTTAGACTCTTCTGTCAGTTAGGTTTATTTAGATTGTTCTTGTTGCCTATATGTTGGAAAATCAAGAGTTATTTTTAGTGGCTTCTTTTTACCCTGAAGACTAGGGATTAGTTATTAGCATCTAGACTGAGTCACTGTTTCTCTTTTAGACTGTTGTTAAATAAAATGATGTCCAATCATAGGATTAGCCACGTTTTTGGCTTTTTCTGGGTAGTAAATAGTTTAGTTGAACCGATACGTGATTTATTTCTTCAATAGCCACAGCCAGATCCAGTGAAAAACAAGCTCTCATGTCTGAACTGAAGATAATGACCCACCTGGGGCCACATTTAAACATTGTGAACTTGCTGGGAGCCTGCACCAAGTCAGGTAGGCTTGCTCACCTGAGAGTGAGGATTTTCATAGAACACTATGGTTGTGAAGACTGTCTAGGCTTTTTAATTCCCAAACATGCCAGCAAATATAAGTCCCTTGAATGGAGTTGTTGACTGGATTCTATTGAGGGAAGCTCACTGTTCTTGAGCAGCATCTCTTACCAGTGTAGACACAGTAATTCATGGCTCTTCTGTTCTTCATTTTCATGCTCATCTCCAACTGGTTTTGGACCCCACAGGCCCCATTTACATCATCACTGAGTACTGCTTCTATGGGGATTTGGTCAACTATTTGCATAAGAATAGGGACAGCTTCTTGAGCCGCCACCCAGAGAAGCCAAAGAAAGAGCTGGACATTTTTGGATTGAACCCTGCTGACGAAAGCACACGAAGGTAGGTGCAAAGAGAGACGCCGTTGTGAATCGTTGTCTTATGAGCTTCACCAGTAGAGAGAACCCACGTCCTGATAGAGGCCATGTCTGCAGATTCAGTGCCAGGAGGTAGCAAGACTTAGAGTCAACTACCCTGCTCCATCATCCTGTAACATGGTGCTGAGAGATACCTGATGTCTGCAGGTGTTTTGAACCAGGGTATCATCTTGGGGATAGGTTTGCTGTTAGATTTGAATGAGAGTGAGAGTTGGAATAGTTCTGGGAACCAGTTTGCTGTTTATGTGTGTTCTACTTAAGACCTCTAAATGCATCTCTGGCCAGGGATGCCCCAGTGCTCATATCTTGTGAGAAACTATCTGAGGATTTCTAAGTTTGAGATACCGGTCCTTGCTGAACCTGTGCCTATTAGTCAAGCCAGTGAAGTGATGATCCCCACCGTAGAAGTCTACAGTGGCTAAAAAGATCTCTGTAGATACGAAGTTCTGTAAGATCAGAAAGGATGTGAGTTCACTTCATATTAATTTACTCAACGGACACCAAATTGGTGTTAAATTTATTGAGTAGCAGGATTTGTCTGCCCAAGCCACTTGGTCACGTGGTGCAGGTTTGTGGCCCGTGAACTGGAAAACAGAATAAAGACGGACACAGCTGAGTTGAGATGGTCCATGTGTTTGTGTGATCATTGACTGATGCTCATCTCCCCGACTAGACCACCCTGGTGAAGGGTATGGGTGGTTACGCCTTTGTTCCCCGTGCCACCCCCATGCCCACCACTGCCTCACATGTGGTGGGTACCTAGTTGTCATCTACTGAATGTCGGACGATCACTCCAGAGGACACCCTGGTTAAGGTTTCTTTTTCTGTTTTTACAGTTACGTTATTTTATCTTTTGAAAATAACGGTGACTACATGGACATGAAGCAAGCTGACACTACACAGTATGTCCCCATGCTGGAAAGGAAAGAGGTTTCTAAGTACTCAGACATCCAGAGAGCGCTGTACGATCGCCCAGCCTCATATAAGAAGAAATCCATGTTAGGTAAAGGTGTCTTTGCTTATGCTTTGGGTGTTGTGATCTTCCAGTGGTTTAATATGATACCTAAAATACTCAGAAGATGGTGAGCAGGCCTGGTAAGTAGGACCGCCGGGCCACATGGTCCCTAACTGCAGATCTGCACAACTGAGTCTATGACGTGTTTTTGAAGGTCTGTGGTCTGTGAATTGAAAAAAGAAAAAGAATAAAGATAGACCTAATGTAATAAATTTTTCAGACTTTAAATGTAATTATTTTATTTTATTAATTTAGTTTAATTTTTTTTTTGTCCAGTTTTATTGAGATATAATTGATATACAGGACTGTGTAAGTTTAAGTTGCACAGCGTAATGATTTGACTTACAAACATCATGAAATGATCACCACAGTAAGTGTAGTGAACACCCATTATCTCACACAGATGCAAAATAAAAGAAAAAGAAAAAAATTGTTTTCCTTGTGATGAGAATTCTTAGTATTTACTTACTTAACTTTCATATATAATATATAGCAGTGTTAATTATATTGATCACGTTGTACATTATATCCCTGTAATGTACATTTTAAAATGTAGTCATTTTAAAGAATTGTTCATAATGGTATTCATTTTTTGGTGTTAACATGACTTTCTTTTTTTTTTCTTCTTTAAATGAAAGTATGGTGGCAGTTGATGTTTCTTCTCAGTACCCTTACTTGGAAAAATTACAAGCTGGCAATCTTATATTGGTTCCTAATATTATTTTTTTTAATTTAATTATATAAACCTCTAATATCTGTGAGTTCAATAGCCCTTGCTTTTAGCTTTGCTAATATCCAGTTTGTGATAGAAACTGGAAAGTGGACAATTTGAGGTTATATTTTCTGACAAGGGTGTTGGGTGCTTCTACTGAATGTTGTTTGAAGGAAGATCCGTTTGTTTTCAAAGCAGATGAGCATGTGGCAGGGTTGAA
The DNA here is from genome assembly GCF_009873245.2 of Balaenoptera musculus. Classification (NCBI taxonomy): domain Eukaryota; kingdom Metazoa; phylum Chordata; class Mammalia; order Artiodactyla; family Balaenopteridae; genus Balaenoptera; species Balaenoptera musculus. The sequence goes on along the minus strand of NC_045789.1, from coordinate 66,169,299 downwards.
TTGATTTGTAAACTCCAGGGAGCCTAGCTGATGCCCATAGCAGATGGACCACCCCACATCTGCTGGGGGGTGGTCCTTCCAGGCTTCTACTCTCATCACAGGCTTGGAGTGGGGAGGAGGCTGCTAGATAGATCTGACGATGCGTTGTTCCATAATCTTGTATTATTGGGTCTGAGACCTCCTGTTGGTCCCTGCAAAAAGGTGTTGAGCTGTCATGGAAATTGTTTTGAAAATCATTAATGTACTCTGGATGCTTTCAGGGTTCTTAAGTGAAAGGTACAGTCATTAAAAAAAAGAATGTGCTTGTTTTGCAAAGCGCAGTACAGAATAATATTTTCCACTCCTGCAGCTCCAAGGTCCATTCACATCTCATTGCCAACTGGGTAAACTTCCAAGACCTTTTAAAAGATTAGCCAATGAGACTTGTCGGAACCAGTCCTTCCTCTTCCCTCCTGTATTGTTAAAAATAGTTTACGTTGCTTCCCAGGCTGGACGTGGCTCTAGATGTCAGGGGAACCTGATTCATGCTCAACCCAGGCCCAGTTGGCAGGCAGACCATTGCTTTCTGGCTGGAAAAATGTGGAGGGCTGCAGCTACTCTTCACATGCCTGAACTTTTTCAAAAAGTGCTGAGAACTGCTGGCCTAGATTGCCTCCTTCCTCGAAAACCCTGGGACCCTTCCAGAGGGGACCAACTGGGGAAAGTGGACAAATTACAAAGAAAGGGAACTACGCGCAAAGTCTTTGGCACTGACCTTTAAGATCGCTACCTCTAGTTGGACTGGTGGCTAATTTTATTCACAAAGTAAGCCAAGTACTGTGAAGGTGGCTTTAAAAAGAAAAAAAAAGCAATTCCTAGAAGCTGCTTTTTCAAAGAGCCCTCATGTACATTCATCACGGAAGATTTGTGTGTGTGTGTGTGTGTGTGTGTGTGTGTTTAAAGTGGCTGAGGTGATTTGCTAACGAAGATTGAAAAAAGAAATTTGGGAGGCAAACAACAAAATATGTGTGAGAACGCATGATACTGGTCCTTATGGAATCATATATACTTATATATATATTTAAACCAGGTATATGTTTCTACAGATGTATTTCTTTTTAAAGAGAGCACGTTTGCATATTTTACACACCCACCTGTGAGGTTCAGAAACCATAACAAAATGATCTTAAGTGTGTTCTTTGGACAAGCCTCCGCAGTCTGCCGAGTGGCCCAGCCCTTCGGGAGTGTCAAGGTGGGTAATGTTTCATGCTGTCCGCCGGCACCAACACACTTAATTCCTTTCCTGCAGACTCAGAAGTCAAAAACCTCCTTTCAGATGATAACTCAGAAGGCCTTACTTTGTTGGATTTGTTGAGCTTTACGTATCAAGTTGCCCGAGGAATGGAGTTTCTGGCTTCGAAAAATGTAAGTGTATTCAGGGGACAGAGACTTCTTTAGACCCAGGCCACAGATCTGAGCAAGGTGAGCGTGGAAGGGAGATCGTGGAGAAGCCTGTAGCAGTGGCTGCTTCTCTCTTCCTCATCCCCAGAGCAGAGCGGGGCATCCAGCAGGATCAGGTGTCTACTTTTCTGCAGAGCTTTGTCCCTCTCGGGAGGGACTGGGATGAGAGCCTGCGAGAGGGGAGCTCTTTATGCCAGGACAGCCTCCCTGAGGCTGTGTGCCAGGCAGCTCCAAGCGCCCCCATGAAGTGGCCAGTCTTGCAGGGGTGATGCTGTCTAGCGCAGGTGGATTGACACCCCCCGTCATTTCTTCCCTTTCTGCGCAGTGTGTCCACCGGGACCTGGCCGCTCGCAACGTCCTCCTGGCTCAAGGGAAAATCGTGAAGATCTGTGACTTTGGCCTGGCCAGAGACATCATGCATGATTCGAACTACGTGTCAAAAGGCAGCGTACGTGCTCTCACCTTGTTTGGCGTGCTCGCCCTCCCTCACTTGCATCTCTGAAAGCGGGTGTTGCTTCCAGCCATTCAGTGCCCAGATTTTTAACACAGAGTCCATGACATTCATCAATGGGCTCCAGGGGTCAGTATGAAAAGCACAGGCTCTACAGACAGACTGCCTGGGTGTGAGCACCATCTCCAGCACCTACTAGTGTGGGGCCTTGGCCATTCCGTACCTCGGTTTCCCTATCTGTATCAGGGAAGTGACATTAGTACCTATCTCCTGAGTTGCCGCGGAGTATTAGATCACTGGATTCCTGTAAAATGCTTAGGACAGTGCCTGGCACATACAAAGCAGCCCGTAAGTGTTAGTTATTAATACGTAAGTTGTGCATTTATTTCCAAGGAGAGCACCTCTTTTATCAAATTTTCAAATGGTGTCTATGACCCCTAAAATGTTAAAACCATTTGAGTTAATACATCTTAGAGGCACAGTTTCCTTAAAGATAGTCATTCTGTCCTACACTTGAACCTTCTCCCCACTATTTCGTATAGTTCAAAAATGTAATTGGCTCTCAGGTCACCAGGTCTGTTCTTAATTTTGTTCCTAGGAAGACCTGAAAATAGAGGACAGGTCCATTCAGGGCTCACGCTTTTGGGGTAAAAATTCAGGATTAAATATCTTGGCATGTTCTTCCTTGGAAGGGTGTAAGAGGCAGCAGTGACCACCCATCTTTCATTAAATACGTACTGAGCACCCACTAGGTGCCAGGCACTCTTCTGAGTGCCGAGAGTACAGAAGTGAACTAAAGAGACACTCCTGTGGGGCACGGTTGCCAGTGCAAGCTATTAGCCCAGAGAGAACCCCTTTCTGTTCCTGCTGCTGTAGATCATAGCTGCATACGCTGGGTTTAACGTCCTCCCCGCTTCCCCGCAGACCTTTCTCCCGGTGAAGTGGATGGCTCCCGAGAGCATCTTCGACAACCTCTACACCACACTGAGCGACGTCTGGTCTTACGGCATTCTGCTCTGGGAGATCTTTTCCCTCGGTATGGGCCTGACATCTCTGCTTGTTTGGGTTGTTCTGGAACAACACTGAAAGGGAGATGCTGTGTTTTCCAAGCTCCAGGATGTGAACAATGTTAAGATACCTAGTGTGGGTCAAGTGCACTGCAGCCGATTCACATGTTGTGCACTTACGATGGCTAGTGTGTGTCCGAGCAGACCGAGAAGGGGTCCTGGGGAACTGTGCCCTCACCCCTGGCCTTTGCCCCCCTTCTCCTTTGAGCTACTTCAGAGGGACTGTCTCCTACTGGAAATGCTCCTGACGACATCCACTCACCCGCTGCTTCTTCACCTTGGACTTTGGGTTAAGTGGGTTCACCAGTGGGGATTTGCCCTCCCTCACCTCATGGTGATGGACACTCAGTGAAAGTAGTGCAGTGAGGGAAGGGGAACGGTGACTCCCTTGCTGGTCATCATTCTGGAGGAGAGAAACCTTCTAGTCATTCAGTAAGTCAGGCACCGGTTACTGAAGAACACAGGTGCCCCGAGCTACCAGGTGAGGGCCCTGCGAGGGGGTGATTCACAACCCTGACTTCCAGACAGTTCACCTGGGGAGATAAAACTTACACATTTAATGATAAGCTGTGTGGTCCTGATTTAAAATTGTAATGGAAACCCAGAGAACAGAGGAGTCCTGGAGTAGTTTTGGAAGGAAACTAAACTTGACCTGGCCTTGGCCACAAAAATGTGAAATGTTTCATGTATCCACTATTGTCCTGATGTGACAGTAAAGGGCTTTCCCTGCCTGTTCTCCTTTTTCGATCCTAGTTCATCCCTCCATAGATGTCACTGTGGATCATCCAAGTGGGTGGCTTAACTGAGTCTCGTATTCTGTTACAAACAGAGAATTAGCTAGACATTTCAAGACTTCTGCCTTAATTATTTGAACATTTCTGATGAAAATGACTTTTTTGGCCTCAGTGATTCAGAATTTCTCTGGCTTTTCTATTTTGCTTTGTATTCATAGATCCAGTAGTCAGAAACGTTGAAAAACACTTCTGCGCTTTTTCTAGACATGGAGAATTTTTGCCTAGGGTGTCTGGACTTGATCAACCTAGAAGTCCTGGTTAAATTTAAGATTTGGGGGCTTCCCTGGTGGCGCAGTGGTTGAGAATCTGCCTGCCAATGCAGGGGACACGGGTTCGAGCCCTGGTCTGGGAAGATCCCACATGCCGCGGAGCGACTAAGCCCGTGAGCCACAATTGCTGAGCCTGCGCGTCTGGAGCCTGTGCTCCGCAACAAGAGAGGCCACGATAGTGAGAGGCCCGCGCACCGCGATGAGGAGTGGCCCCCGCTTGCCGCAACTAGAGAAAGCCCTCACACAGAAACGAAGACCCAACACAGCCATAAATAAATAAATAAATAAATAAAATTAAATTTAAGATTTGGGCAAGGCTGTGAAATCAAGCAGATGATAACAATTTCTTTGGAAGAACCGATACTTCAAGGCGGGGATCCCCAAACATTTTCTAAAGGTGCCAAGTGTTTCAACAGTGTACCACACACTCGTCAGTCCTGGTCATTTTCTTCTTGGGTCCTCAGGTGGCACACCCTACCCTGGCATGATGGTGGATTCTACTTTCTACAATAAGATCAAGAGTGGGTACCGGATGGCCAAGCCTGACCACGCCACCAGTGAAGTGTGAGCCCCCTCGCTATCCCGTGGGCCTATGTTCATGCCCAGTAGTGGGTCTGTGGGGGTAGGGGGTGCCCTGACGTTCCTCCCTGTGCCCACTGTGAGTCCTGTGCTTCTCCAGCTACGAGATCATGGTGAAGTGCTGGAACAGTGAGCCAGAGAAGAGACCCTCCTTTTACCACCTGAGTGAGATTGTGGAGAATCTGCTGCCTGGACAATATAAAAAGGTTTGTCTGAGCCTCTTAAGATGGGTGAGTGGAAAGGAATGGGCAAAGGGAGGAGACAACAGCTGGTCATTACACAGGAGAGCAGTACTGTTCAACACTATTTTAAAGGAGCATTTTCAAAGGAGGAAAAAGATTGTGTGATCCAGTGGCCGGGGCTTCAGGGAGTGCTCCCCGGGCCCTTGGTAGCAATGATGAGTAGAAACCCTCCTCTTCCTGCACGGCTCCCTTTCATCCTAAGCGTGCAACACCTGTAAGCACTTCATTCTCCAGATGTTTGAGTATCTGAAGCTACTGTGCAGTTAGAAGTCTCAGAGCATCCACAGCCATTAAATCGCTAATTTGAATGCACTTAAATCCGTGCGAAATTGGCTTTTACCAGCTGACTGGAAGGAACAACCTCAGCTGTTATCTGTGGCTCCAGCTGGTTTTTTGTGGAATAGGAAGCATTGTTCAGAGGAACAAATGTAATTTCATGGAACCAAGCAGGATACAGTAATGAATGAAACAAATTTTTGCTGAGATGCTGAGAAGGAAACCCAGACACACTGGTATAATAAACTCAGTTTCTTAGATTCAGTCACCATGTAGGTTTTCCATACTTATTGCTTCTCTTCCTTCTTCTCAAGGAAGAGCAGTTGTTAGCTGAACTGGAAGTTAAATACTTTTGTTTATCGATTATCTCACTGCCCATTACAACTTCCATAAGTGAGGCAGAAGGAAGGAAGGAAATTAATGATAGGAAAGTCAGAGACACTCTGGTTGGTGAAATTGTGTTGATGGGAACAGACTGGAACTATTGTTGAAAATGGGGTCTTTTTTAGATCAATGGTCCCTAAGTTTTGAATTAAATTTCTCCAGTGTTTGGGGATCAGGAAGACTTCTGGTTTGGTGCTCCCAGTGGAAACCCTATTCACCTCTTGTTGGGACCCATCCAAGCCCTGGAGAGACTATGTGATGGGGACCAGAAGGGTCCATGCTAGTCCCAGAGAAGGGAGTGTGTGCGTATGGGGACACAGTTGTAGCTACTGACTGAGAAGGGGTTCTTGGTATCTCAAGACCTACCAGCAGGAGATCTCTGCCACTGGTGGCCCTTTCTTCATGTTACACATCTCTGGGGAACAGTTAACACCTGACTCTCCTTCAGTTGTCAACAGTTAAAAAATAGTAAGTTCTGAGCATCTGTGTCCTTTTTTGCAGTTCTGTCAGTAACCCTTGAGTAACTATGTGAAATGAACATTTGCAGAGTTATGAAAAGATCCACCTGGACTTCCTGAAGAGTGACCATCCCGCCGTGGCACGTATGCGCGTCGACTCCGACAACGCCTACATTGGCGTCACCTACAAGAACGAGGAGGACAAGCTGAAGGACTGGGAGGGTGGCCTCGACGAGCAGAGGCTGAGCGCGGACAGTGGCTACATCATCCCTCTGCCTGACATCGACCCTGTTCCTGAGGAGGAAGACCTGGGCAAAAGGAACAGACACAGGTAGACACGAGACCTCAGCTTCCCGCCGAGCTCTCTCCCCTCCCCTCCCCCAGCGCAGCTGAAGGGGAGGAGCCATTGCCCCATTGTGAGGCCCTCCTGGTGCTGAATCTGTCCTGGGGGAGCCAGTGGCAGAACCCCCAGGGGTCTGTTTAGTTTTGAAAATGCTTCCCAGATTATTCTTTAAATTTTTTTTTTTTTTTTTTTAGTTTACTCAAATATAGTTGGCTTACAATATTATATTAGTGTCAAGTGTACAACATAGTGATTTGATATTTTTATAGATTATACACCATATAAAGTTATGATAAATTATAGATTATTTCCCTATATGTGCTGTATATTACATCCCTGTGATCTATTTATTTTATAACTGGTAGTTTGTACCTTTTAATCCCATTCACCTACTTTGCCCCTCTCCCCTCTGGTAACCACTAGTTTGTTCTCTGTATCTTGTGAGTCTGTTTCTGTTTTGTTTGTTAATTTGTTTTGTTTTTTTAGGTTTCACATATACGTGAAAACATACAGTATTTGTCTCTGACTCATTTCACTAAGTATAACACCCTCCAGGTCCATTCACGTTGTCGCAAATGGCAAGATTTCGTTCTTTTTTATGGCTGAGTATTTCATTGTCCATTCGTCGGTTGATGGGCACTTAGGTTCCTTATCCATTCGTCGGTTGATGGGCACTTAGGTTGCTTCCATATCATGGCTATTGTAAATAATGCTGTTAAGAACACTGGGGTGCATGTATCTTTCCGAATTAGTGTTTTCATCTTCTTTGGATAAATACCGAGAAGTGGAATTGCTGCATCGTATGGTAGTTCTATTTTTAAGTTTTTGAGGAACCTCCATATTGTTTTCCATAGTGGTTGCACCAATTTACATTCCCACTAACAATGTACTAGGGTTTTCTTTTTTCCACATCCTCACCACCACTTGTTATTTCTTGTCTTTTTGATGATAGCCATTCTGACAGGCATGAGATGATATCTCATTGTGGTTTTGATTTGCATTTCCCTGATGATTAGTGATGTTGAGCATCTTTTCATGTGCCTGTTGACCATCTGTATGCCTTCTTTGGAAAAATGCCTGTTCAGGTCCTCTGCCCAATTTTTAATTGGATTGTTTGGGGTTTTTTGATATTGAGTTGTATGAGTTCTTTATGTATTTTGGTTATTAATCCCTTATCAGACATATTGTTTGCAAATACCTTCTCTCATTCAGTAGGTTCCCTTTTCATTTTGTTATTGGTTTCCTTTGCTGTGCAAAAGGTTTGATCAGGTCCCATTTGTTTATTTTTGTTGTTGTTGCTCTTGGCTGAGGAGACAGATCCAAAAAAATATTGGTGAGACCAATGTCAAAGAGTGTACTGCCTATATTTGCTCCCTGGAGCTGGTGGAGGTCTAGGGCAGGAAGGGACATGTGTCCCTGATGGAGAACCTTTGACCTAAGTCCTCAAGTAATTTGATCAAACTGATACAGCAACTATGGTTACTGAAATAATACAAGCCTCTCTTGCTGGTTTTTTTCTGTTTCCTTTTCTTTTTTGGCCCCGCAGCATGTGGGTGGGATCTTGTGGGATCTTAGTTCCCCGACCAGGGATCTAACCCACATCCCCTGCAGTGGAAGCTTGGAGTCTTAACCACTGGACCACCAGAGAAATCCTTCTTGCTGTTTTCTTATTTAGTTTCTTAATTCAAACCGAGGAGAAAGTTGAGAGGCTGGCTGTACTGGGCTATTTGACTCTACATCAGCGGTTTCATTCATTCATTCATTCATTCATTCATGCTACATTGGGTCTTTGTTGCTGCACCTGGGATTTCTCTAATTGTGGAGAGCAGGGGCTACTCTTCATTGTGGTGCATGGGCTTCTCATTGCGGTGGCTTCTCTTGTTGTGGAGCACGGGCTCTAGGCATGCGGGCTTCAGTAGTTGTGGCGCATGGGCTTAGTTGCTCCGCGGCATGTGGGATCTTCCCCGCCCAGGGCTCAAACCCATGTTCCCAGCATTGGCAGGTGGATTCTTAACCACTGCACCACCAGGGAAGTCCCCATCAGCGGTTCTTAACCCTAGCTGCAAGTTGGAACCACCTGGGGAGATTTGATAACTACTGCTATACAAGCCTCACCCAGACCAACAAATGATAATCTCTGGGAGTGAGACTCAAGCACTCTCCAGCTGATTTGTTCTTTCTTTCTTTCTAACTTTGTATTATGGAAGGTTTCTAACATGCATAATTCAAACAGTATAGTGAACTGTCAGGTACCCACCACTCAACTTCAGTGTTGATGAACCCATGACCTGTCTGCTTGCATAGCCATATCTACTCCTCCTCTACCACTTCCCTCTGGATTATTTTGAAGCAGATCCTAGACATCATATCATTTCATCCATAATATTTCAGCATACATCTCAAAAAGATAAGGGCTCTATTTTAAAAAATAACTATAGTTATTAAAAATAACTATGGTACCATTATTTCACCCCCCAAATTGACAATAAATAGTTAAAAGCATCAGATATCCAGTCAGTGTTCAAATTTCCTTGATTCTCTCATAAATATTATTTTACATTTAGTTTGTTCTGTTCAAGACCCAAATAAGAGTCACACATTGACTTTGGTTGATAGAGCTCTATAAGTTCGTTCTGCCTCTTTTAGCCCCCTTGCATATTGTTTGTGTAAAAACCAGAGCATTTGCCTGTAGACTTCCCACATTCGGAATTTTGCTGCTTGCATTACTGTTGTGAGTTTTATCATATGCTTCTGTCTCCTATATTTGTTGGAAATTGGTAGTTAGTCTAGAGGCTTGATCTGACTCAGTAGATTTTTGGTAAGTGTGCTTCAAAGATGATGCTGTGTACAGGAGGTACATGCTGTACCGTTGTCTCTTTTTGTGACAATAGCAGCCACTGGTGGTCATACCTAGACCCATTAATTTATTACCAACGTGATGCTAATGCACAGCCAGCACTAGAACCATTGGTTTGTATGGTCCAGGTGGAGGGGCCATGCCCCACTTCCTTGCTCTCTTTGCATAACCCTTGGACAGAGGTAGGAGAAGGTAGGTGGTGATAGTGGCCCCTGGTTCAAGGTCCAAGTTGCTCATGAGTTTCTCTCTCTTTCTCTTCATTCAGGATATTGCTGTCTCTTTCTCATTCAGTTGAATACATATAAATATTTAGGCAGAAGCACATGACATTATTATTTTGGAGGCTTATAACTGTGACCTCTCTCAACCAATTTAGTTATAAGATATAGACAGCCCTTGTTTATGTGTATGCACCAGGTAATTTTAAAAGTATAGTTTTTGTTTGTTTGTTTTTGTGATGAGATTTGGAGATGGGGAAAAGTGGGCTGTCTGACTTACCTTTCTATTTATCCTCTGCTCAGAACAATTTTTAAATGTGTTTATGTTCCTTTAGCAAACAGTGTTTCTCCAAGCTTTGGGTAATTTTTGTAGTACTTCTTGGGGGTGGGAAGAAGGTTGAACAGTGGGTCTTGGAGCGCTATACGCCAGATCTGTCATCCATTTGGTTACTTTGTGTTTGAGGGCCCTGAATATTTCAACTGTAAAAAAGGGTTCTGCTTCTAAATAAAGTTAGAAAATCACTTTGGGATAAATAACATAAGAAAGGTGCCAAGAACTGTTCTAGGGGTACACAAGGCTGGACTTCAGAATTTGACATGTATTCCACAGAGAGAGCAATTCTAGTTGGTAGGTGGTTGTTGTATTAGAAAACTGGAACTTCTGTAAGGGTGATACATTTGGTCTTCTCTGAATCACACAAAGTATGTCCCAAATGACTACACTAGGTCAGTGAGACTGTGGCCCTGACAGGTGGGCTGAGATGGTGAGTGTCTTAGCTTGTGCTGCCATAACACAGTACCACAGACTAAGGGGCTTGAACAACAGGAATTTCTCACAGTTCTGGAAGCTGGAAATTCAAGATCAAGGTGTTGGCAGGTTTGGTTTCTCCCGAGGCCTCTCTCCTTGGCTTGCACATGGCCACCTTCTTGCTGTGTCCTCACACGGGCTTTTTCTATGTGTGCATCTCTGGTGTCTCTTCTTATAAGGACACCAATCCTACTGGGCTAGGGCCCCATCCTTATGACTTCATTTAACCTTAATTACCTCCTTAAAGGCCCTGTCTCCACATTTGTCACATTGGGGGTTGGGGCTTCAACATATGAATTTGGTGGGATACAATTCAGCCCATAAAAGATGGGGGAATCCCAGATCTGGGATGCTCTGGGTATAGGCAGGCAGGAGTGAGCATGGTGGTCTTGTGGAACACCCTCCTCAGGCTCAGGATGCTTGGCCTTGGGAGGTGAGTGGGCCTGAGGAAGAAAGGGCCTTGCTGTAGAGGACCTGGGGGTGCTAGGTCAGAGCCCATCAGGAGTCGGGTCCTGGGCTACAGGATGAGCACTGAGGCTTGGGAACCAGAAATAAGCCCAGTCATCGGCATTAGGAACCACCGTCCATGAAGCCTGATGAGCAGCAAGGATGATGTGGTGCTGAGTCTTGGTGGAAGCTAGCTTCTTCTGTGCCCACAGTCCAGTCCAGCCATTGGCCAAAGTCCCAGGAACTGGGTTTGGCCTCCTGGGGTGAGAGGCTGCCAGGACTACATGGTTATTAAGACCAGCCAAGTGGACTAGGGTTCACAGGGAGGCTGTAGGACCAGGGTATAAGTGGGGAGGGGAGGTGGAGTACAGACTAGGAACTGAGCAAAAGCTCAGTCTTAAGGAAGGGCCCAATCTGGAGGGTTATGAAGGGGAACTCAGTCCAGTAGCCCCATAGGTTCTAAGAGCTCTCTGGGCCACAAGGGGCCCACGGTGGAGGGTAGCAGACTGCTTCCCGTGGGCTTCTATTGGCCAGGCGTGGTTCTCTGCTTGGAAACTGATATGGAAAGGAGGGGAGAGAGGCAGGAAAGGGCTGAGAGCCTCTTTTTTGGTATGCATGTGTGAGACTCCGTCATGTGGCCGCCCAGCTGATGGTATGGTTTCTATGCCGTGTGTGTAGCACGGTGCTGCAGCCTCGCCACGAGGAGGTGAAGCCATGGTCCTGCCTATCAGCAGGTGATAATCTGCTTGGAGCTAAAAGAGGTACATAAAAATTTAGCAACACAGGGCAGGATAACAGTAAGGCAGTAAGAGTTCAGAGAAGGGAAGACAGGCAATAGTGACAGTCTGGAGACTCTAGAGAATATTTCCTAAAAATTTTTGTGAAAAATTTTAAGTGTCCAGAAAAATTGTAAGAATATATCTACCACTTAGATTTAGCTGTTGTTAACACTGTATCACATTTGCTTTACCTATATATTATATATATAATATACATATATATGGTAGGTGTTGTGTGTATCACACAACATACTTTTTTTTCTTGCTAAAGTCACTTGAAACAAAATCATTTGAAATTCCAGCACACATCTCCTAAGAATAAGGAGACTCTCCTACATAACCATAATAGCATGACCACACATGAGAAAATTGACAACTATTCCTTGATATCATCTAATATCCAGGCCCTATTCAAATTCAGAGCTTGGATAACAGCAACAATAATCATAAGATTTATCGAGCACTTATTATGTGCTAGGCACTCTGCTCGGTGCTTTATGGTTATTGCCTTACTGCTGTATTTAATCTCCCTAACAAACAGGAATATTGTCAGGCACTGTTGTCATCTCATTTTATAGGCAAGGGAACAAGTTCAGGAGGTCAAGGGACTTGTGTGAAGCCCCACAGCTGGTAAGTGGTGGACCATTCCAGATCTAAGGCTTTCTGACTCTAGAACTCCCTTCTCAGACGCTACTCTAGTTAAGTAAAGAGCCTTCACCTGGGCCTTTAGGACTCAAGGGGGGATTGGATGTAAGAGGAGGGGAAGGAGGGCATTCCTGGGGCGTGGGGTGAAATCCTGAGATCACAGTTTGGACGTTCAGGAGCTTTCAGGGCTAGCAAGTGACTGACCCGGCTGCACTTTGCCCCAGTTTCATCCCTCTGCTTTTTCTTCCCCGGGCCTTTTGATCGGACATTGCTTCTTTTCTCTTCCACTGGGGTTGAGTAGGGAAAACAGAAATTGTCACAGCTTGTTAGCAACTTTGGTGGAAGATCTGGCAGAAGAGAAGGGAAGCTGAAGTGTGGAGATGACCTGTGGGTCTGGGTTTTCCATGTGGCCCACTGCAGTGTGATGGGGGCTGCGTATGCCTTGGTGGCAAAAATCTTGCCCGGCTGGGTAGCCTGGGTTTGAATGCCAAAGGATGTTGCAGGAAGAGCTCCTTTGCCTTTGGGGGCCACCTTGGAAATGGTGGACCAAATGGTCTAGTTGGTCTGACTGGGATCTTTCCTCTTCTTTCCCTTCTGCAGCTCGCAGACCTCTGAAGAGAGTGCCATTGAGACAGGTTCCAGCAGTTCTACCTTCATCAAGAGAGAGGATGAGACCATCGAGGACATCGACATGATGGACGACATTGGCATAGACTCCTCGGACCTGGTGGAAGACAGCTTCCTGTAACTGGCAGATTCGGGGGGGACCTTCCACTCCTGGAACCAACTTGGATCCTTTTAAGAAAACCACTTTACTGCAATGCAAAGTCTGAGGGGAGAACTTGGATGATGTGTAGAGAGAAGTTCCCAGCCAAGGGCCTCAGGGAGCCTTCTAAATACGAATGAATGGGATATTCTGAAATGAACTTTTTCGTTGTGGCCTCTGGCAATGCTTCAGTAGCACCTCATGGGCATGTGAAGTTTGGAGGTAGATGGACAAGGAAATAACGGGCCACAGAAAACAAACTTTGCGATTCAGGGGCATTGGTGAGATTCCAACGTACACAACTTTTACTGCAACAAAACTCCAGCATTGTAATTATGTAAATAACTCTAACCAAGGATGTGTTTTGATTTGTATTAACTATCTTCCCTGGACTTCTGGAGAGACCACTCAGTCCACCCATGTACTTCATGCTTGAAACCTGGTATCAGCTGCTGTTGAACTTTCTTATGAAGTACATGCAAAACCACTTTTGAACCTTAAAAGGTACTGGTACTATAGCATTTTACTTTTTTTTTTTTTTTTTTAGTGTTGAGGAGATAAAAGATAATAATTAACCAACTTTGTTTATTAGATTTGGGTCATTTATAAGCCCAACAACTCATTTTCATATTGTAATCTACGTTTATAATAATGCTACTGTTATCAGTAACGCTAAATGTGTAATATGTAACACGTTTTCCCTACAGAAAAAGCACAATTTAAAAAAAATCCTTACTAAGTAGGTGACAAGTTTGACAGTTTTGACATTTATATTAAATAACATGTTTCTGTATAAAATATGGTTATAGCTTTAGTGGATTAAATTCAGTTGGACATAGAGAACAAAGTAAGAGTAGTGTCTTCCAGCAAGTCAGAGTTTTTAACTATGTACTGAATAGTTCCCTAATCCATCGTACTAAAAGCAATTAACTGCCCTTTGAAGTAATGCGATTTGGAATAAATAAACAAAACCCCTAAATCCTAAATGTTCTCAATATTAAGGCATGAGTCTCTGCCTAACATGACTTCTCATATTATTTACCCAGTGGAAAAAGTAGTCGTCAGCAAAAAGACTGGATTTGCAGAGATTTTTTTCATGCCTGGTGATAATTCTGGTGGATCTCAACACATATATATTTTTAATTCTGCGAACCCTGAAAAAGTCAGAAGGATGCCCTGAACAGGAGCCCCATTCTTTCATTTCTTACCCCCAGGAGAAATAGTTTGGAACTCTGAGACAATAAAGGCATTGTTTAGTGAAGGCTGTGTGTGCCTTAGCCTGGATCCTTGGTCCCCATATGTAACTGGCAACCAGAATCATGAGATTCTATGTCCCCATCCGAGAGATGCTGAATTAATTAGGTCTGGGGGAGCAGAGACCTGTATTTTTATAAACATCCTGGCTGTTCTATCAGCCAGATTTGGGGAACACCGGTGTAGACGACAGGAAGTTGCCATGGGAAAAAGATAATTTGCAATAGAAATCAACCACGTGGGAAGCCTGCTATTTAAATCTTTGGCTTTGGGTCAGTGACATTTAATGCCTTATATCTGGCAATTGCTACCCTTAATTTAATTTTACAGTCTTAGCTGAGACTGAGCAAGCCAAATCTTGGTTTGGTAGATCTTCTCACTGCATGGGGAACTGAACTCCCTCCCCACCAGTTTCCCGCCAAAAGGCATGTACAAAAATGATGCAATTCAGTGTACCAAGTCTCTGTATGACCAGGTCACTATATTTTGGTGAAAAAAATTTTTAAGTTTTACTGATATTTTGGGGTTAGATGGGAGGACAGATTGTCACATCCATCCAGATTGTGAAACCGGTTGCTGTGGGTTCATTGGCATTCTGTGCGATACCACTTAATTGCTGACACCATATGAATGAAACATGGGCTGTGATTACTGCAATCACTGTGCGTACTCGTGGCAGGTGATGCTTTGGAAGATGTAGCAGCAATAACAAGGTACTTGACTACCTACTGGTGTAATCTCAATGCAAGCCCCACCTTTTTCATGGTAAGTGTGAAGACTGAGCCAGATTGGCCAATTAAAAAAGAAAACCTGACTAGGTTCTGTAGAGCCAATTAGACTTGAAATACATTTGTGTTTCTAGAATCACAGCTCAAGCACTCTGTTTATCGCTCCCTGTCCCTCGTACAGCCTCCTTTTGTTGGTGCTTTGCATTTTGATGTCCTTTGAGTCTTGCATGACATCATGAGGCTGGATGAAAATTCTCAGACCAGCAGGATCTAGTCCTGACGAATGCTGTCACCTGAGTTTGTATGTGGCTGCATTTTTTTTTTTTTTTTTTTCTCTCTTAAATAGTGTTTTCAGTGTATGACAGATTTGTTTCCTTTCTGGCCTCCTGCAAAGACCCCAGATGAAAATTTGTCAATCCTGCCTGCTTTCTATTTTTATGAAGACAATCAAAGTTGGCCTGAGAAACACAATTTGTGACTTTTTAAACGATTGATGATGTCCTTAAAATGTGGTCTGCCAATCTGTACAAAATGGTCCTATTTTTGTGAAGAGGGACGTGAGATAAAATGATGTTATACATCAATATGTATATATGTATTTCTATATAGACTTGGAGAATACTGCCAAAACATTTATGACAAGCTGTATCACTGCCTTTGTTTATATTTTTTTAACTGTGATATTCCCCACAGGCACATTAACTGTTGCACTTTTGAATGTCCAAAATTTATATTTTAGAAATAATAAAGAGAAAAATACGTAAATGTTCCCAAAACAGTGGTGTGGTGAATGTTGGAGAACTAACTCGATAGGAAGAGTCTACCGATACAATTGTATTACAAATTGCCCCATTCATGTTTTTGTTTTAAAACGTGTAAATGAAGATCTTTATATTTCAATAAATGAGATATATATATATATAATTTTAAATTATGCTAAGGTTTTAGCATTTTTGTCTTTAGTTTAACCATAAATTAAACCAATCCTGTTTAATTTACTTTAGTGACATTCTAGTAGGACTCTGTATTATGGTTTTAATGAAACCCATAGAAAATTCTAGTTTCAAACATTATTTGAGGTCGTTAGTTCTCAGAACCAGCATTTGACTTAAAGATAACTGGCACCTAGCTCATCTTTAATCCTGTCTATTGTTTGTTACAGTAGCATTTTGTGCATTTTCCTCTGCACAAGGAATACAAGACTGCATTTACTCTGGACCCGGTTCAAACATTGTTCAAGTGCGTAAAATAAAAGGTTAAAGTCTTTTTTCACCATATCTTCTTCCCTGTCCCTGTCCCATTTCCCAGAGGAAGAACTGCATCTTTTTTGTGTGTTCTTTTATCCTTTCAGCCCCCTTTTTGTTCATCTGCTTATATACATATATACACATCTCTACTTTGCTTTATATTTTACCTAAATGGGATTGTACTTTATGTAATGCTTTGTAATGTGTTTTGTTCTTTCTTTTTAATAGACTTAAATTTTTTTAGAGCAGTTTTAAGTTCATAGCAAAATCGAGCAAAGGTACAGAGATTTCCCTCATACGCCCCCATACATGCACCACCTCTCCCATTATCACCATCCCCCACAGAGTGGTACCTTTGTTAAGACTGAGGAACCTACATTGACACATCATTATCACCAGAGTCCACAGTGTTTTTTCTCTTTAAGTGCTATATTTTAGAGATCTCTGTCACAAGTATATATAGGTAAACCTTCCTCATTTTTTATCAGCTGCATAGTATCCCACTGTGTAAATATACCATAATTTATGCAATCTCATTCCTATAGATAGATTTATAGTTTCCAATCCTTTGCTATTAAAATGACTTCATGGACTTCCCTGGTGGCGCAGTGGTTAAGAATCCGCCTGCCAATGCAGGGGACACGGATTTGAGCCCTGGTCCGGGAAGATCCTACATGCTGCAGAGCAACTAAGCCCATGCACCACAACTACTGAGCCTGCGCTCTAGAGCCCGTGAGCACAGCTACTGAGCCTGTATGCCACAACTCCTGAAGCCTGCGTGCCTAGAGCCTGTGCTCCACAACAAGAGAAGCCACCACAATGAGAGGCCCGTGCACCACAATGAAGAGTAGCCCCCGCTCACTGCAACTGGAGAAAGCCCGCACACAGCAACAAAAGCCCAACGCAGCCAAAAATAAATAAAATAAAATAGAGGGAGGAGCTTCAAGATGGCAGAGGAGTAAGACATGGAGATCATCTTCCTCCCCACAAATACATCAGAAATCCATCTACATGTGGAACAACTCTTACAGAACACCTACTGAACGCTGGCAGAAGACCTCAGACTTCCCAAAAGGCAAGAAACTCCCCACGTACCTGGATAGGGCAAAAGAAAAAACAGAGACAAAAGAATAGGGACGGGACCTGCACCAGGGGGAGGGAGTGGTGAAGGAGGAAAGGTTTCCACACACCAGGAAGCCCCTTCGCGGGCGGAGACTGCGGGTGGCGGAGGGGGGGAGCTTCGGAGCCACGGAGGAGAGCGCAGCCACAGGGGTGCGGAGGGCAAAGCAGAGAGATTCCCGCACAGAGGCTTGGCGCTGAGCAGCGCTCACCAGCCCGAGAGGCTTGTCTGCTCCCCCGCCGGGGCAGGCGGGGGCGGGGAGCTGAGGCTCGGGCTTCGGTCGCATCGCAGGGAGAGGACTGGGGTTGGCGGCGTGAACACAGCCTGAAGGGGTTAGCGCACCACGGCTAGCCGGGAGGGAGTCTGGGAAAAGGTCTGGAGCTGCCAAACAGGCGAGAGACTTTTTCTTGCCTCTTTGTTTCGCGGTGCGTGAGGAGAGGGGATTCAGAGCGCCGCCTAAACGAGCTCCAGAGACGGGTGCGAGCCACAGTTATCAGCGCGGACCCCAGAGACGGGCGTGAACCGTGGCTAACAGCGCGGACCCCAGAGATGGGCGTGAGCCACGGTTATCAGCGCGGACCCCAGAGACGGGCGTGAGACACTAAGGCTGCTGCTGCCGCCACCAAGAAGCCTGTGTGCGAGCACAGGTCACTCTCCACACCGCCCCTCCCGGGAGCCTGTGCAGCCCGCCACTGCCAGGCTCCTGTGATCCGGGGACAACTTCCCCGGGAGAACGCACTGCACGCCTCAGGCTGGTGCAACGTCACGCCGGCCTCTGACGCCGCAGCCTCGCCCCGCCTCCTCCGTACCGCTCCCTCCCCCCGGCCTGAGTGAGCCAGAGCCCCCGAAGCAGCTGCTCCTTTAACCCCGTCCCGTGTGACCGAAGAACAGACGCCCTCAGGCGACGTACACACAGAGGCGGGTCCAAATCCAAAGCTGAAACCTGGGAACTGTGCGAACAAAGAAGAGAAGGGGAAATCTCTCCCAGCAGCCTCAGAAGCAGCGGATTAAAGCTCCACAAACAACTTGATGTGCCTGCATCTGTTGAATACCTGAATAGACAACAAATCATCCCAAATTGAGGAGGTGGACTTTGGGAGCAACGATATATATATATTTTTCCCTTTTTCTCTTTTTGTGAGTGTATGTGTATGCTTCTGTGTGTGACTTTGTATAGCTTTGCTTTTACCATTTGTCCTAAGGTTCTGTCTGTCCGTTTTTTTTGTTTGTTTGTTTGTTTTAGTCTAGTTTTTAGCACTTGTTATCATGGGTGGATTTGTTTTTTGGTTTGGTTGCTCTCTTCTTTCTTTTTTATAATTACTTAAAAAAATTTTTTTAATAATTATTTTTTATTTTAATAACTTTATTTTATTTTATTTTATCTTCTTCTTCCTTTCCTTCTTTTTTTTCTCCCTTTTATTCTGAGCCGTGTGGATGACAGGCCCTTGGTGCTCCAGCCAGGCATCAGACCTGTGCCTCTGAGGTGGGAGAGCCAAGTTCAGGACATTGGTCCACAAGACACCTCCCAGCTCCACGAAAATATTACAAGCAACAAGGGAAAAACAGCAAATAACATACAAGGGAAAAACAACAAATAACACACAAGGGAATCCCCATAAGGTTAACAGCTGATCTTTCAGCAGAAACTCTGCAAGCCAGAAGGGAGTGGCAGGACATATATAAAGTGCTGATGGAGAAAAACCTACAACCAAGATTACTCTACCCAGCAAGGATCTCATTCAGATTTGAGAGAGAAATTAAAACCTTTACAGACAAGCAAAAGCGAAGAGAATTCAGCACCACCAAACCAGCTTTACAACAAATGCTAAAGGAACTTCTCTAGGCAGGAAAGACAAGAGAAGGAAAAGACCTACAATAACAAACCCAAAACAATTAAGAAAATGGTAATAGGAACTTACATATCGATAATTACCTTAAATGTAAATGCATTAAATGCTCCAACCAAGAGACATAGACTGGCTGAATGGATACAAAAACAAAACCCATATATATGCTGTCCACAAGAGACCCACTTCAGACCTAGGGACACATACAAACTGAAAGTGAAGGGATGGAAAAAGATATTCCATGCAAATGGAAATCAAAAGAAAGCTGGAGTAGCAATTCTCATATCAGATAAAATAGACTTTAAAACAAAGACTATTACAAGAGACAAAGAAGGACACTACATAATGATCAAAGGATCAATCCAAGAAGAAGATATAACAATTGTAAATATTTATGCACCCAACATAGGAGCACCTCAATACATAAGGCAAATACTAACAGCCATAAAAGGGGAAATCGACAGTAACACAATCATAGTAGGGGACTTTAACACCCCGCTTTCACCAATGGACAGATCATCCAAAATGAAAATAAATAAGGAAACACAAGCTTTAAATGACACATTAAACAAGATGGACTTAATTGATATTTATAGGACATTCCATCCAAAAACAACAGGATACACATTTTTCTCAAGTGCTCATGGAACATTCTCCAGGATAGATCATATCTTGGGTCACAAATCAAGCCTTGGAAAATTTAAGAAAATTGAAATCATATCAAGTATCTTTTCTGACCATAACGCTGTGAGACTAGATACCAATTACAGGAAAAAATCTGTAAAAAATACAAACACATGGAGGCTAAACAATACACTACTTAATAACCAAGAGATCACTGAAGAAATCAAAGAAGAAATCAAAAAATACCTAGAAACAAATGACAATTAAAACACGACGACCCCAAACCTATGGGATGCAGCAAAAGCAGTTCTAAGAGGGAAGTTTTTAGTAATACAATCCTACCTCAAGAAACAAGAAACACCTCAAATAAACAACCTAACCTTACACCTAAAGCAATTAGAGAAAGAAGAACAAAAAAACCCCAAAGTTAGCAGAAGGAAAGAAATCATAAAGATCAGATCAGAAATAAATGAAAAAGAAATGAAGGAAACGATAGCAAAGATTAATAAAACTAAAAGCTTGTTGTTTGAGAAGATAAACAAAATTGATAAACCATTAGCCAGACTCATCAAGAAAAAAAGGGAGAAGACTCAAATCAGTAGAATTAGAAATGAAAAAGAAGTAACAACTGACACTGCAGAAATACAAAGGATCATGAGAGATTACTACAAGCAACTCTATGCCAATAAAATGGACAACCTGGAAGAAATGGACAGATTCTTAGAAAGGCACAACCTTCCGTGACTGAACCAGGAAGAAATAGAAAATATGAACAGACCAATCACAAGCACTGAAATTGAAACTGTGATTTAAAATCTTCCAACAAACAAAAGCCCAGGACCAGGAGAATTCTATCAAACATTTAGAGAAGAGCTAACACCTATCCTTCTCAAACTCTTCCAAAATATAGCAGAGGGAGGAACACTCCCAAACTCATTCTACGAGGCCACCATCACCCTGATACCAAAACCAGACAAAGATGTCACAAAGAAAGAAAACCACAGGCCAATATCACTGATGAACACAGATGCAAAAATCCTCAACAAAATACTAGCAAACAGAATCTAATAGCACATTAAAAGGATCATACACCATGAACAAGTGGGGTTTATCCCAGGAATGCAAGGATTCTTCAATATACGCAAGTCAATCAATGTGATATACCATATTAACAAATTGAAGGAGAAAAACCATATGATCATCTCAATAGACGCAGAGAAAGCTTTTGACAAAATTCAACACCCATTTATGCTAAAAACCCTCCAGAAAGTAGGCATAGAGGGAACTTTCCTCAACATAATAAAGGCCATATATGAGAAACCCACAGCCAACACCATCCTCAATGGTGAAAAACTGAAACCATTTCCACTAAGATCAGGAACAAGACAAGGTTGCCCACTCTCACCACTATTCAACATAGTTTTGGAAGTTTTAGCCACAGCAATCAGAGAATAAAAAGAAATAAAAGGAATCCAAATCGGAAAAGAAGAAGTAAAGCTGTCACTGTTTGCAGATGACATGATACTATACATAGAGAATCCTAAAGATGCCACCAGAAAACTACTAGAGCTAATCAATGAATTTGGTAAAGTAGCAGGATACAAAATTAATGCACAGAAATCTCTTGCATTCCTATACACTAACGATGAAAAATCTGAAGGAGAAATTAAGGAAACACTCCCATTTACCATTGCAACAAAAAGAATAAAATACCTAGGAATAAACCTACCTAAGGAGACAAAAGACCTGTATGCCGAAAACTACAAGACATTGATGAAAGAAATTAAAGATGATAGAAAGAGATGGAGAGTTATACCATGTTCTTGGATTGGAAGAATCAATATTGTGGAAATGACTCTACTACCCAAAGCAATCTACAGATCCAGTGCAATCCCTATCAAATTACCAATGGCACTTTTCACAGAACTAGAACCAAAAATTTCACAATTCGTATGGAAACATGAAAGACCCTGAATAGCCAAAGCAATCTTGAGAAACAAAAACAGAGCTGGAGGAATCAGGCTCCCTGACTTCAGACAAAGCTACAGTAATCAAGACAGTATGGTACTGGCACAAAAACAGAAATATAGATCAATGGAACAGGATAGAAAGCCCAGAGATTAACCCATGCACATATGGTCACTTATTTTTGATAAAGGAGGGAAGAATATACAATGGAGAAAAGACAGCCTCTTCAATAAGTGGCGCTGGGTGAATGAATAAGCGTTTTCAGAACTCTAATGGAAAACTGATGAACTCATAAAAGTGCTAATAAAAGATCAAGATAAAAAAAAATTAATTACATGGGACTGAGTGAACTGATGAGGATGATTATAATTTTTGTGACTTTCTGTTTCAATTAAAAAAAATGTGTTTGTAACATAAAAAAGTAAAGATATGATATTAAGTGAAGAAAAAAAAAAAACAAAACGGCTTTGTTGAAAGCCTTCAGAGAGTTCAGGGTTTTACTGGGGCATGGCCACCCATCTCCTTGCATGGCCCTGCAATAAACCTTTCTCAGCTCCAAAAAAAAAAAATAAGTGGTGCTGGGAAAACTGGACTACATGTAAAAGAATGAAATTAGAACACTCCCTAACACCATACACAAAATAAACTCAAAATGGATTAAAGACCTAAATGTAAGGCCAGAGACTATAAAACTCTTTAGAGGAAAACATAGGCAGAAAACTCTATGACATAAATCACAGCAAGATCCTTTTTGACCCACCTCCTAGAGAAATGGAAAGAAGAACAAAAATAAACAAATGGGACCTAATGAAACTTAAAAGCTTTTGCACAGCAAAGGAAAACATAAAGAAGACGAAAAGACAACCCTCAGAATGGGAGAAATTATTTACAAATGAAGCAACTGACAAAGGATTAACCTCCAAAATTTACAAGCAGCTCATGCAGCTCAATATCAAAAAAAGACAAATAACCCAATCCAAAAATAGGCAGAAGACCTAAATAGACATTTCTCCAAAGAAGATATACAGATTGCCAACAGACACATGAAAGGATGCTCAACATCACTAATCATTAGAGAAATGCAAATCAAAACTACAATGAGGTGTCACCTCACACTAGTCAGAATGGCCTTCATCAAAAAATCTACAAACAATAAATGCTGGAGAGGGTGTGGAGAAAAGGGAACCCTCTTGCACTGTTGGTGGGAATGTAAATTGATACAGCCACTATGGAGAACAGTATGGAGGTTCCTTAAAGAACTAAAAATAGAACTACCATATGACCCAGCAATCCCACTACTAGGCATATACCCTGAGAAAACCATAATTCAAAAAGAGTCATGAACCAAAATGTTCATTGCAGCTCTATTTACAATAGCCAGGACATGGAAGCAACCTAAGTGTCCATCATTGGATGAATGGATAAAGAAGATGTGGCACATATATATACAATGGAATATTACTCAGCCATAAAAAGAAACGAAAGTGAGGTATCTGTAGTGAGGTGGATGGACCTAGAGTCTGTCACACAGAGTGAAGTAAGTCAGAAAGAGAAAAACAAATACAGTATGCTAACACATACATATGGAATCTAAAAAAAAAAAAAAAAAGGTCATGAAAAACCTAGGGGCAAGACGGTAATAAAGACACAGACCTACTAGAGAATGGACTTGAGGATACGGGGAGGGGGAAGGGTAAGCTGGGACAAAGTGAGAGAGTGGCATGGACTTATATACACTACCAAATGTAAAATAGATAGCTAGTGGGAAGCAGCCGCATAGCACAGGGAGATCAGCTCGGTGCTTTGTGATCACCTAGAGGGGTGGGATAGGGAGGGTGGGAGGGAGGGAGACGCAAGAGGGAAGAGATATGGGGACATATGTATATGTATAACTGATTCACTTTGTGATAAAGCAGAAACTAACACACCATTGTAAAGCAATTATACTCCAATAAAGATGTTAAAAATGAATAAATAAATAAAATAAAATAAATTTTAAAAAAAGTAAAATGACTTCCTGAACGTCCTTGCACATACATCCTTGTGCACATACAGAAGTGTTTCGTTAGGACAGATTCCTAGAAATAAATTGCTAGGCCAAAAGGTGTGCAGAAGTAAACTGATATTGAGCCCATGTCTTCAGATATGATTGTCACGGTAAATTCTTGAACGTCTGCGTGTGAATCACCTGCTTTGCTAATTACCTGCAGTTTTACAGGGTTTCCTCTGCCTCACATTGCTCACTGATGGGAGGATGTGGGTTTTTGTGCTCTGAAGCATGCCAAATCAAAAGACTTCAGGAATTTAAAAAAAGATACAATTCATCTTATTTTCAATTCATGGATAATGCAGATTGATTATGTTGTTAATTGGAATATAGCCTCCTATTCCAACGTAACTCCTTATTGCCCATGTTCAGGTAGGCTGCAGATTAAAGCACACCTCCTTGGAGTTGAAGCTGAAAGGAGTTTGGCTGCAGGTTGGGTATTGGCTCAGCCTCTGTTCCAGCCCCAGGAAGGAGGCAGATCATCAGGAACAATAATCCTACTGATTAAACAATAGCTGCTTAATCTAGCATCAAATCAGTGCTCCAAGCACTGCCGAGAGATCTTTTTTTTTTCCTTTTTTAATGTATAACTCTACCTCTTAATTTAATGTAGGCAATTTTCTTACTTTATACAGTCATGATAATAAAAATGACTTTTACTGTTGGAAGGTTTTAGAACTTTTTCAAAGATCCCTTTCATGTTTACTTATTTTGAATCTTACAGTAACACTGAGGCAGGGAAGACTTTTTATAGCTGAGGAAACCACATGATTTCTAAAAATCATACAACAGTAATGAGAGCACTGGGATTAGAAATTCCAAATATACTAATTCCAGTGTTGTTTGCACTACAACAAACCATGGAAAAGCAAGAGTTACTGGGAAATGTCAGTATTCAGAAATAGGTTGCTTTGCTTCTTGAAATATTTCAAAAGACAAGTGATGGACTAGCCAGCCTATAGAACTGTTTTACGCATTTGTATAAGAACAATCTCTTTTCAGGCTGTACTACAATTCTAATAATGGACATTATGATTTTAATAGCCATGTGCTTCATAAAATGCAGCTCAGGGAAATAGCTTAGAATATCTGAAACCATCATAAACTAGGCAATTTTCCCTGGGATAACAGGGCGATAGAAATGCTTTATTATCTCTGACTCCAAATACATATAAGGATTAAGTCCAACCACATTGTTACAGCAAAATTAATATACTGTGTTTATAACAGACACAATTTTTTCACCCTCATCATTAAAATATATGTGAAAATATATATGTGGCCTTAATTAGCAGATTCCAACATTCTGTTCCACCCAGTTACATAAATAGCACCCGTGTCCTAAAGAATAATGGATGTATCCTCCCAAATGTATTCATACATGGGTAATGTTTCCATCACCCACATTCTTGTCTACATTTAAAGCGATGGAGACGTCAAGGACACATGGTCTCACGTGGCCAGGGAGGCATATTTGCTCACTGTTTCTGGTTTATAGGCTAATTGGAATTTTAAAAAGATTTGCCACATTATCCTGGCAGATGGTATTTTGCTTTATCATTATTCATGGGTATTAATGACTTCCCTCTGGAGCATGTGTATCCTGTCTATTTTGAATTTCATTATGTCTCATGCTGACTGCTCCAAACAGAATCAGATCCAGTATTTTCTGTGTGGCGCATAAGCTGCCGATTGTTTGGCTGGTCAAAGTTTTAGGCTTGATTAGGAATTAAGTAACTCTTTGAAATGAAGAAAACCTTTTTCTTCTCTGTCCTGAGGATTACATTACATTTCTTATTTTGTTGAGCTCCTACAGGATAGCGTGTGATATCTGGTATATATGAAGACAATTCCAGAATGGATGCGTCTTTCATTAGCCTGAGATAATTAGACATCCTTTCTTTGTAGAAAGGTTGGGGTTTCCTTCCTAAATGGAGAAAATGTGTGAAAACGTGATGGAATAATCCGGCCCCAGAAAGTCATTTTTTAATTAATTCCTTCAACAAATACATATTAGAGAACAGCCTTTTCTTTGTTTCCTTGATCTCT
The DNA here is from genome assembly GCF_009873245.2 of Balaenoptera musculus. Classification (NCBI taxonomy): domain Eukaryota; kingdom Metazoa; phylum Chordata; class Mammalia; order Artiodactyla; family Balaenopteridae; genus Balaenoptera; species Balaenoptera musculus. The sequence goes on along the minus strand of NC_045789.1, from coordinate 66,143,592 downwards.
AGAATGCTTACGCCTAAATGAGGCAGCTGGCAGACCTGATTCCAACGAGCTAATTACCTGAGGGGAACGGTATGTGACAGTAGAGCAGCACAGAGCCGAGAACTGTAGTAGGTGGAGGCCACGGTCCTTACTTGGGGGTAACAAAAAGCCAGAGGAGTAGGATGTAGATGGAAACTTCTGATAAAAAAGAAAGCTTTTCTGCAACCAGAGGACACAAGTGTTGTTGGAACGTTCGAGAATGGGAGCTGGGGCTAGGGTAGCCAGACCTGGTGGCCTCGCTTCCTGCAAACCCCTTGCTGGATTCCAGACACCATGGCCACCTTCACACCCATCCTCCCAAACTTTCAAGAATGATTGTATTTTAACTAACCCAACATTGTAAATCAATTGCACTCCAATAAAAATTAAAACAAAACAAAACACAACGTAGGGGTTCAAGGTGGCAAAAAAAAAAAAGAGAATGACTGTATTTTGGTGCTGCCATTCAGCTGCTATCATAACTCCTTTTGCAACCAGAGTGAGACTATAGTGATGGTAGAGTCTAAAAGATGTGGATGGTGAGGTAATATCATCACCATATGGTAAGGTCGTGACTTTCTAGTTATGATTTTGGAAACAAGGATCCTTCCAAACTGAAATATAAAGTGATATTTTGGCCTACTTTTCTAAAAAGACACTTATTTAGTCATTGTTCAACAACCATTTTCCATGTATGTTAAGTCCTAGGGATACTAATAGCACTAAAGTTCAGTGAACATTGTGGTTAATCGAATTATACTTTGGAACTATATTCTTCCCCCTCACCCTCATAGGAGCAGATATTCTCCCTTTATTGATGTTGGACTTGACTGTGTGACTGTCTTTGACAACAGGATGTTATCAGACATGATACAGTAGATACTTGAAGGTTGCTTGTGTTGAAGGACATATGCTCTTGTCATCTTGACAATATTGAGTCTTCCAATCTGTAAACATGCTATTTCTCTTCATTTACTTAGGTCTTCTGTTTTTTATCTCAGTAATATTTTGTAGTTTTTAGTGTACTTTCATATATTTTATTAATTTATTTTTAAATATTTCATTTTTTGATGAATGGCATTTTTCTGTTTCTATCTTTAGCTATTATATAGAAATGTAATTGACCTTATATTCTGCAACCCTGTAGATTCCAAAGGATTTTTTTTTAACATAGACAATGATGTTATCTGTAAGTAAAGACAATTTTATTTCTTCCTTTTCAATTTGGACATCTTTAGTTTACTTACCTTATTGCAGTAGCTAGGAATTCCAGTACAAAGTTGAATGGAAATGGTGAAAGCTGATCAGAAAAGTTTTTTCCTGCATCTATTGAGATGATCATATTTTTGTTGGATTATCATTCTTTTTTCATTTCTTAATATGGTGAATTATATTGATTGATTTCCAAAAGCTAAGCAATTTTGCCTTTCTGGGTTAAAATTCTCTTAGTTATGATTATTATCCTTTTTATATATTGCTGGATTCATTTGATAATGTTTTGTTAAAGATTCTAAAATCTATGTTTATGATGAATATTGACCTGTAGTTTTCTTTTCTTTTTCAAAATACTTATTTATTTGGCTACGCCGGGTCTTAGTTGCTGCACGCAGGATCTTTTAGTTGCTGCATGCAGGATCTTTAGTTGTGGCCTGAAGGATCTTTTTAGTTGTGGCAAGTGGGCTCTTAGTTGCGGTATGTGGGATCTAGTTCCCTGACCAGGGATCGAACTGGGCCCCCTGCATTGGGAGTGTGGAGTCTTAGCCACTGGGATCACTAGGGATGTCCCTACCTGTGGTTTTCTATTCTTGTCATGTCTTTGCCTTGGTTTGGTATCAAGGCAATAATGGCCTCATAGAATGAGTTGGGACATATTTCTTCCTTCTCTAGTTTCTGGAAGAGCTTTGTGTAGAATTGGTATTATTTGTTTTTTAAATGTTTGATATAATTTACCATTAAAGTCACCTCTGCCTGGAAGTTTCTTTGTTGGAAGGTTATAAATTAGGAATTCAATTTCCTTGATCGATATAGGGCTAGTCAGGCTATCTATTTATTCTTGAGTAGTTGGGTAGTTTGTGTTTTTGGAGGAATTTGTCCATAGCAATTACGAATTTTTTAGCATAAAGTTATTGAATTTATTACCATAAATTTGTTGATAACATCCCTTATTATTCTTTAGTATTGTAAGATCTGTACTGTTGTCTCCTCATTCATTCATGATATTGATAATTTGTGTGTTACCTTTTTTATTGATGATATTGACTAGAGGTTTATCAATTTTAGCGATAGTTTCAAAGAATTAGCTTTTGGTTTCATTGTTTGTCTATTCTCTATTGTTTGTCCCATTTCTACATTTCTATTTCATTGATTTTTTTACTCTTATCTTTATTACTTCTTTCCTTCTGCATACTTTAATTTGTTCTTTCTCTTCCAGTTTCTTAAGGTAGAAGCTTAGATAATTTATTTGAGATCATAATACTTTCTAATGTAAGGATTTAATGCTATAGTTTTCCCTCTAAGCATTATTTTAGATGCATTCTACAAATTTTGATACAATGCAGTATGATATATAATTCAAAGTATTATCAGAATACAGAGAAAAGAGCCTTTAATCAAGCTAGGGAATGTTACAGGGAAAGAAGCATTTGAGCTGGGCTTTGAAGGATTTTTTTTTTTCCAGGCAGAGAGGAAGGTAGGAGCATTCTAAGCCAGAAGAACAATACACTAGGATTCATGAATTGACCTTTCCTTTATAAAGTGTGCTCATAAATATTTAATAACTATAGTCTATAGATAGAACATGTCTTTGAAAGGCAGGGACAGAGCCAGTCATTTCCATAAACTAAAAATGATCAAGGGGCTGAAAGTTTGTTTGGCTCTTGAAGTCGTCTTAGTTGATACCATTTTAAATGAGAATGGTATTGGTCCAATACAAAGTCAAGAAAAGGACTGTAATGTGTGAAATTCTTGAGTAGTGATCAGAATAAAGGTAAAATGAGATATAAATGAAAGCAATAGAGCAGTGATCTGGTTACTACTCTTAGTTATGGATACAAAATCATTAAGATGCATTCATTTATCAGAGAGATATTACTTTGGAGGCTCCAACTTCTCATCTACTTCTACAGCCATGAGATCTTTATCTTTATATAATTTCTTACCCTCTGCAGCAGATATAGATTGGCTCACTCAACATCTTTTCTATATATTGTTTTTATTGCTTTTTTCTAATACAAAAGTTGGAAAGCAAAAATACTCAAATTCTTATGCAGCCAGGATTTGGCCATGTGACATGATCTGGTCCATAGGATATAGGTGTACTTTCTGAGGACTTCCAAATTGCATTAAAAAGGGAGAGACTTCAGAAAAAAGTTTTTGTCTTTCTCACTTTGTCCTTCCCATATCTTCCTGCCTGGAGCTTGAAGACACTGACTGGCATTGAAGCAGCCATTTTTTTGACCATGAAATTAAAAACCATACATTAAAAATGACAGTCCAGGAGACAAAGTCAGGCTCCTTGATGACAGTCTTGCACAGGTGCATTAGCTCTGACCTACCTCCTTCCAGATTCCTTTTTTTGCATGAGAAAAACACACATTTAAGTGACTATTTTCATGTTTTCCGTCACTTGCAACAAATGCATTCTTAAGTGATACAACCCTTTTGAAACAAATGAAAAATTTCTATGGGAATGCTTGTAATTTCCATCTTTAATATACTTTCTTCACTGGGTTTCCAAGACATTAACCTCTCTTGGTTTTCCTCCTGCACTACTGGTGGCTTTTTTACCAGTTTCTTTGCTGATGCTTCTCTTCTCCTGGCCTCTGTGTTGGAGTGCCCTGAGGCTAAGTCTTTGAATTTCATTTTTTTGGTCTCATCTATCCTCATGGCTTCAAATAGCATCTATATGCTGGCAGCTCCTAATTGTATGTTTCTAGCTGAGTCCTCTTTCCTGAACTACAGATTCATTTGTCCAACTACCAGCTGAACATCTTCCTTTGGATATCAGAGTTGACCTCTTAACTTCAAAACTTGACTCCTACTTCTTCCCTCAAGCTGATTTAGCCTCAAGCTCCCTCATCTCTGTTGATGGCAACTCTATAATCTTCCAGTTGCTCATACCCCAAATCTCGGAGTCATCCTTGACAATTCTTTTTCTCTTTCTCACACTCTGCATCTAATCTGTTAAGACTTTGGTTCTACCTTAAGCATCTCTAAGATGTGTTTAGAATCTGACCACTTCTCACTACCTCTATTGCTACCACCCTGGGCCAAGCCACCATCACCCTTTGTCCGGACTACTGCAGTAGCTTCCTGAAACATCTACCTTGCTTTGCTCTTTCCTTTTCTACAACAGACTTTTCAAAACAGCAGCCAGAGTGATCCTTTTAAAATGAAGTAGGATCATGGTCACCCCTTTGCTCAAAATCCTGCAGTGACTCCCTATTTTACTCAAAATAAAACATAAAGTGTTTCAAATAGCTGTCAAAGCCCTTCAGGATCCAGCCTCTGGCATCTCCCCAGCTTCTCCCATTCTCTCCTTTGCTTACTCCCTTCCAACCTCACTGGCCTCATTGCTGTTTCTAGAACACAAGAAGGATACACCCATGTTATGGCCTTCGGGCTGGTTGTTCCCTTTGCCTGGAATGCTCCTCCTCTAGCTATGTTTGGATAATTGTCTCACGTCATGTGTCTGCTCAACTTCACCTTTTCCATGGGGCTGACTCTGACTGCCCTATTTAATATTGACCTCAGCTCCATCCACCACCCCACCCATGCTGCCTCTGTCCCCAGCACTTACCCTGCTATACTCCCCCATCCCCCAATTTGTAACCTTCTAACTCACTGTATAGTTTATCCACGAGCTCATGGTTATTTTCTATCTCCGATGCTAGAAACTAAGTTACAAGATGGCAGGATTTGCATCTGTTTTCTTCACTGATGTATCCTTGGTGCCTAGAATAGTGCCTGGTCCAGAGTAAGTGTTTAGTAAATATGTGTAGTAAATATTTGGTGCAGGATTGAATGAATCCCCATCCACAGAGGGAGGAGTTGCAGGAGGCTTTAGGGCAGCAGACAAATTGAGAAAGTAACACTTAAGTTGGAAGTCAAATTCAACATTGACCTAAAGCTCCTGCCTATGTGTGTCGATCGAAAATGCCTATGACATAATGGCTGTGCTCTTTTCTAATGAAAAAGGGACAACAAACATGATAGTGAATGTATGGGAAGTTTTTTAGCAGGGGCACATCTGAAAAGTGCTGAAAAAGTGTTTAAATAGAGTTTCTCTTGAATCCAGAAAACTCAAACCCTCCATTGAAGCCATTTGCCACCATAACATCCTTTTTAGACTTATGGGAAGAATTACATTCTTATTTTTATTTTTAAATTTTTTTGGCTGCGTTGGGTCATTGTTGCTGCGTGCGGGCTTTCTCCAGTTGCAGCGAGCGAGGGCTACTCTTTGTTGCGGTGCGCGGGCTTCTCATTGCAGTGGCTTCTCTTGTTGCAGAGCATGGGCTCTAGAGCGCAGGCTCAGTAGTTGTGGCGCACGGGCTTAGTTGCTCTGCGGCATGTGGGATCTTCCTGCACCAGGGCTTGAACCCATGTCCCCTGCATTGGCAGGTGAATTCTTGTGCCACCAGGGAAGTCCTACATTCTTATTTTAAATAAAACCCAGAGTTTTGCTGGCAACCTGTCCAAGCCTGGAGTGAAGCAAAAGCAAGAACCAGAGGCAGAGGAATTTCTGATCCTGAATACTATTGGAATTAAGTATGTGGGTGGTCTTGGGTGGTGGCTATTTTCATAAGAAATACACTTGTGTATTTGTAGACCTTGAGGTGAATTTCTCAGAAACACTGACTTTTACCTCACTAAGATTGAGAATTTGTTCCACTTCTGGAATGAATAAGCAAGCATTGTTTAGTCTCAATTCCTCTTCAAATTCAGGACTCTGGTTAGGTTTCGATGGGGGCTACTTGGCAAAGAACCCAGTCCATCCATAGAGGCATGCTTCAGCATGGAGTACAGCACACAATAGTCTGCATTATGATTATGCTACAGCTGACGGCTAGCCACTTGATAGAGCTCCTCTATGTTCATGACACTACAATAGAAATTATTTATTCTTGTGGTTGTACTGAAGGGTAGGGACCAGGGGGCTCTCACAGAGCCCGGAATTCGAGTGCCTCCTTAAATTTTGCACCCTAGGCATCTCACTTGCCTTACCCTTGTCGTCGTGGTCCTCCTGTAATCTGTTCCCATTCTGAACCGATTGGAGTTGGCATTAGATGCTCTAGGAAATCTAGAATTTCTTCATGCTAAATTCCCTTAAATAGTGTCACCATTTTGATTCTGATAGTCTCTGGCCTTGGACAAACCTTTCTTTGTTAGCGTCTTGAAATTATGGAGAGCTCTCTGTGGAAACTGTTATTTTTTGGAATAAATAATACCATTTGCTGCTGGAAAAGAGCATTTTCCTCCTATTTCCCTCTTTCCTCCCCAAAGATTGTCTTTCCGTTTCTCCCAAACATCATTTATTCCATTTCTGTTGCCAAATCATTGTGTTTTTGATAACAATAATTAAGAATCTGGTGGAAATTTTTTATAAACTAGCAATTGGGTTTAAACAAAGGCTTAAGGGTCAAGTTCTGATTAGTTGGACTCCTGAAAAGTTCTAACTAGAATGATGATGAATCCAGTTTTTTTATACATTAGGGGAGTCTTTTACCCATTTTTCTTTTTAAATACAGGCTTTTGTATATGATATTGCATTAGGAAAGACTAACCAGGTCAGCTCCTTGTAGCTCTGTATCTGCTGCTTTGGTCAGATCACATGAATTTACTCGGGTTGTGATAAGAAACTCTGCACCTGCACAGGGATGACGCTCCATGAGTATGATTCATCGACCAACTATATTGTCAGAAAAAACTCAGAAGTTGGTTTTTCTGGGGAAAGGCACTAACAGATCAGAGTCTTGAGAACTAATGATAATAATGAATATGCTTATAATGTGCAAAGACTGCTATCACATATCTTAAGTAGCTTCATGATAATCCCATGAGCTAACTCTTATTATTATTATTATTCTTATACGGTTGATCCTTGAACAATGCAAGGGTTAGGGGGACAGACCCTCAGCCCAGCTGAAAATCTGCACGTAACTTATAACTGATCCTCTATATCTGAGGTTCCTCTATATCCACAGTTCCACATCCACAGATTCAACCAACCTTGGATCACGTAGGGCTGTAATATTTACTACTGGAAAAAATCTGCATATAATTGGACCCCTGAACTTCAAACCCATGTTATTCCAGGTTCAACATTATTTATTTTAGATGAGTAAAGGAATATTCAAAGAATGTAGTAATGTCTAGAATTACAAAAGAAGAGGTGTGATTTGTGACCAGGTCTATTTTATAAAGGGGACAGAGAGGTTAATGCCACTGAAAGAAGATTTTTATTACTTACATTTCCTGAGAGGAGAGAGCATGCACCATGCCATGTAGGGGCATATGGGGAAGTACCAGAGTCGGTCAGGAGGCAGAAGGAAAAGGGAAAAGTATAGGTACAACCGTATTGGGGTTTCTGCCAGAAAGGCAAGACAGATTAAACACTTTGGGATTGGCTAGTTTGAATAATTCCAGCAAGTTTTGGGGCTTAGGGGTTGTCCCCAGATGTCTGGCCCTGGGTTGATATATGACAGGGGAAATATTGACTTGGTGTTAGTGAGATAAAGGAGGTGGTTGGAGGTATGGGCTTGAGATTGTAATATGACTTTTGTGCACCTGAGAAAGCTGGATAGCAGGGGAGACGTAAACAAATTTGGTCATCAGTTTGGCCCTGTGATAAATGAATGCCAAATAGACAAATATAGTCCAAGAAAATACAGCTAGAACAAAATGGTATCAGGGCAGAAACTTGACTCCAGATGTAAAGCTCTTTCCATGAAACCATCCAAACTCATCAAATTCTCCCTCTTCCGGCCTCCACATCCCTTACCCCACTCCACACCTCCTAGTTTGCAACATTAGTTCATCAACCACTCACTTGCTTTAGTTGGAAACCTGACCCATCTGCTACATCCTTCAATTCTACTCCTGAATATCTCTTCAATTTGTCCTCTTCTTTCTCTCTGCCTACTGCCCTTGCTTTGGGTCAGGCTGTCTCGACTTCTCAGTCTCATAATCCTATACCCACACCCAACTAGCTTCATCCTGTTTCCAGAATGATCACTCATAAATGACAAATTTGATTACATTACTTCCTTGCTTACATCCTACATGCCTCCCTATCTCCTTCATATTTCTCAGTAGAATACAAAGGGTCTTTCACGATTTGACCTTTGCTCTTCTAGCTGTCTATCCTACAAAACTATGATACTGTGTCCATCTACTGACCTGAGCCACAATCCTAGGGCTGGTGCATAATAGGATCTTATTAAATGTTTGGAGAATGAAGATATAGATAGATAGATAGATGATAGATAGATAGATAGATAGATAGATAGAGAGAGAGAGAGACAAAGACTGAGACAGAGAGAGAAAGATTGAAATTCTTAACCAAATTGGTTCTCTTAAAGAATTGAGTTTTATTGGTGTGCAGGAATGGACTCATTGCTAGTTTTTGTTTTTTTTTTTTTAAATACATTTATTTATTTATTTTTGGCTGAGTTGGGTCTTTGTTGCTGCACGCAGGCTTTCTATAGTTGCAGCTCTTCATTGCTGTGCGTGGGCTTCTCATTGCGGTGGCTTCTCTTGCTGTGGAGCACAGGCTCTAGGCGCACAGGCTTCAGTAGTTGTGGCACGCAGGCTCAGTAGTTGTGGCTCATGGGCTCTAGAGCGCAGGCTCAGTAGTTGTGACACGTGGGCTTACTTGCGCTGAAGCATGTGGGATCTTCCCGGACCAGGGCTCGAACCCGTGTCCCCTGCATTGGCAGGCAGATTCTCAACCACTGCGCCACCAGGGAAGCCCCTCATTGCTAGTTTTATTTTGGTTACTGTTAATTTTTCTTAAAAGATCTATAAGATTCTTGTGCCTAGGATAGGGAGTATAATGCATCCAGGGTATCAGTGTCTTATAGTTCAAATCTCTTGCAGTTAAGAACCAGGCCTGGAATAGAGGCACTGTCCTGCAGATTGTTTTAAGTACCACAAGGGGATGCTAGAGAGCAACAGAAACTCTAAAGAAACTTCTTTAAAATGTCCCCTTTTGGCCACATCCTCATTTCCTTGGTCTTGGTAGTAAGTAAGATGTTTTCTTCCATTTGGGGTTACATTTACTTAGTGGATATGGCTCTGCTGTGGATTACCCATATTTGTCTGCTTCTAATAATTTTCTTTATACCAATCCCTCAAAGAGCTTTATCCGTCTTCCCTGCTGTGTGGAGGGACTCCTAATATGCTTTCCTAGTCCTCAACTTTTTAAAAAAAATATTTATTTATTTATTTAATTTTTGGCTGCATTGGGTCTTAGTTGTGGTTAGCAGGATCTTCGCTGCGGCATGTGGGATTCTCCACTGCGGTGTGTGGGCTCCTCGTTGTGTGGTGTGGGCTTCTCTCTAGTTGTGGTCCACGTGCTCAGTAGTTGCAGCATGCAGGCTTAGTTGCCCTGCGGCACGTGGGCATCTTAGTTCCCCAACCAGGGATTGAACCTGCGTCCCCTGAATTGGAAGGCGGATTCTTAACCACTGGACCACCAGGGAAGTTCCTGGCCTCAACTTCTTGAATGCAATCTAAATCAACGTGGTTTTCAGAGGAAAGGAATAATGTTGGCCCATGTATCCACCACGGAACCAGCTAGCAGAGCAAGCGTCTTTGTATCAATTGCTAAAAGATGCCTCTTCTGAATGAACAAATTATGAAAAGTGCCACTGCTTCCAGGGTGACCCGAACTGACCCCATGGTAGACTTTGGGAGCTAAGTTTAGGCTGGATTTCAACCCTCACTCCTTTGGCCAGGCAACCTGGAGACGGAATTCCAGAAGAATTAGCGGACCAAAGGGAACTGAGAATAACATGAGGTTTAGGTACATTTTTTTTTTTTTTGCCACACCACATGGCATGTGGGATCTTAGTTCCCTGGCCAGGGATAGAACCCACGCCCGCTGCAGTGGAAGCATGGAGTCTTAACCACTGGTCTGACAGGGAAGTCCCCTATATACATATTTTTAAAAATTATTTTCTGGAAATTCTGCAAGGGAACTTTGTACAGAATGAGTGTGCATCCTGTGCATGGAAACACCTGCACTTTCCTAGTTGTCTGAAATGTTAGGTCTTAATCACAATGAGCACTATTTTTGTATTTCTTTTCTGTAAGTGGAATTAACATTCCTTTGTGCTTCAAAGACGCTCAGTTACTGAGTCCCAAGGGGAGGTGTTTAGGATGATCTGCTTTGGTTGTTGCACTGTCAGTTCAACACATTGTAGGAAACATGGAAATTTTCCCTGATGTTATATGAAAGAGCATTTTCATGCACCAGCCTAGCCTGATTTATTCTTTCCTGTGCATTCTTACAGTCTCCTTCTTCAATTCACTGTCTTGTCTGATTATCACAAGAACCATCTATCAGTTAGATTACATTTGACTGCATACATCACAAAATCTAAATATCAGTAGCTTATATAGTATAGAGGTTCATTTCTAATTTCACATCAAAGCAGCTTGGAAGTCACCTAGGCTGGTATAGTAGCTCCACAGGCATCAGAGACCCAGAAACTATCTTCCTGTCCATTCCTCCACCCTTTGTGTGTGGCTTTCATCTTTATAATTACCTCATGGTCTAAGATGGCCACTGGAGCCCCAGCCATCAGGCCCAAGTTCCAGGGAGAAAATAAAGGAAGGTAAAAGAGCAAAAGGTACTTGCCCCCTTGCTGAGTCAACCCCCTTAGGAGTCTTATTCCACAACTTCCATTTGTATCCCACTAGCCATTCCTATCTGCAAAGGAAGCTGGGAAATGTTTTCTAGCTGGGCACACTGAGACTCTTGACAATATAGGAGTTTGTTATATAGGGAGAATGGATATGGGGTAGGCAACTAGCAGCCTCTACCATATATGAGAATTCAATCTGTTGCCCAGGACAATACAGAGATTAGAAAACAAAATGCAAGAGGAGTTAACACATGGAGAGTTGCTGCATTGTCTTCATACAGTCACCGAATGCCTGTCTATTCAGTGGCTGCTGGGTGGAGTCAATCCCTCCTCCTGTCTTATCTTGAACTCACCTAGCTTCACTTACCATCAGTATATTCTCTATTTCCTGTGCTGTCCTCTCTCCTGGGCTCCAGATTCACATAGGCGATTACCAACTTGATAGCTCCTCCTGGAAGACACACAGGACCCTCAAATTCAAGAGGTCCCCAAATGAGCCTGGACACTTGCTGCTCCTCCAGTGTCCACGTACCGGATGCTCGAGCCCCAGACCTGCATGTCACCTGGACTCCTTCTCCTGGCTCCCTACACTCTCCAAGTTCTGCTTCCTAAGTCACTCCTGAATCCTCCCTCCACCCCGTCTCCACGACCATCTACAAGGTCATCATCCTCCATCACCTCTCACCTGGGCAGCGGCCACAGCCTCTTGACTGGTCTAGCCTTGTCCATTCTTCCCTCTCTCCAATACATGCTCCACACAACAGCCAGATAAATTATTATTAAAAAACCCCACCCGCCCGATTATGTCACTCCATACCTTCCTGCCAATCGATGGTTTCTTATTGCCCTTAGGGAGAAGTCAATAACAAGGACTAAAAGGCCCTGAGTGATCTGGCCTCCGCCCACGTCACTTTGCATCACTCTCCCCTTCACTCTGGCCCAGCCTCATCTGTCCCGCTGATGAACTAAGTTCTTTCCCATTTCAGACATCGGCACGGGCGGTTCTCACTGCCTGGAATGCTCTCTCCTTGGATCTCTACCTCTTCATTTAGTGAATCGCCACGAATTATTTGAGGTCTCAGACCCATGCACTCCCAAACCATGCCAGATGCTCACTGTACTTGTCCTTTGAAGCCTTCATCTGCTTTCTAATTACCTGCTCAATTGTAAGTTCCTTGGAGGTAGGCACCCCTCTGTCTTTTTCCTTCCTGTTTTCCCCGTGCCTGGCACAGCACTTAGCACATATTCATTCGATGACACAATCCTTCATTCGTTTACTCATTAACTCAGAAGTATTTGTCGATCTTCCTGTCCTCATTTACAGGTCAGTGGTGGGGGAAGACTTAGCAAAATAAGTACCCAAATAGTTACTTCATAAGAGTTCTGATCAGAGCTGCAAGTAGAAAGATAGGGCATTATGAATATACGTAAAAGGGGGCTCCAACCTTGTCTTGGAGGGACAAGGAAAAGTGAGTTTTCTATCAAGGACATAAATGGGAATGTTTTTGCCATGTCAACTTCAACCCCCCTCTGCATCCCCATTCCTAGCCTTACACTGTACCAACAAATACAAACCCAGTGCGAGACAAGTTCAGCTGAAACCTTTTTTAACCCATCAGTTTCCATAACGCTATCTTCTCAAAGCTTCTGATTTCAGAAAAATAATCCAGGAATTTGCCGCTAATTCCTCTGCCTCTCCCTCCACCATTTTCCTGCCCATTTTTCTACCGTCAGACACTCTCTGCCATCTTAGGCTGGTTCTGCTTTTATTGGAACCTGTGTAGAACAAGGTTCCATTATACCAAGCTAAACATGCCCCCCTATTCATCATCCCCTAGGCTCCTGAAGTGGGTCACCTTGGGTAAGTGAGATTGTGGCGGCCCTTATGAGTTTGCAGTCTGTGATGGCCCCAGGATAATGAACAAGAGGGGCTTAGAGATGGCAAGGGAGCTGGCAAGGGGTCCTAGGGGACTGGACTTAAAGCCCTCTCTCTATGTAAGTAAAAATAGCAGTTTGTAAAAATGCTTTTATTCAAGTTTATATAAAATTGAAGAAATATATACATAATGAAAGAATAAGAACATCAAGGAGGGTTTGATGGCAGGTCTGATGAAGGTTATAGGGTGGTTAACCGCCAACGAATTCTCCTCCACACCAGCCATCCTTTGACATCAGCTGTTGCTTACAACCTACTGGCATCCTTGAGATGTGATGAGCCTTGGTGGGCAGCCAAGCACTGCTGTGTCTTAGAAAGTCAGCCCACGAACAACGATGAAGTTCCTGGCTGGAATTTAGAGGTCAGAGACTTCATTTTGTGCCTTTTAATCTTTGGACACCCAGATTTCTCGTGGGCAAACCTCCACCTCCCTTATCCACAGGGTAAAAATTTCATGTGAAATCTTTGGGCAGGGGGCTGGGGGAGCCCACCCAGACCCAGACCCAGACCCATGCTCCTTACCTGAGTGGGTAAGTAATCCCCAAACCTTTGGAGAATTCTTTACTTCCTGTCCAAAGCAGCAAGGTGGCCACAAGGGGGAAGCATCACACAGAGATAGCGCTCGGGCTGGACCTGTTCTTTGTTCTGGCTTTCCTATTGTCATCCACAAAAGGAGGGCAGGTGAGCCCCACTGCAGGGGGCTGCTGTTCAGCCATGACCATGCCTTCCTGTGGTCTTATCATGGCCATACTGTGAATGGACACTCAATGAATAGTAATTTACATTCATGAATATGCAGGATTTAATTTATTAATGAAATTTAAGCAAGTCACTGAAAAAGATAAGGGGCAAATTTGTAGATTCCGAAGAGTCATCATGTGCTGAAAACTGGGAATCAGAGGATCTGGTGCAATGCACTCACTGGTTGTGTGCTTTCAGGCACGTCTCTTAACCTCACCTTTCATATGGTCTCCAAAGGCTCTTTCTGTGTGTATTGCAGGGCTGATGTGAGGATGAAGCAGGAGAGCATGGGCGCAAGCCCTTAGAAAAATGGTAAAGCAGGATTGGAAATCTACTAGCAGTACACTTTAGGTGAGTAAAGAAAATGCAGCTGGTTAGATCTCTATACTGATGTGATTTTTCTGAGGTGGGCAGTGCGTGTGTGTGACTCAATTTGATGTACTTAGCTCGATCTAATCATTTAGACCATCTCTTCAGACTAGGGTGCCAACTGTCCTGGTTCACCAGGATTTTCCCAGTTTTAAAACTCAAAGTCCTGTGCCTGGGAATCCCCTCTGTCCCAGGACAATGAGAACTCAGTATCTTTGGGACGCTTGCTCAGGCTTCCAATCCCCTCTCTTCTCCAGGAAGACACTGGTGTAATGCGGAAGACGGTTCACCTGATTCAGAGCAGTGAACAGGAGCCCGGGTCTTTGGATCCCTGTGGAATTCTCTGGATCCTGTTTTGAGGGTAGCAGGACTGGGCAGCTTCAGAGACTGTTTGGGTTCCCGCTACGGCTCTCATCTGGGGCCTTTGATCCCAAGTCTCCATCTACTCCACTCCTGAAGCTTTGCCCTCAGGCCAGGTCCCCAGCCCTCGATGCTCCTGCAGACAGGAACCAAATGGGCCAGGACCTTGATTGTGGACTCCCAGCCTCCAGAACCGTGAGAAATAAACGTCTGTTGATTAACGCCCCTACCCTGGCCCCGGAGCTGAGACCCTGCCCCAAGCCTTTCAGTGCCGCCCTGCCGTCCACCCCGAACTTCATGGCAGCTCATCTGTTTTGTGTGTGTCGGGGGGTGATGGCCCTGCTTCCTGGGTGCTGGGCCCAGCAGGTGGGCGTGATGCTCACAGGGCAGAGGCCACCAGAGGCACTGGGGCAGGCAGCTTCACGGTCTTCAGCCACGGAGGCTTGGTCCAAGAGCTCAGGCCATGCCTGCCTGCAGCCTGGTGTGCAAAAGGGCCTGACTCCCGGAATGTGTTCCTTGTCTCCCCTCCACCATAGGCCTGGGCACTTCTGGTCACACGCTTACCATGGGGAGGACTTAGGGAGTCAGAAGTGCTACCTCAGGCTCACTCGATTATCTCCTCTTCCGTAACGCCCGTCACTGCCCTTGTCATATTAGAAGTGTCAGCATCAGGTGTGGACTTTTCCCAGAAGCTTGAAACTCCTCCCACGGGGTGCCAGGGGAAGTGTGCGCTAGCCCAGATGTTTTCAGTGTTCCTCATTCATATTTGGGGTTCTGCTCCCGGGTGGGCGGAACTCTAAGATGACCCCAGGATTCCCAGCCTTTGGTGTACTCACCCCTGCTCCTAGTATTCAATAAAACACTAACCTAGGTGCTGCTGTGGAGGGATTTTGCAGATTCATTGACCTCAAGAGAGGGAGACTACCCAGGTGAGCCAGACCTGCTCACATGAGCCCTTTAACCAGATCTGGAGGTCGGAGACAGAAGAGTCAGAGAGATTGGAAGCATGAGACACGTGGCAAGGAGCCAAGGGCAGCCTTTAGTTGCTGGGAGTCATGCCTGGGTGGTAGCTAGCAAGACAACGGGACCCCAGTCCTACAGCTGCAAGGAAAGGAATTCTACTAACAACTGGAATGAGCTTTGAAGCAGATTTTTCCCTAGTTGATCCTCCAGGTAGAAATACAGCCAGCAGACACCTTGACTTCTGCCCCGTGAGACCCTGAGCTGAGGACTGGCTAAAACATGCTGGGCGCCTGACCCATGGAAACTAAGATAATAAATTTGTATTGTTTTAAGCCACTAAGTTTGTGGTAATTTGTTACCCAGCATAGAAAACAAATACAATGCCCCTCCTTAGGGAGAGGGTTCGAAGATGGAGAGGGGAAGCATCCTTTTATCTTCCTTCCTCCTCAACCCTTTCCTCCCCTTTCTTTCCTACAGTTCTTCCAATTGGAAGGGGCAGGCTTTTCCCGCCTTAGAACAGCCAGGTCTGTGGCCTTACTGCCACGTGAGAAGGACTATCTTCTCTACTGTTCTGAGGAAATCTATGATCCAAAACTTTAGACGTGAAATGACTCCTGCTCTGGATGTTCTAGAATGATTTGGAACTGCAGACACCCAAAGGTTAATATGGTGGCTTACCATCCCCCAAATATTGTCCCATTATATGCTACAAAGATGCAAGCATTATATGTGCCTGCAGTAAATGCTGAAAAGCTGGTGTTGATTCTGAACAACGAGCAAAACAGTTTTTACCCTTTACCATTTTCTGAAGAGGTCTCCAGCCCTGCTCAAAGTGGCTGGTTCTTTATTTTCTCTTCCACATTAATTTATTTCACAAATGTTGTCTCAACTCCCTGATATGCTCAGTGCTATTGTGGCTTGAAATACCCGGTGGTAGTACAGATTTAGTATTGGCAAACCATCTACCCATTTTCAAAAATTTGTGTCCATCACTGGGGGCACTCAGCAATGTGTCAGGGTCTATTAGAAGTCACAGGATCAAAGTAGTCCTTTATACTGGGGGGTCAATTTTTTTCGGAGATTAAGAGAATAAGCTAAGTGTTTTCAATATGTCATTTTAAAAGTATTTGTAATATTTAAAATAAATAGTGGTCAGTTTTGGAGGAGAATGGAGCATATGTATGAATCTTGAAGACAAAAACAGGCAATTTCAAAGCATTTATAGACTTGTTTTAGGCTGTGACTCCAGACTCTGGGGCCATGTGACCATTCTATTCTACTATTGGCAACCCACCGGGAGGTGGTTTTAGAAGACCATTGCTCATCTGTATGGAGAAAAGGAAAGGGGAGGGAGAAAGGAAGAGGAGGTGCCACCTAGGAGTTTATGGGAAGACTGAAGAATTGGTGGTGGTGAAGTTGGTCCATTGCCATCGAAGGAGCACTGAAGACCAAGGGCTGGTTAAAGTCATAGACTCAAAAGTTTGAAGCGAAAACTTTACTTATGGATTATTTTGTTTGTTTGTTTTCTAAGTTTATTTTATTCAAGTAGAGTTGATTTACAATGTTGTGTTAAGTTCTGCTGTACAGCAAAGTGATTCAGTTATACATATATATACATTCTATGGGCTGTTTTTAGCTGTATAAATGAAACTATGCTTTTTTGGGGATACATTTTTTGGGTACATTTGGTATATTTCCAAATATTCAACCAGAGGCACATTCCCTCAGAGAGGGTCAGGATTTTTTATTTGGAAAGCACAGAGAAATAAGGAGTCAAAGTTAAGGATTTTTTAAAAAAATATTTATTTATTTATTTGGCTGTGCTGGGTCTTAGTAGCGGCACGTGGGATCTTTAGTTGAGGCATGTGGGCTCTTAGTTGCAGCAAGCAGGATCTAGTTCCCTGACCAGGGATCAAACCCGGTCCCCTGATTGGGAGCACAGAGTCTTAACCACTGGACCACCAGGGAAGCCCCAAAGTTGAGGATCTGATGGCCAAAATAGACTCTTCATGCCTGATTTGGGAAAGTCACACATTGAATTGCAAGAGCCAGGCCCTTGAGAGAAAAAATAACATATTTTCCCAAATTCCAAAAGTCTTTCTTTAAGTATGCAGTACTGGGGCTTGGAGGACTGAGCGTATATATATCTATTTTTTCCTATAACTACAGAGCTAGGAGAATGTAGGCTATGACAAATTCAATTTCCTGCCACATAGGAAGGCAATTTCAAACTTTCTGAACTAGGAGGAGGTGTTTGGGGGGAGAGGAGAGAAGAGAGTAAGACAAAGCAAAGGATGCTGGGAAGGTGGGCAATGGACTCTCTGTGGGCAGGTTTGGGGGTGAGAAGACAGAGGAAGTTTTACCCCATATCCTGTGGGGAGGGGAGCTTGTCAAATTGCCTATACAATAAAAGGGTTAAATTAAATCTTTGAATTCTGTGAGCTCTTCCAGGTCTGCAATTCTATGATTCTAAATCTTCTTATGCAGATTGGGTGGATATTTCAAAAATCCAGATTATCAGCTTTGCTGGAATTTTCTGAGTTTCTTCTGATTGTGAAGTATCTGTCATATTGGGGTTATGGGGATTACAGAGAGGTATGAGGTAGGGATCACAATTCCTCTGCTCCCAGCTCCCTTTTCTCTCATGAACTGAGGTGTAGGTTGTCAGTCCCACGGACCTTTATGGGGACTCTTAATCTCATGAGCCTTCAGATTTTCTTCTTTGCACTTAGAGAGTAATTCCAGGAAGCAAAACAGTGACCAGTGGGAAATAAAAATCCCAGTGAGGAGACCCATAGGAACTGTTGATCACCTCTTCATCTTATGCTTCATTTTTTTTTTTTTAAAGAGCTGAGATACAGTTTATATACCATACACATTCATCCATTTAAAGTGTACAACTCAATGGTGTGTTAGTTTCTGCTTTATAACAAAGTGAAAGCAATTATATGCCAATAAAGATGTTAAAAAAAAAAGTGTACAACTCAATGGTTGTTAGTATGTTTACAGATACGTGCAGCCATCACCACAGTTAATTTTAGAACATTTTCACCCACTGGGAGATGGTTTTAGAAGACCATTGTCCTTCCTCACCAGAATCTTCTTCTCTCAGCCGTGGCAACCAACCACTGATCTGCTTTCTGACTCTACAGATTTCCGTTCTGGACATTTCATACTTATGAAATCGTATAATATGTGGTCTTTTGTGACTAGCTTCTTTCACTTATGACGTCTTCAAGATTCATCCATGTTGTAACATATGTCAGAACTTTATTCCTTTTGATGACCAAATAATACATTGTATTTTTTAATTGAAGTATAGTTGATTTACAATATTGTGTTAGTTGCAGGTGTACAACGAAGTGATTCAGTTATACATATATATATATTTTTTCCGATTCTTTTGCATTATAGGTTATTACAAGATATTGAATACCATTCCCTATGCTATACAGTAAATCCTTGTTGTTTATTTTATATATAGTGGTGCATAATCCCTTGTATTGATATGCCATATCTTATTTATCCATTTCTCAGATGATAGACATTTGGATTGTTTCCACCTATACTTCATTTTGTGTGTCCTGCAGTGTCTGTGGTTCTACTACTAGGCACCTAACAATGAGACCTATTTTCCTTTCCTAAAAACGTAAGTGGACTAGGAAAACCTGATGTGTCTGGGATTCAGACAAATCAAGTTCCATACTTGTCAAGTGGTGCATCAAGATGGTGCTCAGGAAAGAACTTCAGAGATGTCAGGGTCTCATGTTCCCTCAGAGGTGATCAGCCTCAGGAGACTTGACTTGCATCTACCCAACTTACTGAAAACCCCAGCCCAAACCAGCAAACCACCTGATAAGTCAGGAGCTATTTTATAAATTTACAATGCCTCCAAACAGACCTGGAATCAGGTGTTGGCTGGTTGATACATGATCTCCCTGTAGGAAAGTCTACATGAGAAGTCAGATTACTACCAGAAGGTTGCCTTGTGAGTACCACTGCAGGTACAGGGGACTGGCTCTAAGGAATTGACATGTAAGCCAAAATAGCTGGACAACTTTGATAAGTGTCTGATAGGCATTCTTCTGGTCAGGGCATGGTTTCTCAACAGTGCTGGATAAATACTGACCAACTTTTGTTGTTTTCACCATCTTCTTCTCATTCCAAGCTGAACACTAGCTTTCTGTGTATATTGAGATTTTATAATGTAATTATTTGAAACAGTAATATCCAAACTTTTTTTATTGTGCACCCCTATGATTAAAACTTTTTGAGTGCAAACTCTATATATGTTTATCTATTTATAAAATATATACCTGTACTACTACCAATTTGTATATTAAAATGGAGATTTATTTATTTCTCTAAATTAAATTGAATCTAAATTGAAATAGTAATTTTTTTTTCTATACCCCAAATTGTCTTGTCTTCTCCACTTAAAGAATACTGTTTTAGATTTTTTTGTTTTTGCATTAAATCCATCCCAGACTTAAAGTTACACTTTAATCATCTGATTTTTTACTTGGGTTGACTCTCATTTGTACTGACCTTACAAATCTATCTTTTAAAGTAGGTTATTTAGATGAGATCAGAAAGGCTGCTTTATCTGTTTTATATTGATTCCATTACTTTCCATTTTAGGTAAGGTGACATTTTCTATTCATTTCCCAAAATTCCAGGGGGCAGTCTACTGCAGCCTTCTAATCACAGACTAAAATCTTACAGAGGAGCTAATGTTCTGCACTCAGGCTTCTCTGAGGAGAGAAATGGTGGAGATGAGTGTCTGGGGGTGTCACTCCTAGCAGGAATGTGGGTTGATGGCACCAAGATGGTGAAATTGGGGTTAGTAATAGAACTTGGGAATCGGCAAGAATCATTGAGCGGCAAAGCTCTTAGAAGCAGGCACTGCGCTCTGCCTGCCTAACTATGCCCCCTAATGTAGTGATTGAACTGTAGAGATGTCAGAGGAACTAAAGTGAAGCTGGAGCCCCAGAGCAGAGAACATGATAGTTCCAGAAAATTCTTTGGTCATAATTGAGAGACACCAGTAAATTAGGATTTGGGTACCCTGGAGAGAACACTTGGGGTTCCAAATAAAGGATTTGCTAGGTTCCAGATAAAAAGGAATCTGCTTTCTGAGAGACAGGGTTGCTAAAAGATAGAATTCTGTCCTTGGACTATGTCAGTGGTTCTTTACATTGGTTGCAAATTGGAATCACCTGAGGAGCTGTTAAAATTACTGATGCCTGGGCTTCCCTGGTGGCGCAGTGGTTGAGAATCTGCCTGCCAATGCAGGGGACACGGGTTCGAGCCCTGGTCTGGGAAGATCCCACATGCCGCGGAGCAGCTGGGCCCGTGAGCCACAACTACTGAGCCTGCGCGTCTGGAGCCTGTGCTCCGCAACGAGAGGCCGCGATAGTGAGAGGCCCGCGCACCGCGATGAAGAGTGGCCCCCGCTCGCCGCAACTAGAGAAAGCCCTCGCACAGAAACAAAGACCCAACACAGCCAAAAATAAATAATAAATAAATTTAAAAAAAAATTACTGATGCCTGAGTGTCTCCAGCCCCGCCCCCACGAGCCCGGCCCAGAGATTCTGACTTCATTTGTCTGGGCTGAGGCTTGGCCGCTGGAATTTTTAAAAAAAACTTCAGCTGATTCTAATGTGCAGCCAGGGTTGGGAACCATTGGACTAGAGGGAAGAAGAATGGAGTGACCTCAGGAGATACAGGAGGAAGCTTGGAGGGAAGAGAACAGCCTAAGTCATCCTAGAAGGGTGAACCACAGAGCCTCCTGTGACCTCATTCCCCAGGCCCCCATCGACACTGTGAAGAGGGTGTTCGGAAAGAGAAGGCAATGGGGGAAAGGCTGGGATTTCTATGGAACCTCAGGAAGGTGGCCATGGAACCTTCTGTTTGGGGGCTACCGTCAGTCTTGGTTATAACAGTAGCTGTGACCCCCAGTAACTCCTTTGTGACGACAGTGCAGGACACAGAGAAAGTGCTCCATAAGTGGCATCTGTTATTGGATCCTTCTCCTTCCCAGTCCTTTCTGGGCCTCTCTGCACGGGTATTCTCTGGCCTAACATCTTATTTCCCTTCAATCCCACCATTTTCCAGGCATGGGAAGGAAGGCAAGAGAATGGTTTCCTCTGACCTAGAAATACCTGGGAGAATCTGGTACACGGTCTTCGGCAGGCATGAGAGTGAATATTCTGCAGCTGCAGTTCCCAAAATGAATTCCTTAGATGCTGCCTTCTGAAGATGTTCTCCTCTGTGTCCATGCAAGCTTGGGAAACGCAGCGAGCTTTAGTGCCCTCATTGAGATTCACGCTGCCCCTCAGGAGAGAAAATGCTCTGAGATCTTCTGCAGAAAGAGACCTGTTTGTTTTTCTTTAACTCTCGTGTCCCAACTCATCTGGCCGTGGAATTGTTTTTTTCTGCTCAGCACATTAACATCTTGCCTCTTTCTCATGACACACTTTTGGGAAACTGCCCCAGAAACTACAATCGGTGGCTTCATTCACAAAGGACAAAGAAGGCAGCTGCATCCTGTACACACGAAATGGGGCAAGAACCCCAGTTGGGCCCTGGCCTCTCACTGAAACTGTGCCCTTTTCCACCCCCTCTACCACCCCCTTCCTGTTGCCATGGCAATGCCCCTGGAGAGTTAGGACCAGGCTCTCTATTTCTTTCCTACACCCCTCCTCCCCACCCGCCTTTGTGTCTAGAAGAGCGCTGAACACGCAGTAGGTGATGTTTTGAAACATTGATTGATGGAGAGTTGGGGGGGTTCATTTGGACCATCTGCAGGTGGGCTGGGGAGGAGGAGACGGCATCCCATGGTTTGCATCTATATATCTGGTAGAAGAGCCAGCCAAGAGGGTGGGAGAGTGCAGGTCTGGGAACTCACATAGCCTTGGCATTGCCTGTTGTTTTGTTTTGTTTTGTTTTGTTTGTTTAGTGCTGGATCACAAATATTTCACAAATTAGGGATGGAGAAGGGCACATCCAAAAAAGAAAATATTTTGATTTCTTGGTATGTTTGGTTCAGGGGTGAATTTTTCTTTCAGTAAAATTTCTGGTCATGTTGCTTGCTAGGATGTTGTTTTTGTAATAAATAATTTTCTTTTAAGTCTGAGAAGAAAAGGATGTCCTACTTTCTCCTCTGTCTCTAACTGGTGACCGTATTTTCAAAGACCCAAACCAGGACACAGCCTGATTAATACACAGCCTCACAGAATATTTGAAATAGGGGGTCTGACAGGACTGAGTATTTGTGTGTGTGTGTGTGTGTGTGTGTTTAGATTTATTTTTTATTGAGGTAACATTGGTTTATAACATTATATGAATTTCATGTGTACAGCATTATATTTCTACTTCTGCATGCCCTACGGCGTGCTCACCACCAAAAATTTAGTCTCCATCTGTCACCATATAGTGATTCCCTTTACCCAGTTGGCCCTCCACCCCATGCCCCACCAGAGGGTACTCTGGTAGCCCCTACTATGATCTGGGATAGATATTTGAAATGGAGGTGCCAGTCACTCTGAGAAAATCGGGCGTCCTAGCTGCCGTGCTTGGATGCCTCATGAGTAGAATCATTTCTAAACTATAGAGTCAGTGAGGCCAATTTTGGTATCCATTGATGAAACCTGGGTACTATCCACATATTTTCTAAATTGATGTCCACATTTAAAAATTGTATCTATTGCTGCAAAGAGAAGCCTTCCCAGAGAGGGGAAAAAAACCCCAGAAATTCTATTCAGCGTCTAAGTACATGAAAGACCCGGTTATCTCCAGTTTGCTCTGCTGCCGCAGCCTGACCTTGGGCACTCTATGAATGAAAGGTTTGTGGGCATCTGCCTGATGCAAACCAAGTGCCTGGGAAAGCCTCACACTACTGTTTCTGTCTCCCAGCCGGCTGAGAAGGCTTCCCAGGGTCTGCAAGTACCAGTTCTTCAGGCGTGAGCGCTGGCGGAGGATTATAATTTAAATCAGCTGGTTCTTACTTTCTTAAGTGTGAAAAAAGGCCAGTGGTTAGGAGTGCATGCATGTGTGCGTGTGATGGGCTAGCATTTGTGGAGAATCTGCTGTGGGCTGAGAACTGTACCTATGAGATATATAAACTGACGTCTGCTTATTGATATCTGTATCTAATAGATAGATATCAATTTATATATCTCTATCTATTGATATGTACATATTTATAGATAAATATAAATATATACCATTTTATATATGTCAGATATATAGCTATATATATTTATTTCAGATATGTATCTGAATATATAGCAATATATATTGAATATGTATCAATATATCTATATCTATCATTTAATTTCATTTTTATAACTTTGTTTTAGTACTAATAAGGAGAAAAGGAAATGGAAGCTGAAAGTGGGTAAATACATAATATGAACCACATAGGTCAGCGTGTAATTTTCAGCTTATTCGTATTCAGCTCTGATTCCTTTAAAGAGACACTTGGGGTTTCCCTGGTGGTGCAGTGGTTAAGAATCCTCGTGCCAATGAAGGGGATGCAGGTTCGAGCCCTGGTCCCGGAAGATCCCACATGCAGCAGAGCAACTAAACCCATGCTCCACAACTACTGAGCCTGTGCTCTAGAGCCCGAGAGCCACAACTACTGAAGCCCTCGTGCCTAGAGCCCATGCTCCGCAACAAGAGAAGCCACCGCAATGAGAAGCCTGCGCACCACACTGAAGAGTAGCCCCCGCTCACCACAACTAAAGAAAGCCCGCGCACAGCAACAAAGACCCAACGCAGCCAAAAATAAATAAATAAAATAAATTAAAATAAAAAATAAAAAAAATAAAGAGATGCCTGTTTCTTTAACCTTGGTCATGGCCAAGGGGCATGTTTAAACCTCTGATAGGAGAGCATTTTCATGAATGAGAAATATGAGTCTCCCCATCTGCCTGCCTAGGGCCCACATTCCAAGTGGGATGATCAACACAGCACCTACCTCTTCTTGCATGATCTTACAGAAGGACCTACCTCTTTCAGAAAGGACCACAAGACTGTAGACTGCAGACGCCAACAGGACACAAACAGTATTAGAATAGGCGCGTAAAACGCAAAAGCTACTTTTGTATATAACAACATAAAAATTCTTATTTCCCTAAGTCAGTTGGAAGGAAGCATGAAATCAAACAAATTAAGACTGTAAGATGAGAGTGGGATGAATTGGGAGATTAGGACTGACATAAATACACTACCATGTGTAAAACAGATAGCTACTGGGAACCCGCTGTATAGCACAGGGAGCTCAGCTCAGTGCTCTGTGATGCCCTAGATGGGTGGGATGGGGAGTGGAGGGAGGTCCAAGAGGGAGGGGATATATGTATACATATAGCTGATTCACTTCGTTGTACAGCAGAGACTAACACAACAATGTAAAACAATTATACTCCAATTAAAAAAAAAAAGACTGTAAGATGAAAGGCTGGGAACCTTGGATTGTATTGATTTCTGAAAGAATGGTTGGTTAGCGCAAAGGAATGAATAATTAATGAAATTTCAGGGTCCACCCTCAAGAGTCTAGACTAGCACCGTCCAGTAGGAATATAATGAGAGATGCAAATGTGAGCCACATATGTAATTTTAAATTTGCTAGTAGCCATGTTTAAAAGGTAAAAAGAACCAGGTGAAATTAATTTTGACAATGTTACTTAACCTAATATATCTAAAATATTATCATTTTAACACATAATAAATTGTTAACAAGATATTTTACATACCAAGCCTCAGAAATCTGGTATCTTATACTTACAGTATATCTCAGTTCTGATTAACCACATTTTAAGTGCCCAGCAGCTGCATGTGGCTGGTGGGTACATACTGGAAATCAGATTCAGACCTTTAAATAAACCTAACCTAGTAGTTATAAGGCTGAAAAAAAAAATGGAAGCCATCTAAATATTTGACAATGCTGCATAAACAATCATCCATCTATACAATGGAATCTTAGGTATTCATTAAAAATAATGTTATAGAAGAGAATTTATGTGAAATGTGTTCAAGAGATAGCGGGAGCTAGAGTCTAAATAACACTTTATTTATTTTTTGCCAGAAAGACATTTTGTTTATTTTAGATGAAGTAAACTGAATAATATACAAACATCAATTCTCTCCAACAGAGTTAACAGACAATTACATTTAAGTCAAAGTCATTAATAAATGTGGATCCTGATAATTCAACATATGACCTGAGAATATTATCTATGCTACTTTTCACTCTAATTTCACCTAAAGCAATAACTATACTTTATTTATGTCCATGATCATAAATTAATAACACCTCAAAAAATTCAAATTCCGTCTAGATAGAGCAATAGCAAGTGTTAAATAACTCTTTAAAGATGGCGTGTTCTAAAGGGGAGCAGAGAAATGGAGCCGGAGTGAAAGAGAGTTGTCGGGGCAACACAGGTTTGTTCATTATTTGTTTCTTTGTTTCAGATGGGAGAGATTACAGTATGTTTGCTTACTGATGGAATGGGGGGAACAATTGATAAGAAGTGAATTGCAGAGCGAACTTTTGAGCTGGTGAAAGGAAGTTGGATGGAGTGCAGAATGGAGACAGTGGCGTTAGGACCAGGCAGTTCATCCTCTGTACCAGGGAAGGCAAAGCATGTGGGCACACGTGTGGGGCTGGGAGATGGCGGGGGAGAATGTAGAGGTTCTCTTCTTATTGCTTCAACTTGCTCGGTGAAATAGGAAGCAAACATTGTTGTATCCCGAAGGAGTTACTCCAAGGTGCTACACATGTTTCTCTCTGTTAAGTGGGAATTACGGGCATTTTAAATGATCTTCTTTTTGCTTTTGTAGTTTTGATTTCTAACAAGTGTGTAATATTATATATTTTTTCTTAGTAGTAGGTGTCATCTCCCAGTGCCCTCCTTTCCTGCTGTTCATAAAGGTGATCCTAACCAGTCCTGCCATTTACCCATTTTATGTCCTTGAAGGAGTTACTTGTGTCTTGGTTTCTTCGTTAGTAAAATGGGGGATGTTGATGTCTGTGCTATTTAATCCACTAGGTTGGAAGAGTATTAAATGAGAAAATGTAAGCAAAAATACTTTGAAAAAGAATCAGCAAGGCATGGATATAAAATGTTCTTGCTGTGGTTATTTCTAGTCTTGATAGGGAAGTATGAGGCAGGGGCAGGATCTAAGAATAGGATGGAATCATCAACTCACCTCTCACAAGTTACAAAATAGTTTTAAGAGCAAAAACTACTTTTCTGATTCAGACAGTGCTGCATTCTTTTGTTAAGCTTCTGATTAAAAGCTTTATGCTAAACCCTGGAAAACAAAATATGAAACATGTTTCCTTTGCTGTTACATTAAGTTAACTTGATTACTTGATGCTCTAAGCTAAACTGTTTCCTACTGAGACACGTTTTTCTTTTTTGGCTTCAGATACATTAATTGTGACATTTACCCACATTTTTGCATTTGTATTCAAAACCACCCAGAGAATATAAAACCATGATTATTCTTTTGTTATTTTTTTTCAAATTACTGTAATTGCATTGTTAGATATGCTTCAGCCCATGGGCCCTGCTGATTTGTCATCATTAGACACCTTCATAGAACTCTACTAAATAAAAAAATCACAAGATGAAGATAAAACGACTTATTTAAGGCACTTTGCATGAATTAAGTAATGATAGTGGAGTCACATAACTCTTCCTCAAGTATAATTCTGAACTGCTTTTGTGTTTCCTGGCATTTGAATATTTCATTGTCAGCCTCAAGGATTATAAAATGAAAAGACAATACAGAGTTTTTGCTGTTGTACAATGTGTAGACTATTAAAGATAAATGCTCGTTAATCTTTGCTTTCAACTTATTTACATCTTCTCCTTTTTTATTGTTAGTGTAACCCCAGCTTTAAAGACCATTTTGAAAAATGAGAAAAACACAACCATCTCTTCATCCGAATATAACCATTTCGTATTCTCGGTCCATCTTTGTCCTTTCACATATACAGCCTTCCATGGCTGCAATATAAATTGCAAGGTAAATTGTACGTATACAATTTTGAATATGAATTTGTGGAGTTGTATTTAAAAGAGTGTTTCTCAGGTACAGAATAATTGCCCAAGTTATGTCAAAACTTGATTGTGTTAGAAAAATACTGAGATCAGGAGACCTTGTGGGGAGGAAAACCCTCTGGATGGGGGGTCAGGAGCAAGACCTGATGTGGTTGTGGTGGATGTCTTCTCAGATGGTCCTTGATTAAAATTTTGAGCATTTTAAGCTCCTATTTTGATGAAAATCCTATGATTTACACTGTCTCAAAACAATTTCAACAACGAAATGTTTTTCGCAATCGCTGTCACTTATTTCACACGCCACCATGTTTCAAGCTTGTGGTAGGTTGATTGCAAATGTGACCCCAATGTTTTACCCCTCCTTGTACCCTCACCCTTTGCAATGTGACTTTGCAACTATTCCCATTAAGAAATACAATCTGTTCACCATCCCTGGAATCTGGGCTGTGCTCCTGTTATACTTTGGCCAGCAGGATGCAGCAGAAGCAATGGTGTGTCAATTCCAAGCTTAGGACTCAGAGCTTGTCCTCAGAGATTGTGTGCACATCCACAATAGCCTGCACCAGCCTGCCGGAGGATGAGAGACCATGTGGATTAGGGCCAAGTCAGCCCAGCAGAGGCTCAGCCCCCAGCCAACCACCGACTGACCACAGATGCATGGGTGAGCCCAGTCAAGATGAGCTGAGCAGGCCCAGGTGAGCAGATCTGCTCAGCTGAGAACTCATACATGGTTGCTCTTTTAAGCTACTAAGCTGTAGGGTGATTTATCGTACAGAATTATTTTGGTAATACATAACTGATATAAAGTTGTATCACATTTTGACCCTTGGCAAATTCTATTGGATAATTTTTCCCCTTGAGTTTCTATTGTCACAGTAAGTTAATATTGGAGTGGGAGGCTATAGAGAGGATATATGCTTGGCTTCCATTGCCATCACCCATCTTCCACGAAAGGCCAAGGATTGGTAGAGACTATAGATTGACTGAGAAGTACTTTGAATCCCCATTGAATGCTTGAGCTCAGACAATCTACCTTACGGCTTTCATGCATCTTTCTTCAATGGGCTGAATGTGAAGTAGGACTGATGTTATTTTATTTTTTCCCTTTTTTAACAAATCCATCAAGCCTATAATCTCTTCTCAACAGAGTTTCAAGTGAGCAGGAAACTGAAAAAGATAAATGAAAGTTGGAGTGGTATTGTTAAAGGAGAAATGGTCTCTGTAACTGCAGGTACCATCTAATTAACCTCAGAATCAGGCAAGGACCCTGAGAATAGAAGTGCCCAATTCACAAGCAACTAACTCAACCATCTGAAATTTAAGCAATTCATCCTTTTGTAGGGGAGGTGCTGCGGCTGCTGTTGTTATTTATTTTCATGCTAATTTTAAATGATTTAGGGTATAGATGTACCTTCATTCAGATGCAGTGTTTCTCAGTACAGTGTGTGTGACAGGTTCCTCCTATGGAGTTACGTCACTGATGGACTCAGGTATCTCACAGGTCAAGTGAGTTCCCAGACAGCAATAACCCCTCAGCAAACAGCCAGTCTTGTCCTCTGTATGGCATTGAGTTCCTGATTTCTTATTAATATGCTCTGATAAGGAGGTCGATTTAATCTCTTTGAGGAAGAGGGAGAATGAACTAAATCTGTTCTTCCTCCATCTTTTGAACATTCCTTGTACATGTTGCATGGTAAAAACGGCACATACAATTACTATCATTTTTATTTTTAATTAGAAAAATTACTTCTGCTCCTTTCACACATCTTATTGTACAGAAAACAGTCTTACATATGTATCTGAAATAATGTACTATCACACACTTTGTTTAAAGGCAAAGCACCACAGGTAAAGCTAATCAGCTGTCCAGGGCTCTCACCTTATGGGATCTTCCTTCCTGATTTTACCTTAATTTCTGAAAGTCAGAAATGTCATCTCCCAAAAAATGTTAAGGGGTTTGTAAAAAATAATTACTTTATTCAATATGATAGCTGTAGAAATGGAGTATATTTTCTTTAAGAAACGAAAAACTAAGAAGAAAATGCCAGGTAACATCACTGGCATGTCAGTATAGACCAGCAGAAAAGATTCTGTTGTAAGCCTGTCTCCTTGATACCAAGAAGACATTCTAGCCCAAGCTTTTAATATGCTTCCTGTGTTTTCACTAGATGCTTCTTTTCTGCTGCTTTTCATTCATCCTTTTCCATATTTCAAATCAGAGTGTTGGTATAGCCTTTAAAACTTCATTAACAGGAGCAAATCCAGTATCCATTGATTTATTCTCAAAAGGCACTCTCACCCATCAGATTGCCCGGCAGTTTCATTCTCATGAATACTCTAGCCATGGGAAAACTCAACAGAACACAGATGAATCCAGTGACTACAAGAAGGAGTCTAGGGCCTCCCTGGTGGTGCAGTGGTTAAGAATCCACCTGCCAATGCAGGAGACACGGGTTCGAGCCCTGGTCCGAGAAGATCCCACATGCTGCGGAGCAACTAAGCCCGTGTGCCACAACTACTGAGCCTGCGCTCTAGAGCCCGCGAGCCACAACTACTGCAGCCCGTGCGCCTAGAGCCCGTGCTCTGCAACAAGAGAAGCCACTGCAATGTGAAGCCCACGCACCGCAAAGAAGAATAGTCCCCGCTCACCGCAATTAGAGACAGCCTGCATGCAGCAACGAAGACTCAACGCGGCCAAAAATCATAAATAAGTAAATAAATTTATATTTTAAAAAAAGTATAAAAAAAAAAGAAGTCTATTTAGTTTTGGAGTGTTTGGTGCCTTGGATCAGTCGAGCATTATGAAACCCAAACCTCCCACTGTAGACAGAAAGCTGGATGTGAGTTCTTCATACTATATTGTCCATTTCCTCCCTAGGCCAAGAAAGCTGCGAGCCTCTGCTGCCCATGCTTATCAGTCACAGAGTCAACGCTTGAAGTTCAACAGTAACATCATAAACTGTTCCTCCGGCGATGAGGAAGTAAGACACCACCACCAGAGCGCACACCATCACGGTCAATGGCAATGTGCACCCAGGGTGGCTTCTTCAGCCTCGGACTGGGTCATTCGAACACTAAGAACAGGACTCGGTACAAAGCCTCCGTGTTGGTCATGGCAGGGGTGGCATTCCACAATTATTTTAAAAATTATTTAAAAAATTTGTTTTATTCAAGTATAGTTGATTTACAATGTTGTGTTAATTTCTGCTGGACAGCAAAGTGATTCAGTTA
Source organism: Balaenoptera musculus (assembly GCF_009873245.2). Taxonomy (NCBI): domain Eukaryota; kingdom Metazoa; phylum Chordata; class Mammalia; order Artiodactyla; family Balaenopteridae; genus Balaenoptera; species Balaenoptera musculus. The sequence continues at coordinate 66,113,032 of NC_045789.1, read as the reverse complement.
TACATATACATATATACAATCTTTTTCATATTCTTTTCCGTTATGGTTTATCATAGGATATTGAATATAGTTCCTGTGCTATACAAGAGGACCTTGTTTATATTTTTTTAAAGTTGTAAAGTACAGAAAAATAGAAGGAAGAAAAGTAGAGCCTCATAATCCTACGAATAGTTTTGGAGCATTTATTTCCAGTCTTATAAGTATTTTTCTAGACATAATTGGAAATGCAAATGAATAAACACACAGAAGGCACATATAAAACCTAAATAGGGGGGAGGAGCAAAGTCAGAAATTCAAGTGGATTTGGAAGACGAGTGCCATGTGCCATTAAAGAATGAGGGTGATCCAGGTGCCAGAGGGTGGTGGTAGTGAGAGCAGGGTGAAGTTGTGGGCAGGCAGGCTTAGGTCAGGACTTGGCAGAGAGCAAAATTCACCATTAATAACAGAAAGCAGAGCGGACGTAAATCTGGAGCTTCGTAAGTGCCAGGCATCGTGCTAATCGCTTTCTATATGGTAACCCATTTAATTCTCCTGACAACCCTGTGATTAAAGTGTTACCGTTACCCCCATTTACACAGGAGGAAATATTAAATAACTTGCCCAAGGGTGGAGCTGGGGCTCAAATCCATGCCGTCTGTTTACAGTGTACTTGCCTCTTAAATGCTATGTGACTATTTTATTATTTTCTTTATTATCGTTGTCGGTCTGGACTCCCCACGGGACTCCAACAGGCACCTTAGCCATTTAGAAGGAGCGCGTTTGGCACAGCTGTGGAGAGTGTCACCTCACCATTGCAGTGATTTCTTGACTTTCAAGCATGTTCCTCTGAAACCGAAATCTGAGTGTCATCCATCACCGTTGATTTGTGCTAGTGCCTATCAGTACCTTTTCTTCTTTCCACTTTTCTTTCAGAACACAATAAATTATATTCAAACGGCAGTCATGGAGGAAACTTTCCTTTCCTTCTTCATCAACAACGCTGATCGATGGGCGCGAAAGCCCCCGGCAAGCAGCATCTGCTCTAACTCAAGGATCCCCGCCCGGGCAGAGGATGAAATTAACAGACACAGAGCAGTTTTGCAGCTCAACATTTGTGCAAGTCTGGCACATGCACACATCATTAGCAACTCTATTTGAGAAGCAGGATCAAGGAGGTGAGCAGGAGAGGGGATCTCATTAAAGGGATATTCAAGGAAGAGGAAATTCAGAGCATTTAGGTAAAGCTTCATGGCTAAAACAGATGAACAAATAGCCAGGTAAGTTTGGGAGGTGTTGACAGACAATTTACATCATTTTGCCTCTGCATCTTCCGAAACAGAGTCGTGTTATGCTGCCTATTTTACTTAGCTCCGTGGGCTAAAACGAAGCCTTTAGGAGGGCAAAGGTTTTGCTGTCCTGTTCATTGCTGTAATCTGGGCTTGTAGCATATAAAATTAAATATTCATGGAATGAGTTAACGTATACTTGCTCAAAGCTTACCTTGACCTGAGCGAGGCAGATAAGGTCTGGCGTGCTCAGCAGGAACCAAAGCAATATGCATGCCAGAAGAATGGCAACTTCTAACTAAAACTGACTGCTAATTAAAGTGTATGGAATCCGTGGTAAAACGTTAGTGGCATGCCTCTCGTGTGCCCACCATTATTCTAGGCAACAGAGGAGATACAACCGAAGCACAAGACAAGGAAGATTGTGATTGGCCAGGCATGCTCTAAGTTCAATACTAAAGGCTTGCTATTGGCCAGGCACGTTCTAATTTCATCATTAGCGTTAGCATGTTCAATTCTGTCAACACCACCTACGGGGTAGGTTGGTAAAGTACAAGTGTGATCATCTCCGTTTGACATACAAGGCAACTAGTACCAGGTCAATTTAGTAACTTGCCCAGAGTTCTAGGCTGGCAAATGTGGAGCTGGGATTCCCCCTGCCATGCTCTTTACTGCCATTCTCTGTGTTCTCAGCCCTTTAGGAATTTACCCTTCATTTGAGGACACAAAAGGAACACATATGAAGCAGAGAACAACTAAATCTTAAACTCTGTGGCCCTGGCAGCAAAAGGGAGAGGAGTAAGTGTAGACTGGAGTTTTGAGAGAGAACTTCTGGAAGGGGGCTGTACTAGATCTGTCTAGAATTCATCATTGGTTTGTTTGTATATCCATGTCTCCATCCTCCCATCTACTCATCCACTCAGTCTTCCCATACACTCACCTAACAAACATTTTTTGAGCTCCAACTACGTGCCAGGCCCTGAGCACTGCGGTGGTGGCTTTTGTGCTGAAGTAGTCACCTGTTAGCAGTCTTAGCTTCTCTGCCTGGGAGGGCTAAGATGAAACCACACACACGCACCAACAGAGGGTCTCCTCTAGGCAGGACCGTTTGGTGCTGTCTATCAAAACTGAGAATGTGCGTACCTGTAGTACTGCAATCCCGCCTGCTGGAATTTACCCGTGGTGAAGTGATCGGTGCACAAGGGTATTCTCTGCTGTACTATTTTCAACAACAAAGTATTAGAAATAGCCCCATGTTCATCAAAAGGGGACTGCTTAAATAAAACATGAGAGTACACCCAAAGAGATTACTAAGCAGCTGTAAATAGAAGTGAAGAAGCTAAAATGAGACTATCTTTAAGACATTTAAGTGAAAAATATCAAAGAGCATATGTATAGTGGGCTACCATTTAGGTAAAAGATGGGGAATATAAACATACTTGGTAGGATATCTATAAAATATCTCTGGAAAGATACACCAGACACTGATCACATCTGTGGCTTTCAGTGGAGGGAGCAGGTAGTTGAATGGCAGGAGAGATTTTCATTGGATACCATTTTGTATATTTTGAATTTTGAACCTTGTAAGTGTATTGCCTATATTCCCCTACAAAACACTCTTTTTCTTTCAAAAATTCATGCACCCAGACCCAAGTATTAGTGGTGTATCTATGAGTGCCAGAGTTTTCATTTTGGTCTCCTGAATCTTTCAAGGCACTGAGAATGGAATCTTAGGTGCCAGGATGGAGTGACATCTGGAACCCACAGCAGCCTGACTCGTACCTGAAGTGCTGTGACATTTGGTTTCTGTCCTTGGCTGGTCCGGATACCCTCCCCTCTTCCTCTTCCTTGGCCGAGGGGCTTCTCCCCAGACCTTGGGTTTGCAATTTGCAGGACGGTGGTCAGGGTGGGCCTCACTGAGAAAGTGACATTTGTTCAAGGCTTGAAGTCGATGAGGGAATGAGTCCCGAGGGTATTGGAGGAGGGATTCCAGAAAGACAGAATAGCAAGGTCAAAGAATTGGAGGCAGGAGTATGCCAGGCCAGGTGGCAGGTGTGCCTAGAATGGAGTAAACAAGAGGGAGGGAAGAGCTGAAGACAAAGGAGTAGGCGGCAGTCTGTGTGGGGCTGAGGGAGGTGTGGACGGGAGGTCTTCCTCTCCCTTCCTTGAGATTCCACATCCAGACACTGCCTGTTTGTCCATCTCATGTCCCAGTTCTGCCAACTGGTTGCTGCCTGGTTTCTGAGACCCAGCCCCTGTCCTGCACTCAGATCTGGTTTTGGTTTCACGGCCTCATGCCCAGTCCTGGTGACCAGTCCTGGGACCTGGTCTCTCCCAGGTTGGGGAATGGAGCCCGAATTCTGGTTTGCACTGGAAAGTGCAGCCAGTTCAGTCCCCACAGGGATTATGGACACCGTGAGGACAGACAGGGGCAAGGAATCCAGAGACTCATCTTTCAACCCCCGTGCTACGTTGGGCTTCCTCACAATTCTCAAATGGCACACCTTTACCTTGGGTACCCTTGGACTTGGATCCCTCATCCTCAGTCGCTCCTTCCCCACCTTGTGTGACTCGCTCCCTATTTCACTCAGATGAGTCTCAAATGCCCTCGTCCTCAGAGAGGCCTTCCCTGACCTCCTGATGTAAGGCAACACCTCCTGTGCCCCCAATCCCCTTACTTGCCCGAATGTTTTCAATACACATATGGAGGTGTTTGTTGTCTGTCTCTCTCCGCTTGAATACCAGCGTGGGAGCAGTTAGGACTTTATCTAGAACCCGCAAACCTGTGGGTGGTTTGGCTTCCTGGTCCTTGCCTCGGTGAGTGAGTCTGGGTCCTGATTTTGGTCCCTCCCATTCATCCCTGTCCCACTGGAGAACCAGGCTCTGCCCATGCTGGAATGGGGAATCCTAGGAATTAGGAGGAGACGTGCCATCAGCTAGAATGGTATTAGGGCAGGCATCCCAGGAGCACCATGCCCTAACTCTGTTCCTTATCCTGGAGCAGAAAAACGCAGAAATGAGGAGACAGCATCCTCCAACACTTTACAGGAAGAAAATACAGGGTCCTTTTACTTGCTCAGAATTGCATTTCCCTTGATCTTAGCAGAGCTTTAAGAGGAGTGTGAAGTGCTCATAATTTAAAGGGTCACGGTTGTCATGACGTGACAATCTACTTTTGTTCTTACTGATTCTTTGCTCTGGAGAAGCAGCTTTGTTGCTAGTAGACTGGGGTTCAAATTCTGGCTCTGGCATTTGCTGACATTGGGCAAATCAAGCCTTTCTGGGCCTGTTTCCTCATCAACAATGGGCTGGGGTGGTGTAGGAATGAGGGGTAATATCTACCTCCCTCCGTTAGCAGATGGAAAGTGTGGAGTACAGTCTTTGGTACGTACTAAGTGCTTATTTAATGTTCAGCCCTCTCCTCCTTCCTCAGTCCTCCTCCACACCCCCCACCATGAAAGGTCTTTTCCATGTACTTAGTGGTCCAATATTGCCTGCAAGCTGTGAGGACTTGAAAATGCAGCACATGATCTTTGAGTTCTTCATCATTTATTATGCCCTTGGATGTTCCACATCCTGGTCACAGGTCTAATATCTGTAAGAGCTGATCAGTTAACATTTTGTTGTTGCTGTTGCCGATGGAATCACACTACATCTTGGTCAGTCTTTTCACACATGCATAGGTATGTTAGTCAGGGTATTGGCTCAGCTGCTACAACAAAAATACCTGCAAATGCTGTAGCTTCAATAGGATAGGAGCTTGTGTCTTTATTACATAATAATCTAGAAACAAGTGGTAGGTCTAGGTTAGAGGCTCTGAGCTAGGAGGGCATCCAGAGACCTAGGTTCCTTCTCTCTTGTTGCTCTGCAAGTCCCTAGCGTGGTGTTTTTGTCCACACGATCAAAGCTAGAGCAACACCACTCTATCCACATTCCGGTCAGAGAGAAGGAGGAGGGAGAGGAAGTCCATAGTGAGTCCATTTCTTTTAGGGAAATTGCACTCCAGTTCCTTTGGCACAAATGTGGTCACATGGTCATGCCTGGCTGCAAGGGTGCTTGGGAAATTTTACTTCTACCTCCATGGCCATGGGCTCTGCTAAAACTTGATAACTGGGGATCTATTATTAAAAGGAAGAAAAGGAGAGTGGATTTGGGGAACAGTAGTCTCAACACTCCTGGTCTGAAGGGAACCAGTCGAGAGTGTGGCTGGCTAGGTTGGGGCAAGACCATGACCACTGGAAAAAGGCAACTGCTGACAGAGGTGGGTTTAGGTAAATAGTGGGTATGCATTTCCCCCCTCCCATTTAAAAAAATGTCATCCAACAAAACTGAAGGTAAACAGTTGCATGCCCATACTGTGTTTGTATGGGTTTCATACCATTCTGATCAGTCCACGTTGCTTTAGAACCCATTGGAAGTTTTTTGAAACTCAGAACCAAGGTTTTACCTCAGGTCATGAGGCTTTTGTGACCCTTGATGATCTTTAGGGTCAGTGCAGAAACAGAAAGCTGGTGTGGCCCATGGGCTCCTTTCATGGTGCCTGTGGTCACAGGCACAGCATCTCGACTAGGATACCAGGGCTTGTCACTTGTCACTTCACTTTTACTCCAGCATCCATGCTTCAGTCTCCATGTCCATTAACAAGGGCCAGAAGAAGCAGAATGCCACAGAATCTGGGGGAGAGGATCACCCTTAACAGCGGTTGTTAAGTTCTCTGCCAGTGTCAACTGCAGCTGCATTGTGACAGATTTACCTCCAGGATCGCAGACTGAGCTGAAGTAGACAGAGCAGATAGAAAAATTAGCTCACGTTTGTATTATTATTATGGAGTTGAAAGAACCATTTTACATCAATTCACTCTTTTGGTCCTCTCATTTGAGGTGGATTATTCTGTGGTTATTGCTATTCTTTCCAGTTTACAGATGAAGCAACTGAAATGCAAAGAGATTATGGGTATTATTCAAGGACACCTAGATGGTAGGTGGTAATACCCATGATACTAAGTAAGACTGATTTAAAAAATTAAATCAGGACATGTTTGTTGAAAGAATGGGTAAATACTGATAATAAGTGTGGTCATGTCAGAAAACTTTGGACTCTGTCATAATAGTGAAGCGAACTCTCATGGGCACTTCAGTGAACGTTCCACCTCCTCCTGATTTGTACTAGGGAATGGCACCAGCACTACAGACAAGTGTTCTGTGTCTAACTTGTCACATTTCTTGGCCACTCTCTAGTTGATAAAGCGGGTTCACACATATCAACAGGCCTGTAAACTCACCAAGGATTGGGCCTGAGTCTTATTTCCCTCTGTGACCACTGCAGGGCCTTGCACATAGTAGGTACCTTCTGAATTTCCATGGGATGAGTGCTCTCATTGGCTCTCAGGACAGCTCAGGAGGGTAAGCAGGACAGATGATGTTCCCGTAGAAAAGGCCCCGAGACTGAGGCTCGGGGCGGCTGAGGGACGGGCTGCGTGTCCCAAAGCTAAGAAGCAGTGCTGGGACAGTAGTTTCCAGGTTTCTGATCCCCATGTTTCTTACATTGCCCCACACCCAGATCAGCCCTTTAGCTACCTTCTCTCTGGATCCGAAGCACTCACTTACAGGCACTTCATAGGGCCATCTAAGTACCATTTTTCTCTCAGAAGAAGCCTCAGTCTTTTCTTCAGGAAATAAATTCAGAACTTGAGACAACTGGTCTGGTTCTTGCTCCCTTTCAGTAAACGTGGAAACGCATCCTTTAGAAAATGCAGTTCCTGCTCTTGAACATACAAGTGGGCTTTCTTCCCCAACATCCTTGCTACAAAGAATTTGGTCACGGGTCTATTTTATCACTTGATTTTTCTGAAAAATGAACAGGACAAGGAAAACTTCTTTCAGAGTCCTCAAGGCCTGACCTTGTCCTTTGTCCCCCAAACCCAAACCTTTTTCTCTTTGCACAGTTGGGCTGAACTAAATTCTATCCTCTGGAGATGACCTCCATTTCTGATTCCCATTGACCCTAAGATTCACTACCCAATTTGCACCTCAGACCTGATCCTCTTGTTCTTCAAGTCCCTCTCTTGACAAATGACATCATTTATGAGTAAAAATCCCAGGAGACACCTCCCCTTCCTCCTATGGCAGGCAGATTGTATAATGTCCCCCAGTGATCCCCACCTCCTGATGTTCACAGTCTGGTGTAATCCCCTCCCTGAGTGTGGGCAGGAGCTGTGATTTGCTCCTAATAGACAGAATATGGCAAAGGTCATGGGGTGTCCCTGCTGTGATTAGGGTACATAAGGCTGTGGCTTCTGTCCTGCTAGAAGTCTTTCTCTCACTGACTTTAATAAAGACAGCTGTTACGTTGGGGAGGCCCACATGGCAAGGAGCTGAGGGCAGCCTCTAACCAATAACCAGCAAGGAGTTGAGGCCCTCAACCCAGCTGAATTCTGTCACTAACCATGCGAGGTTGGAAGTGGATCCTTCTCCAGTCGAGCCTTTAGGTGAGATCCCAGCCCTGACTGACAAGCTGACTGCAGCCTAATGAGATGCCTTGAAGCAGAGGCCCCAACTAGGCCATGCCTGGATTCCTGACTGATAGAAAATGCAAGATAATAAGTGCGTGTTGTTTTCAAGCCACTACATTGGTGCTAATTTGTTACACAGAAGTTGATAAGCAATCCACTTCATGACATCTAATTGGGCACTGAGTTCTACTGACTCTTCCTGTGAGAGCTCTTGAATCTCTATGTTCTTCCATACTTCTACAGCCTTTGCTTTGTGTCAGTCCTCATCAGCCCTTGTTTGGATAAAACCATTGCCTCCTCTGTCGGGTAGGGTCCCACAGGAGCCAGAGGCAGTCTTAGAGGGTGTAACTGAAGAGCGACGTGGACAGGTTAGGAGCACCCAGGGACTGGCAACGGCATGATGCCATTATCACCCCAGACTTAAAGGGGCAAGGGGAGCCCGTGGTGGTACCACGTCAGGTGGGAGCTGACGTGGAAGAGGGGTTGTCCGGCCAGAGCTGTGGCTTTAGTTAGAGAGAACACAGCAGCTGCCAGATGGTGGGAAGGCAAGGGGAACAGGTAAATAGGCACCCCAGCCTCTCCCTCGTCCTGTCCTCTAGTCTCTCCTGTCTCCCACGGAGCAAATTCATTCAGAAGCCGGATTGGTCTTCTTCTGCCCTTAGACTGGGACTTACACCATCAGTTTCCCTGGTTCTCAGGCCTTCTGCCTCAGACTGAATTATACCACCAGCTTTCCTGGGTCTCCAGCTTGCAGATGGCAGATTGCAGGACTTCTCAGCCTCCATAATTATGAAAGCCAGTTCCTCATGATAAATCATTCTCTCTCTATCTGCCTCTCCCCGTATTTCATACACACACACACACACACACACACACACACACACACACACACACACACACACACATATATACCATCCGGGAGACTTAGCCCTTTGACTTGGTATGCATGTTTACTGGCTGCTTCCTTTTGCTCTCAAGAGCAGGGACTTTGGTTTATTTACCTTTTTCTCCCCAGGGTCCAGAACAAATAGAAGTCCAGTTGTTCCTGGCATCAGAGCAGGCTCTGTGGTGTAGAAAGCCCTCACTCGGGTGGAGCCGCAGAGAGGTGGAGGGCGACGGCAAGCTGAAGCTAGGATGCGGCGAGGGTGGGCCAGCGGTGGGTCCGCTGCACCTGGCCTCCTGGACTGGGAGAGGAAGACGGCATGAAATCTCTGTTTCCCATTTAAAAATACCTGCTCCTGTGGTCAGTCGGCTTCTTTGAGGCAGGCTCGTCGAATATTTTTGGAAGATTACAAAGAGAGTCGGGACTTTTAGTCATTAGTTTTAATGACTGTTGATACTCCCGCTTTAAAAAGGGTCCTGTTTTGGACAATGAATTAATTGATCGTACTACCCCTAGAAAATGGCTGTGACGGCGTCCACCCCACAGCCATCATAAAGAGCCGAGCGTTCTGGGTCCACCTCTGTCCTGATCGGGGGAGAGCCAGGACTACGGTATGCTGGGAGCTCCTCTCTTGCCTCTTGGCACAGGACAGCTGGACACACAGAGGGCCGGGAGGGACCCTCATCCCACTCAGCAACCTGCAGCCTCCTTCCCTGCCCGCCCTGCCCACCCTGCCCTCCACTTGTCTAGCTTTCCGTGCACCCTCACGTCCCATGTTCCAGTCCAAATTCCTCTGGGACTAGAGGCTGCCCCAGCTCCCCAGTCAGCTGGGACCTTGACCTTCCCATCTCTTCCAGCCCCTTTTCCCCAGAGCTGGACCCAGCTTCCTGATCCTCCTCTGACCTATGCCAGATAGGATGAACTCACATTTTTTACCAAGAGGCCCACTCCATGCCCCACAGGCTTGCCTCAGATGCTTTGAGTCCCAGCACGACACTGGACTTGAGTTCATCCCGCCGCTTGGCCTTGGGGCCGGGCTGCTGGACCTTCTCAGGAAAACTTTGCCCTCTACTATTTCAGAGGCTTTGCTCTCGTTTCCATCTGGAGCAGGTCCTGTAATTCCCAGTGTCCTCTGTGACCAAGACTGTCTGGATTATAACAAGATTTGGCACAGAGTGTGCTGAAATAAATGAGAAAAACCGGAAGGGCTAGGAATGATGAGTTCCATAAGATTCATTCATCTGTTCATTCATTCATAACTTTGCTCAGATATCGCTGAAATATCTAGCAACGCAGTTCCAGACTCACAGTAGGCATTTAGTGTTTACGGGATTGTACAGACAGGAGACAGATACAGGGCTTCTGACGGCCAGATGGGTGAGAGTGAGGGTTCAGCAACCCTAATTCCTCTCCCACTCAACTCAGGGTGTGGATTCCCCTCACGACTCAGGAAGGATGGGGTATGCATTGTATCGATACTTAGTGCATCAGCTACATGACTCTGGGGATGATGATAATGTTGAGATCTTTTTTTGCTCTGGCTTCGAGTTTCCATGAAGCAGGTAACTCTGGCCTCTTTCTGCTCCCTATTACTCCTTCCCCGGCGTGCTCCAGACCCAGCTGTTCACATGAAGGATCTGTTCAGCTCTGCTCTGAGTTTCATGCGGCCAGGCCTCTGGAGGAGATTCTGTGATGATCCAGTGCTGCTTGGGACTGGGCAAGGCATTTAATTCTGGGGAAGTCTAAGCTCTAAGCTGTGTTCTCCCTCATCAGCTATATTATAATAGAGAACATTTGATCTCCATTTTCCATGGATACCTATGTCGACCTATCAATTAGTTCTCAACTCCAGTGGGAAAGAGGGATATTAATTACTGGGCCTTTTCAAAGCCCACCAAATAGGTCCAATTTCATAGGGTTGGTGTGGGGATTAAATGAATCTTTAAGGTAGGCCTGGTACTTAGTGAGAGCTCAAAAACGTTAGCTATTGTTATTATTAGTATTGTTATTATTAGTATTGCTATTATTAGTTATTACTGTGGAATAATAATAGTAACAGGAACCTGATTCCTCACAATACCTAGTCGAGAGGAAAAGAGAACACTATTAAATATGCATTTCAAGCATTGACAAATAATATTTCGAACAAGGGAAGGAGAAGTGCACAGAAATGCACACTGCCAAGTGGGAATTGAGAGAAAGGAAGTGGGCCTTATGGGATCAGTTGCACCAACATCTAGAGAGGCCCAGACGGCTTCCCTGAAAGAAGGTTCAGAGCTGGCCTGTGAGTGAGTCCCAGGCAACTTCAGACAGGTCGGCTCCCCCCGGCAGCACATCCTGAAAAGAATCATTCTCCCATCGCTGCAGGCAGGAGTGCCACACCCACAGTCCTCTGGAAGGCCAGGAACAGGGAGGGGCTCAGTTTCTTGCCTTTTTCCCATTTCTTGCTCCCGGAGGGAAAATGAAGAGGAGAATGCAAGCCAGAGACCTCAAACCATATTACGTCCGTCCGGGGCTGCCTGCATCTGGGGGGAGGGCCATGAATGCAGACTCCATCGTTTGTGCATTCAAATTTCCAGTGATGGGCAGGTTAATCTATTCCTATTATTTATAGTTAAACTTGATTGAGTAGCTACTGTGTACGTACCTCAGCTCACTCTGTTTAAGTGTTAACTTGCCCAGGGAATATCTCTAAGGAAGATACCAGTAACTCCTTAGAAGCTTAGAGAGAATCTTTTCCCTTTTCTTCCCAGTTATCTTAAAATGCAACAGTTGGGCGATTTATTAAGCATTTTTAGTTTATTATTGGGTGCTTCTTACAGCTTGCCTGAGGGTGGCAACATTTACAGGGATCTCCCTAATTTCCCAGTGGCTCCCCAAATGCGCACTACGACTTTTATTTTCATTTTGAAGGAACTCATAGAAATGTAATGATCCTAAGTGGGGTGCAAATGGTTGAGAGATAGATATTAAGAAAATGTAAATGTTCCATTTTACATGATTAACGAGGACAGCTAAAGAACCGTGCTGGCAGCTGGCACAACTTTTAGAGTCTCTTAAGTATGTCTGTGCCACCAACAGCAGGTGAGGGGCAGAGTGGGCCCCCCAGCGCTGTAGTTGTCTATTCCTAGGGCATCCCGGCCTCACACTTGCTCCCAGGGATCCAGGAAGGAGCAATATCAAAGGGGATCCCCTTCCTCAGCCCCATTAGTTTCTCTGACGCTCCGACTATGGGGAAGATGGTTGAGGTGGGGGGATAGTTGTCTCCAACAGCCAAATAACCAGAGTCTGGGACTGCTTTTGGGCACTGGAGCCCTAGGAGTATGGCGGGGTGGAGTTGGATGGCGGAGACTCTAATAAGCCTGACGGTCCATAACCTTGAACCCCTAAGCACCTCAAGTACTGCTTCATTTATGGGGATTCCTGCCACGCCCCTAAACTAGCCTCTTCTATGATGATGAATCTCTCAGACCCTGTCCCCATTGACCTTTTTCATGAGATGATTTATTCAAGTGAGTGTTTACTTTCTCTAATGCCAAACCTTTAAAACTCATATAATTTCTTAACAGCTTTCCATTTGAGCCATCATAAAAGTATCATCTTAAGTGGATAGCAAAAGTCTTAAACATTTGACCCCGTATTTCTAGCCCAAGGACATAAGTGAGGGTCTGAGAAAAGATGACTACGAGGATATTTGTCTCAATATTGATAGAGAAAAAAATTAGAATCAACCTAGTTATTCATCAATAGAGGGTGGGTTAAATAGGTCATGACGTAGCCACATGATGGAATATTGTGGAGTCATGAAAAATGTCATAGAATTGTACTTATGGACATACAAATATGTTCAGAAATACTAAGTGAGAAAAAAAGCAAGATGCAAAACTGCATGCGCAGTATGATAATAATAAAAGTCACCATTTATTGAGTTTTTACTGTGTGTCAAGCATTGCGTTATGTACTTTTCCTGCATTATCCTAGATAATCCTAACCATACTCCAATGAGGTAGGAGGTATATTTGTTATTTCTAAGATGAGAAAAATGAGGCTTGAGGAAATTAAATTACTTGCCGTTATAGACTGAATGTTTGTGTCTCCCAAAATTCATATGTTGAAACCTAATCCCTAATGTGATGGTATTTGGAGGTGGGGCTTCTTGGAGGTAATTAGATCACGAGGGCAGAGCCCTTATGAAAGAGAGTAGTGCCCTTACAGAACCCTAGAGAGTTCCCTTGTCCCTTTCACCATGTGAGGACGTAACAAAAAGATGTCTATGAATCAGGAAGGGGAGGTCTCACCAGACACTGAATCTACCAGAGCCTTGATCTTGGACTTCCCAGCCTCCAGAAGCATAAGAAATAAATTTCTGTTGTCCAAGCCACCCGATCTATGGTATTCTGTTATAGCAATCTGAATGGACTAAGATGCTTGCTCAAGGTCACATGCAAAGCTGAGATTCAAGCTCTGATTACCATAGTCTATAATCACATGTGCTTAAATACACATGTGCTCAAAGAGATAGAGGGATATCTGACACATCACACAATGTTCATGGTAGTTAACTCAGGATGATAGGATCACAGGCAATTTTAATTTTCTTCTTTTTGCCTATTTGTATATTCTAATTTATCTTCAGTGAACAGGTATTCTTTCTTTTTCCTTCCTTCCTTCCTTCCTTCTTCCTTTCTTTTTCTCTCTTTTTTTCTTTCCTTCATTCACTCGTTCAACAAATATTTGTGGAAGGCTTTCTGCATTCCAGGCACTGTTCTAGATTGGGAACAAAACAAACAAAAATCCTTGTTCTCATAGAGCTTACGTTCTAATGGAGGGGACAGACAGACAATGAATCACATAAATAAGTACGTAGTAAATTTGACTGTAATCATGCAATGGATAAAAATAAAACAGGGAAGGGACATAAGGAGTGCCAGGGCAGGGGATTGTGATTGCAATTTTGGAGAGGGTGAGTCAATGTTGGCCTCAATGAGAATATGACATTTGGGCAAAGACTTGAGAGTAATGAAGGAGACAGGCAGGCAGAGAAGTGGGGAAAAGTGTTCTAGGCAGAGCGGAGATGAACAGAGCCCTGGAGACAAGAATATACCCGGAGGACTCAAGGACAAACAGAGAGGCCCAGGTGGCTGGAGTAGAGTAAGAGATGGGCAGAGAGGAGGAGATTAGGTCAGAGATGTATCAGGGGCCATAACGATCTGCAGGCTGCTGGGAAGACTTG